>NC_061863.1:15314619-15659619 GCF_907164915.1 Impatiens glandulifera | reverse complement strand
AATAAATTTTAATCTCCTAATATATAGAGTTTTTTTTATCTCTTTTAAATACACACTAATTTATTATTAGTTGATGTTTTATTTTTTATTTTTATAAAACTATGTCATAACTTGTATTTCATTTTTTTTTTATTGGTTTAACCGGTTTGATTGTAATTTTGCATTTAAATGGATCAATGAAAAAAAACTATATTTTAATATTTTTCAAAACATAAATTTCATTATTAAAGCTGTAACAGGTTTTTATTCACATAATATATATATATATATATATATATATATATATATATATATATATATATATATATATATATATATATATATATATATATATATATATATATATATATATATATATATATATATATATATATAATATGATATATATTTAATATTTTTGTATTTATCACAGAACAAATCAGATGGATGAAAAAACTCAATATCAATTATTGCAAACCAGAAAACACTTGTATACATTTTCATCCTTGTTATTGTTGTTCAAAACGTGGAGAAGTACCATGTTATGCAACCCAACAAATCTGTTTATCAGCATGTCCACACAGTACTCCTCTTTAATGGGTTTGGAGAGAATAAAAACTGATAATACTCTCTATCTATAATTTTTTTCTGATATTAATTTATTTTTATTTTAATAATAAATAAATTAATAATTTTAAATTGATTTAAAACAAATATTATAAAAACATATTAATAATTATTTATATATATGAAGAGAGAATTTTTTTTAGCTATCATTGCACCACATCCTTTGCACCTATCATTAAATAAAAATATAATTTACAATCAACTTTAACAACAAAAATATTAATAATTTTTTCAAATAAAAAATTAATTTAAATATATTAAAATAATAAGTGTTTATTAAATATTTAAAAAAAATACAAATACAATATAAATAAATATATATATATATATATATATTTATTTACTGTTAGCGCCCTAGAGGACTGGGTCAATGATTTGTTATAACTAAATTAAATTTTGTTTTTAAGGTAATAATTAATTATAATCAACTTTTTGGATAACTATCAAAATTCATAACTTATCTCTGGTTAAATCTTAAAAAAGAGGAAGGATTGAAGTGATTAATTTAATTTAATAAATTTAATTTAATTTAATTTATAAAATTAATTAAAATTAATAACCAATTTTGTGATTAAATAGTCACCACTTAATTAAAAATTTTACTTGTGTACACATTATTTTAAAAGAGATTCAGGATGGGTTCCATATTTTTTAAGGGCTCTCACCATATGTCATCCCTACCCTAAAGAATAGTCTATACTTTAAAGTTTTGACTTTATTTAAAAGTTGGATTCTTAAATTTTATTTATTCAATTATTCTCCACAATTTAGATATATACTTAAATGTGATATTTTAAATATTAAATAAATATTAATATTTACTATTAATGTAGTAAAGTGTGAAAAACAAAAAATAAAAATATCAATTTAAACAAGTTAGATAAAAATATCAATTTAAGCAAGTTAGATTTATAAATAAATTCAAACGGCCCTTTAACAAAACATTTGATGAAAATATTCTAAAATATTTAAAATTCATTTTTTATTTTTTATGATTTTTTAAAATAATGGTTTAAAGTCTTTAAATGTAAAAATACACGTTTAAAATTGAAAGAAGAAAATAAACAAGGCCCCTAAGCCTATTGAATCGAGCGCCAAATGGACCGACGATTTGAGGAATGCGCTTCAGATTGGGCGTGATCTGGGCCGCGTGGGGCGAGGTGTGCGTGTTAGATCGGGCAACGAGTGGTCAAGACTCATACGTAAATGCCAAGTTTAGGCTGAGTTCACTTTATATCTTCAACCTCCAACGAGACCACAACTACATGTTTTGGTCTTTAGGCTAGAATGTTCTAATAGTGATTATAAAGACTTGGGAAAATTTGTCTCCCCCATTTAGAACACATTCATCATGTTCTTAATGTGTCTTTGATCAATCGGTAGGAGTCGATATAGCTTTGACAAAAATTATGATTTCAGTAAAAAAAAAAAAAATCATTTTTTTATTCAAGGCCTTAACTTGAATGCTTAGCTTACCAAAAGGTTCATTAGGACCAAAATGAGTCCTTAAACCATAAATGAAGGTTTGTTTTAATCAATTTTAAAATTGAAATCCGAAGCTCTATTTAAAAAACTTGAACATGGGCAAACATGCTTCATTTTCTTAGGATTGATTGAAAAATGATGTTAACAGTACTATGTGGAAGGTGTTAGGAAGTTTTATGGGTCACAATGGTTGAGATTAAGCTTAATAACATAAATTCAATTTCTTAAAAACTTTAATTTAAAATTGGGATTTTCAGTTTAGAATGAATTAGTTTAATTGGCTTTGATGGAAAGTTCATAAACTGTATTAAAATCAATTTCAAATCAAGAAATCATACGATATTGAAGAATACATAAATTGAAATGAAAGAATTTCAATTTTTATGATATTAATTACAGCATAAATGATAACTTAAAAGTGAGTTGTTCGTTATAGGGCATGTGTCCGCACGCAGTCACCCATCCTATTCTAAATAAAGAAAGGGCGGGCGGAGGGAATGCGGCTTACACAACCCCTTACTCCATTCCCTCCCGTAACAAGACTGGTGAAGATAGTCCCTTAGACCGGGATTGATTCCCTGAGAGACGAGCGGGGTCACATTGAAAAGAAGGAATTGCTGGGTCAGAAGAATTAAACGAATACCATACAAAGAAGAAAGACGATAACGAATGCACGCGTACCAAATCGAATGGAGAATCTATATATATATATATATATATATATATATATATATATATATATATATATATATATATATATATATATATATATATATATATATATATATATATATATATATATAATGATGCTTAATTTTTAAAGTGTCCGGATTGTCGGGTCGAGAGTTGTGGTTAATTTGGATACTTGGGTAGGATTGTGGGTTGACCCGTTTTTAAATTTAAAACGGTTAAAAATAAAATTAAAAATGCTAGAGGCATGTTTCGAACATGCAACATAACAAAAACAAGTACAACTCTTTAACCAACTAGGTTACAAAGACTTTATATTTTAAATTCAACACCAAATTTGATAAACGCGGGACGTTTTAATATTTATATAAGTTCAACTTTTTAACTAACTAATCTATATATATATAATGATGCTTAATTTTTAAAGTGTCCGGATTCCCGGGTCGAGAGCTGTGATTAATTTGGATACTTGGGTCGGATTGTGGGTTGACCCGTTTTTAAATTTAAAACGGTTAAAAATAAAATTAAAAATGCTAGAGGTATGTTTCGAACTTGCAACCTAACAAAAACAAGTACAACTCTTTAACCAACTAGGCTATAAAACTTTATACTTTAAATTTAACACCAAATTTGATAAACGCGGGACGTTTTAATATTAATATAAGTTCAACTTTTTAACTAACTAATATATAATGATGTTGAGTAAATTGATACTTGGGTCGGATTGTGGGTTGACCCACTCATAAACTTAAAACGGTTAAAAATAAAATTAAAAATGTTATCTGTAATTTTTTTAACGGTTTTTTATATTATTACTCGTGCAAATGCACGGGCTAAATGCTAGTACTTGTAAATTCTTATTAAAGTTTTTGAATGAATGAGAACTAAGCTATCTACGATGAAAAAAAAAAAAAAAAAAAGCTTAAAAGCTTGAAAGTTTTTAATGACGGATTTATTATGTAGCTTGATTGATGGCTTGTGATTGATTCTCTTTCCTTGTTTTGGTATTCAAACTAGGCTTTAACAAGATGGTTTCTTAACACTGAAACATTGTGAATATGATTCTTGATGGTTTGCAGATCTTTGCTAATGATCATAACTATGAATTACAGAATTTAAGATAATGATAGTCTAATAAGAACAAATTGGGAGAAATAAAAAATAAAATGTCAGAAATGGGGATTTGAAACCAGATTATTGGACCAGAACTTGAGAGTCTGGTGCCTTAGACCACTCGGCCATCTGACTATTTTATTTAATTGAGTTTTAGGCGGCTGATGGGCTCGAACCCAAGAACTTAGGGTTATTATTCACCTCTTATTGTCGCTAGACTAGAAGAGGGGATAATTTAGTTTTACATTTATTATTCTAGGACTGGTTTCCTTCTCTAATGAAATAATATGTTCAAAAAGAGTTTATGACTTGTCTAAACCTTTTTGGAGGGTGTTGGCCTACATAACCTAGGATAATTCCTTAATCCTAGATTTCCAATCATAATTGAGAAACTAACATAGTTAGGAGTTAGGACTTATTCTTCACTCCCATTCATGACCACTTTGGTCAATTATGCATATTATGAAAGGAATCAGAATGCTTTGGTTTAATGTCAAGATTTTGCATTTACACAAAAAAAAAAAAAAAAAAAAAAAAAAAAAAAAAAACAAACTCTTCAAAAGGTTAATTTCATTTTCCAACCTCTACTTCCTTTGATCATTCTACAATGGTTCATTTTTAGTTTGTTTTTTTGTTTTTGGATGATAACAATTTATGTACTAACTCACTGTAAAATTTGTTGCAACTTGAGAGATATCTCACCTACTAACTCAAACACTAAAGGTAAGTGTTAATTTCTTGTAGTTGTAAGGAGAGTGTGCCCAGGCACAAACCATTGATCACATATTCGTTTTGTTAATTTCTTGTAGTTTATTTTTTTATTTAAATTTACGGGATAAGATTCCTAATCAAAACTCAAATATATTTACAGATAATGGTAGAACACAACTCATACATTAAAAGAGTAATGATATATACAGCACCTTCGCACAGCACTTACCTCATTTGGAAAGAAAGAGAAAATATATTTTTAAAAAAATACAGGAGAGAAAAAAATATTTTTTCTTTCTTTTCAAATGAAGTAGGTGCTGTGCGAAAGTGATGTATAATAAAGGTGTTGTATATATCATTCCAAAATAGGAAAAAACTGTTCAATATTTCCAGATCATGGAAGAACACAACTTAAATATTAAAACACCAAAATAAGTAAAAACTGTTCAAAGAATTCTGGTACACACAGTATCTGAAATCGAATTATTTTAGTCTCAAGATTAGTCTAAATTCATAAAACAAAAATAAAAGCTCTAGAATTCAGATCCTCAAATTAATTCAAACAATTAATATTTATCAAATCATAATAACATTTATCAATTCAATTTCTTAAAAATACATATCTTACACCTTATTTCATTGAAACTCAAATCACATTCAAATCATCAAATCAATTTGATCCAAATCATGAATTCTCAGATACATCAAATCATTTTTTATAAATGGTCCATAAAAAATAAAGTGTCATTAAAATAACGATAACAATATTATATTAAAAACGTAGAGAAAATTGAAAAACAAAACGAAAAACAAAAATATAAATCACCGAGCACGAAGATTTTCTAAGAGGACAATGAGATCGCCCGCTGAATCCACGTTCTTCCCAGATCTCACCTCAGACAGTGTCATGAGAATAATGTTGTGAATTGACCTCATCGGTTGTCTATAGTTGTCGAAAGTTTTCGATTCCGCCCTAGCCAAATAATCCACCAAAAAATAACAAGAATAAAAATCCATCATTTTAGACAAGTCAATTTGACTGTCTACGGTACTCAAACTTCTCAGCAACTATCAATAGATTTAGGCATAACCCAATCCCGGTCAAGTCCAATCAAAAATGCTCCAAATCCCAACCACGGACTAGCAATGCAAGAGGAGGTGTGAAGTTGTCTTCTCCGCCTTAAGAAACATTCGACATTCACTTGCCATAATAAAGCCCTTACGCTTAAATACATCTAGAATAACACTCAAACAAAAGAACAAAATCTCAGTAGCACTTTAGAATTCCATAATAAGTTCCAACAAAATTAGATGCGATGACTTTATTAAATAAAGAATTAACAGTGACCAACATTAAATGTTTCCATATCACATCATCGCATAATATCCCGAGTAATCGAGTTGACCTCTTTAGAATTCACCAGATCCAACAATCTCGCATGATCCAAGATTTCAGCACCACTAAGGTGTCTCTTGTATCTGATCCTATTAACAAAACTACCGGAGTGCGGATCAAACATGACCTTTACAGTAGCATCTCTACAAATGACAATAAAAAGCAGCACCACCGAAAATTCAGTAACAAGACACTTGCCCCCACACCAAAAGTCATTCAAAAAGCAAACTGATCCTCCATTACCAACTATAAATATTGATTTTTCAAGAAAGTAAATACCTCCCAAATACTACAATTGACCGGACAATTTGACAACTTAGTGAAATCAATCAGACCAATCTTAATCATACTTGCTCTTGATAAGTCTAGCCCAAATGTTATTTTGCTTCGAACACATATCTACTACACCACTTAGAGAGAAAAGTTTTATTAAAAGCAACTAAAACATAGTTAAGAGTCAAGTTGAAAGATTAAATCATCCATTGAAATTGGAAGATCTCTATCCAATTTCATCCAAAATGCATGAATGATTTTATTAGCTTTTTGAAACATTAGTTCTAATGAAAATTCAACTTGACTCAATTTGGTTTTCTAAAATAGAATCATTCCAGACATTTAATCAAATCACATTATATGCATTCAAAATAATAGCAGCAAATTAGAGCAATTTTCACAACATCCAATCCTCATTTGATTTTATAAAATAGCTACAATACAACCCATGTCTTTACTTATGAAATTTGAGTCATTCTATGCTGCTACTGAAGCCTTAAAATATCCTGGAATTAATTGGAATGAAGCTGAAACAGTAGCTACGATCGGAGAAGTCCATAACTGTCCCAGCTACCTTAACACAAGGTCTTCATCTCAATCTTGTATCTTAATGTTGTAAGGAATATTATCCCATAAATTTCTCAAAAAATAAATTACAAAAATTAACAAAACAAATTTGTGATCAATGGTATGCGCTCGGGCACACTTTCCTTAAAACTACAATAAATTAACACTTACCTTTAGTGCTTGGACTCGTAGGTGAGATGTCTCTCAAGTTACAATGAATCTTGTAATGAGTTAGTACATAAATTACTATAACCGAAAAACAAATGAACAAGATAAAAACGAACAATTGTAAAATGATAAAGGAAATAGAGGCCTATCCGAAATTGATAGACTATTTTTTTTTGTGTGTGATATTGATTGTATGAATTGTTGGAAAAAAAAAATTAACCATATGTAGAGATTTTGTGAAACTGTAAAATCTTGACAATACCAAATCAATCTGATATCCTTTCATAATATGCACAATTGGCCCCAAGTGGTGATGATTGGGAGTCAAGATCTAAGTCCCAATTGTGTTAGTTTTCTCAATTGTGAGGGAAAGCTAAGCTTAAGAAGTTATCCTATGTTATCTTGGCCACACACCCAAAAAAGGATTAGACAAGTCATAAACTCTTTTGGAACACACTCTTTCATTAGAGAATGAGACTAATAAATTTGAAACTAAATTAAAAACAAATGTCAGGATGGCCGAGTGGTCTAAGGCGCCAGACTCAAGTTCTGGTCCACTAACGTGGGCGTGGGTTCAAACCCCACTTCTGACATTTTATTTTTTATTTCTCTCCAATTTGTTCTTATTAGACTATGTCCTTATTTTCTATTCATCTTAAATTCTGTAATTCATAGTTATGTTCATTAGCAAAGAATTGCTAACCATCAAGAATCATATTCACAATGTTTTAGTGTTAGGAAACCATCTTGTTAAAGCCTGTTTTAATACCAAAACAAGTTCACAATCATTTAGAAATTATACAAAACAGATTTTAGTTCAAACTTCTAAATTAATTTTCTCTCATTTGGCCTTAACAAGTGATCTCTAGAAAATTTCCTAACCTATATTGATGTCTTAAGTATCATGTGGTATGTTTTCAACTTCAAATGACAAAGGAGAGTTTGATTTTTGAATTTTTTAAAACAGGGGAGCCCACTGTCCCATTTTGTTTTCTAGACCATTTGGATTTCAAATGCAGACTTGACTAGAAAATTTTGAATTTAGATTCAGCAATCTTTGTTAAAATTAAGTATTTGATCTATAATCAAGATAGACATAAATTGAAACTCAATTTTAAAGTTTAGAGTAAAATCAGAATAATTGTAATTCATTTTCAAACAAATGATTATATACTTTTGAATTGTCTTAAGTTTCATTACATCATACATTGATGAACCAAACATCTAGACTTCAGTATATGATTTCAATTACAATCTAGTTGTATATATGAAATAATTCTAATAAGATATTTAAACTTAGTTATTAAGTTGGTTTGAAAAATATTTCAGTTTTATTTCGGTCTTAGTTTCAGTTTGATTTCAATTTCATTTTAGTTTTGCAGTTCGTTTTAGGTTATGACTATGATTTATAAATCTATTGTTGTATCATTAAACTGAAATATGATGTTTATTTCTTACTGTATAAGATTTCAGTTTGATTCTAGTTGTATTCATGTAGCTGAAATGGATTTATAATATATTTATAAATCGATTGTTGTATAAACTGAAATATGATGTTTGAATCTTGTTGTATACAATTTCAGTTTGATTCTAGCTGTATTTATGTAGTTGAAATAGATTTATAATGTATTTATAAATTTATTGTTGTATCATTAAACTGAAATAAGTTGTTTACTTTTTGTTCTATACGAAATAAGTTGTTTACTTTTTGCTCTATACGATTTCAATTTTATTGTAGTTGTATTTATGTAGTTGAAATGAATTTATAATGTAGCTGAACATTTCATTGCCAAATAATCTCGTCCTGTTTATATTATTTTTTTGCCTTGGTAAACAGAAGAACAGAATTATGGATTTCTTGAAAGAAATTCACTCACCAATTATCATTGTAATAGATAAATTATGATTAGTGTGTTAAATTTTTTTATGAAAATCTAAGAATAATAAAACAAACGGTGGAATCTACTATATGAGACATATGCGGAAGATGAAACAGAATGAAATTGTGACCTTAGAAAATAAAATGTAAGTTTTATAGTTTTAACATATTTGATTGTTTTTTAGAAATTTCTGTAATAACTTACTGAGACTTATTTTTTTTAAGGTAGGGGAAATAATTGAGACGCTTAGGACTAAATACAATGTTGCGATCTTAAATTTAAAGCTCAACAAACAGATGAGTTTATTGTCTAAAATAAACAAAGACTTATATCAAGTTGAAGAATAAGGACATACGAAAGAAATGTGTAGATATTTGACACACAAATGTAAAGCATAACAAATCACAACTTTAAGAAGCCTAGTTACCAAACACCTGCTTCGACAAACTACATCGATGAGCATGTTCAACTCATCAAAATAATTAAGAAAAATGAGAAAAAGGGCTAAAAAATAGCGTGCAGGAAGAGAAGTATATAAAATTTATTACGATATTAACTAAGCTAGAAAATATATGGTAGACAGGCTTATAATAGATGAGACACGGACTCTAAATGTTCACCGGAACTCGTAACTTTAAAACATGAAAGTTATTCAGAACAGATTTTTTTAGAACTCTTTACAAGATATAATCATTTTAGCTCATTTAAGATAAAACTCAAATTACAGATTTTATGCAAGATATTAAACAATGACTCTTAGAAAAAAATTTCAGAACATGTTATCCTCATCAAACTTTTCTGTAAACATTTTCTGAAATGCAACTTGGACACTTCAGAATTTTTTACTCAAATAACTTATTAAAACTCCCAAATAATTCAATAATATTAGATTAACTATAACTTGTCTATCACATCATCTAACAGTTTAAAATCAGAATATAAGCCAAACATTCACCAAAATCAAAAGATCATAAGCCAATCTTTCATCAAAATTCATTTCATTTATTGATGAAAATCTGTGACAAGCTATGTCATCAAATTAGAAATAGGAGCAAATTCATCTACTACATCATCTAATTTATCCTATTATACTTCATTTCGGCCAGCAGCAGTAATGTAAGCACCAAGAAAGGTTCCCTCTTCTCTCTTAGCTTTCAGATTTTAGCCCTTTAATCGAAGTTTAACAGAGGAGAGGTAGCTGTCCTGGCTGTGAATTCTTCTTCTTTATATACGCCATTAATCGGGTATTTGATTCCACAGCTTCTTTTCACATCTCTCGCTGGCTAGGATTTAATTTTCTCAGCCCTCCCAATTCAAATCACAAGAAACCAGAATTCCTCTTCTCCCTCAGTTCATCTAAGGTCTTGATGTCATCCTAGCTGCATCATTGCATTGGAGTCGTAGGATCAAAGTAACCTCCCATTAGCATGAACAGCTGCAATCTGCAGGGTGAGTCTTCTGTTCACTTCTCTATATATTATAACATGCTCAACTTTGCTTCATGTGCTAAAATAACCATTCTTTACTATCCTAAACTACAAAATCTGGCTTTTATGTGTTCACTCAGCTCAGGTGGATACCAGATAGTTAGATAGATCCAATTTGAGGAAGACTTCATATTTGAGAATAAACTAACATGCTTCAAGCCTTCAGCCACTCTAAAATCAGTTGTCAATTACCCTCATTTCTTCAAAGAATAAACTGGGTATTTCAAGAGGGCATTTTATCAACCCAACATATTTGAACTGTTAACACAAAAAAGTAATAGCATATTCAGTTGGTTGCTTTCCAATTATAAACAGATCAAAGACAGTGGGAAGTCTTGTATAAACATTACCTTATGCTGGTTGTATTTCTCTTTGATTGCTACCAAAGAGCCTCCTCTTTTACCCAATCGCAAGTCTTGTATCATAACAACACATTCTTTTAAATCAGCAGCTTTGTATCCTGAATACTTTTGAAGATTTGCATTCTGTATAATGGTATGATTTTGAGCAGTCAGAGCATGATTACAAAATTTAACAGGGTTTTAAATGTTTAACTCAGTTGATGGTAGTTTTTAAAGCTTAATTACTCACCCATGGATGCTTATCAGGGTGGAATATGAACCTTGAAAGGAATACAACAGAAGAAGCAATCATGGATGGTAAAAACTTCAAACAGCCATAATCCAACAAACTTAACTCTGCCAAGTAACATCCCAATAATTCAAACTCCAACATTGGATTCTGCATAATACAAAGCCACAAAGAATAAGCTTCCTTCCATAAACTTCAAAATATTGGGTTTGTTTGTTTGATGTTTTTGTTTTGTTTATTAAATAGAATAATTGATGGAGATAGGCCTTACTTTGTAATCCTCTTCAGAAATCCTGGCAAATCTTCTGTCAATGGCAACAAGGAAAAGAATCACAAGAAATTAGCCCCATCAAATATTATCAAACTTGGGAGTATCTGATTTAAGGTTAATGGGAGAATATCCAACATAGTACCTCAAGAAGGTCAAAATTGTTGGACTGCTCACTTCAAATTTAAGAGATTTGAGTATATCAGCTTCCATCTTCACTACATCTTCCTTTCTGTAAGTGTAATCTGTGATGTAGCAGAAGTCATCAACTGTTGGAGGCTTAATCTCTTCAAACTTTCTGTTTAAGAATGAACAATCTTAGCATCAGATATTGAAATCAATACATCTTTAATATTTCAAATAGTCACAGAACAAGAATATGTCTTACGATGCAATCAGCATAGAAGAAACGCCAAGCAACTGTAGCCTCTTCTTATTGATAGGATTAGTAGACAAGAATTTGTCAATGTAACTGATTGAGAGATAAAGTGTATCAGATTGAAGCTTGTATTCTTCTGCAACCTCAACCAACCAATCCACCAAAACCCCTCTCATGTTTGCAGTCACATCTTTTTGTACTTTCTCAATATAATCTTGAAGTGGCCTTCTCTTTGCCTCTTTCTAAATAAAACAAACCAATCCCAAATTAATTGAAATTTTATTAAGAGAATTATAGCTAATCATAGGATAATGAAGTCCAAAACAATATTCAAAACTATCAAAGTCATCACCATCTTCTAAGTAAACAGCTTTCAATGTATTCAAGATTAACTCAAATAGAATAAACTATCAATATAGTCATAGTGAAGATTACTAATGCAATCTAACAATAAGTTCTTGATTTATAGGTCAAGATAAGTTTAGCATATCTCTAAGCGATTTCATTGATAACCCATTACAGAATAAATAAATCAAATCAGCAATCACTAACCCATTACAGAATAAATAGGAAATGAGAAGTAATTCAGTCCAACTGACCTCCATGTTATGAAGATAAACGTAGATATCAGTTACATAACCATCACACATCTGAGAATCATCAAACTTCGTTTCAATTTCCTGTACAGCCTTCAATTTCTGCTCAGTAAGCATGGTACCCTTCAGATTGGAAATCTCCCCGAGAAGAGCTCTCTTCTTGGCGGGGGATTGCAGATGAGAATCATGTTCAACGAATGCGTCAGCTGTCCTTTTCGTCGCCAGGCGAGTAACTCTGGCTGAGTTTTTGATGTGAGTCATACCCAACATCTTTCACACCCAGTCTATATGATTGAATCCTTGAAAGAGATAGACAAGGGTGGAAGGAAAGGGGTAGAGAATTGAAAGATGGTATTGGTATTGATCTGGGACAATGAATTATAAGGCAGGAAGGAAGAAAAACCGCCATGGCTACAAATTTGAAATATTTTCTGAATGCCGCTTTCAGATGAAAATGAAATGGAACACCAAATCCCCAAATATTTGAGATTTAGAGTGGAGAGAGAATTTGAGGATTTGGCAATTTTTTTAGTTTCCCTCCATTAATTTTCGTGAAATTGAGATTTTGACAATTAATTTTAGTTATTATATTATTTACCAAATATAATTAATAATTTTTAAGTATAAATCACCTCTTTTTTATTTTTGAAAAAAAGTGAATTTATGGGCTATGTTTCCAAATATCCTTCCAAATGGAAAGGTCTCAATTTTAAAAAAATTGTTAAAAAGAGCGTAGGATGCATTCAAACATTATAAAAGGAAAGGAAAATATAAAATAATAAATAATAAAATAACTTAAGAAATTTAAATGTCAATAAGATAAAAAAAAATTCATCCACATAAGCCCCTCTTTTTCAGATTGAGGCGAACGCGTGTAACATAAATCCTTTAAGACGTTCGTATTCATAATTTTTCCCTTTAAAAACTCTTCTATTTCTTTCTTTACAGATTGTTCATCACATGATGAGAGTAATTGATTTCCAGTCATTCGCAATTTTGTTGTTATAACTCAATTCAATCCATTTGACTCAAAAGTCAACGTCTTTGATGATGTATCCCAATGAAATTGAAGGGGGTTCTGCAGAAGAACTCGAATGTTCTTAGCAATGTAACAATGAAGAAGAATGTGATCAATGGATTCTTCACTCTTTAAGCAAATGTTATATCTGCTAGCGAGATGAATTTTTTTTTTTAAATTTGTTAGATGTCAAGAGACTCAAGACTCCTCTATTGATAGCTTCCCAATAAAAAAACGAGATTTTTTATGGAATTTTTTATTTTTTCACGCCTCTTTCTAAAGAAACTTTTTTTGATGAAATTTTTCGTTCATATGGCATAATTTGCAATGCTATAATTCACTATTTCGAGTCATCAACAACAACAACAATTATTTCTCTACATGTTGAAATCATTATTAACGTTTCAGTTTTGTGACCTCCTGCAACACTATTCCTCCTTTAGTCACCTTCCATGAACCATTTTCATAACTGAAACTACGACTTTCGTCATCAAACTAGATAACAAAAATCAAATTTCCTATTAAACCTGAAACATGTCTCACCCTAATAATTTTCCAAAACATAAATGTTTTTCATCTTCAATCTGATGTTACCTATGTCCACAATATCTAGTGACTCATCATATGAATAATAAACTTTCCCGTAGTTTATAGCCACGTAATTCTCCATTAATTATTTGTGGACAATGGTGTTGAAAGATGCTACCGAGTTTAAACCATGAGTCTATCGGGATATCAACTAATATAAACAATACATCGGTGATAGTTTCTGTAACTGTGTTGGCTGCATCATTTTTATCATCATCATTTTTATCATCATAGTTTTTCTTTAGTGCTTTACAAATTCTCTTCAAGTGACCATGTTTACCACAATTCCAACAATTAAATGTTCGCATACACTTGGAATGACTTCTCTTATATTCGACATAGACCTGTTCTTAACTCGGTGAAATTTCTATCATTATCTTTGCCTATATTTTCAACATTTAGAGCATAACGTTTGATTATTTCATCATAATCATTTTTATAACCTCTTTAACAAAAATATGATCTTTAATTTCAATAAATCTCAATTTAGCATTTCCAACAAAGTAACTAATTATTGCCCTCACATAGGGTCGACCCTGGGGTAAGCCCGGCAAGCCCTTGGGCTAGGGCAGCCCAATTATTAATAATAAGATATTTTATTAAATTTCTTATAATTTTAAACAAAAGGTGTTGTAGCTTAGTGGTGAAAGATAAGTATATAAATATTTTAGTTGATCATGGGTTCAAATCTCACCCAAAGCTATTTTTTTAATCCATTTTTAAATTAGACTTAGGGCAACAACAAAAATATCAATTTTTTTCTACCCGAGGCTGGGGTAGCCAAAATCTCAAGGCCGACACTGCCCTCACAGGTTCCCAACGGTAGGGCACTAACTTCGTCCTTAAAATCAATCTCAACAGATAACAATTGATTCACAATTGTATTAAATTAGTTTAAATGAGTAGTGACAAAAGTACCATAAACTAATCTTAAGTTAAAGAGAGTTTTTATTAAATATACATTGTTCTTAGCATATGATTTCTCATACACATCAGAGAGAGTTTTTATGATACTCAAGGTGATCTCTTTTTCAATGTTGTGAGCAATAGTCTTTGCTAACATCAATAAGATAACTCCCAAAACTTGTTTATTAAAGAGTTTTCATTCAATTTCATTCGTCTTCTCTAGTTCCCACTCAAAATAGCATTAAGCTTCTTTCCGTAGAGGTAATCCTTAATTTGCATCATCTATAATGCATAATCTATTTCATCAAAAAATTTAATGTCGTGTCCCATGTTGTTCTCTCCTAACATGTGTTCAAATGCTTTGACCTAGTCTAAGAACTCTGATATCAATTGTTATGATTTGGGTGTTGAAAATTTTACATATTTGAAATAATTTATAAAAATGCAAGAAAATAAGAATACAATAATAAACTGATTTATAATTTTGTCTTAAAAAGAATATTGTTTATCTCTCTATAATTATGTTTTATTTGATAAAATTCTTAATAATAATATATTTATAGAATAAATAGTAATGTAATAAAATTTAAATAACTCTGGATTCAGATCCAAACATAAACCAATAAACTATAATTAACTTGTGTAGAGTTTATTATAAATGTAGCTTCACAACTCAACAAACGACTCTCTCCATCGTTTGCACGTTTCAGCTAATCGAATCACAGTCTCTTTCGCGGAATGGTCAAAAACCACAGGGCCTTTTCCTGTTGGTTTGCTTGTGGTTGGAGGAAGAAGAAGCATCCCACGGGTTGTCGCCAGCTTCAGCAAACCGCGTCTCCTAAACCGGCCAATGGAAGTTTATGTCCCGTTTGTTTCTGGTTTTCTGTATTTAAATGATTTTCTCATTTCAATGCCTCAAAATAAAAAATGAACAAAAACATTTTTCTTAGGACTAGTTTGGCTCATTTTCTTCATTTTTGCACATTTCTTATGAATATAATTTGTGCTTAAACAATCCAAAAAATTTATGCATTCTTTTAAAATAAACTAGGACATTAAATGAACTAACGGTTAAAGATTTAATATACACTACTATTTGATGGACTTAAAAGCATGCCAATAATTACAAAATCCTTGGCTATAAAATAGGAAATAGGCTAAATCATAGAGGAAAACTATGGTGTAAACAAAGCATAAAAAATCTAAAAGTTGTAAATTCGCGCTTAAAAACTGACAATTGTACAAACGGGTATGTGGGACATAAAATCGTGGCCCTTTCCCATGTAACTAAGCACGTGATTTTTAAAACTTTTCTTTTCTAGTTTTCGATGGAGAAAATTAAGTGTCGATTCTCAAAATCAAATATATTTTAATCGATAAAATAAAATAAACCTTAGACAAGCCTACCATTTTGAGTTCTCAATGTTGGAATTAAACTAATTCCATTAATTAAATGGAAATGATATTTGGGCTAATGAAATTCACACCAAATTCAAATGTGAATTAAGTGTAAAATTAATCCAAATGAAATTTACATGAAATTCAAATGTGAATTAAAGTGAAATTAATCCAAATGAAATTCACATGAAATTCAAATGTGAATTAAAGTGAAATTAATCCAAATAAAATTCACATGAAATTTAAATGTAAATTCAGGTGAAATTTCATCCAAATGAAATTCACATCAAATTCATTGTGAATTAAATTTGTTAATTGTTACAATTAACATAAATGACTTGAATGAGGCAATTAACAAATGATGTTAATTGCCATTGTAACTAAAAAATATTTATTGTAGGATGTAACTTGTAAAGATGATGAAAAGGCAAGCAACGATAACAGTTGGATGAATGGATGATGGATTAGTGACCGTTGGATTAAAGAATTGATTATGAGTTTAATTTTCAACTATAAATATCCCTTCACATTGTATTTCTCTCCACACATTATCTTATCACTTCTCTCTGGAATTCTAAAGTCTTTCCTTGTTCTTGTGAGTATTCTTGTGAGTATTCTTGTGAGTGTTCTTCGAGTTTCTTGACTCGATCATTTCTGTGCGAAACCCGGTGATTGTGATTCAGGTACTTTTGTTTAGTTCGTTGTTGTAGTGGTTTTCTGTGCTAAATCATTGCAGGTTCCGTTGTACCCTGGGAAGCAGCCACCAACGAAACTCTCCAGCACAAACAGGAGACGGTGAAACTGTTTTAAGGGAACTGTGATTTCACAGGCCTCAGAGCAAACGAGAAGACTTTTCTTCATCTTATTATATAATCTGTTGTATCTATTTTATCATCATTGTATTATTTTCATATATTATTTACGTGTAATTTTTACGAGATAAGATTACCAACACTCAATCCGAATGTGAGAGCATGATGTAAGTCACGGGGTTTGATCTAAGAGTTTGAAAGAAAAATGTTTTTAAGAAATGTCGATTTTAAGTATAAAAAAGTTAGAAATTTATTTTAAGTGATAGAAAAATAATTAAAATATTAATTTTTATGGGCAAAAGTTAATCCTACCAATGAACTCACACTAATGTAGCTCAAATAATAATAGTGGTTTAATAAAACAATTGACATATGTTCATTCTCACTTAATTTTTTTTTAAGGTAGAGTAAATGTCAATGACTATGAATTTTATATTAACATCTTCAATCAATACAAATAAAAATTTGAGAATAATAATACTTGTTATTTTAAAATTCCTTAGTTCCTAATTAAAATCTATATATATATATATATATTTTTTTTTTTGATAGTTTAGATTTTTTTGCAATGATATTTTTATTCATTTAATATAATTTTTTTTTAATAAAAAGGAGAGAGGATTGACTGATTTTTACTTTGCCATTTAAAATAAATATAATTATCAAAATTAATGGTCAAAATAAAGGTTGGAAACTAAAAATCTGCCAAATCTTACATGGCCTAAATCTCAAACATTTGGATATTCATCTGAAAGCCGCATTCAGAATACAAGCTTCAATCTGATATACTTTAAGTGTTGTCTGTGATGTAGCAGAAGTCATCAACTGTTGCAATCAAATAGTCAGTAATTGAGCTCTTAAAAGTTAAAACTACCATCAACTGAGTTAAACATTTAGGACCCTGTTAAATTTTGTAATCATGAACTAACTGCTCAAAATCATACTGTTATACAAAATGCAAATCTTCAAAAGTATTCAGGATACAAAGCTGCCGATTTACAAGAATGTGTTGTTATGATACAAGACTTGCGATTGGGTAAGCTGCTGGCCGAAAGGAAGTTCAGGTGCTGTCTTCTTCAACTGCAGCTTTTCATATTCAATCCAATGTCTATTTACAGGTTTTATAAAACTATGATTGGATGAATTAAATGATGTAGTAGATTGATCTGCTCTTATTTCTAGTTTGATGGCATAGCTTTTCACAGATTTCTATCAATAAAATGAAATGAATTTTGATGAAAGATTGGCTTAAGTTCTTTTGATTTTGGTGAATGTTTGGCTTATATTCTGATTTAAACTGTTAGATGATATGATAGACAAGTTCTAGTTAGTCTAGTCTATATTTAATTGTTTTGGAGTTTTGATATTTTGAGTCAAAAATTCTTAAGTGTCCAAGTTACATTTCAGAAAATGTTTACAGAAAAGTTTGATGAGGATGTGATCATAACTTGTGATCCAAGTATTCAAATTTTCTAAAAATCATTGTTCAATATCTTGCATAAAGTCTGTAATTTGAGTTTTATCTTAAATGAGCTGAAATGATTATATTATATTACATTGAATCATCTTTATTAGGCCCAACTATTTTAGTTAATATCGTTATGGATTTTGTATGCTTCCCTTTCTGCACGCGATTTTCTAGCCCTTTTCGCATTTTTCTTAATTATTTTTGACGAGTTGAACTTGCCCATTGTCTTAGTTTGTCTAAGCACTGAGTTCCACATTGTAACCAGGCTTCCCTTGTCAGTTATCACCTATTCCTAAATTATCGTTCACTTCCAAATCAGATGCAATGAGGTGCTCTAACAAACTTCAATTTCACATTCAATAACATGACATGGCAATTTGGCTCCATGAACCTCAACAACAGTATGTTCAGGGACAGGGTTGGCCCTAGGTTGATGTGAATTAGAAGACCTTCTAAGGCCACTCCACCTCCTTTCATATTATTTTTAGAAAATAAATACCTACAGGGCTGGAACATATGGTGTATGTCTCTCACACAAGTAAATAAACTATTATTGTTTTGGTTAGCAGTACTGACTACTGAGTATGAGGAGTGATTTTTGTCGGTCTAACACGAGGTCTCCATGATGACTTATTCGTCTCCCTAATGGGTGCTACTCATATCAGTATTTTCTCTTTAGTATCCTTAAATAATGTAGTAACCACTAATGGGAAGTGGTTACCACTAATGGGAAGTGTTAATGTCTTGTAGTTTTAAGGGAAGTGTGCCTAAGCACATACTTTTTTTGGGTTCAATTAGTTTGTTATTTTCTTGTAGTTTATTTTCTGATTTAAGAAGATGAGATTAATAAGAAGATCTTGTGTTAAGGTAGCTGGAGAAAGAGAGCAGTTAGAGATTATTCAAGGATTCCGACGGTTATGAACTTCTCCAATTGTAGCTACTGTATCAGCTTCATTCGAATTAATTCCATTTTATTTTTTAACATTTTAGTAGCAGCATATAATGACTCAAATTTCATATTGCGGATTGGATGTTGTGCAGTTGTTCTTAGTGCTGCTACTATTTTGAATCCATATCATGTATTTTTGATTAAATGCAGGAGTGATTTTGTTTTAGTAGATCAAATTGAATTTGCACTACAATTAAAGTTTCAAAAGCTAAACAAACAGTTAATGTGTTTTGGATGAAATTGGACAGAGATCTTCCAATTTCAATTGATGATTTCAATTGGATGATTTTGTCTTTAACTGAAATTAGATGGCTCTGGAATTTCATGATTTGGATCAAATTGATTTGAAGTTGATTTGAGTTGAAATGGAATAAGGTGTAAGATCTGGAATTTTAGGAAATGGAATTGACTAATGTTATTATTTCACTTGATCAAATGAGTATGTAAACTTCCAAACAAGTTGACAAGTGAAACTTCGAATGAAAATAAAATTTGAAGAAAAATCTATTACGAAGAACTTTCTTTTTTAATTTTCTGCATTTGGATTAATCTTGAGGCTCAAATCATTCCATTTCTGAAACTGCACATATCAGGATTCTTTGTAAACAATTTTTCCCTATTTGGTGTTTTGATGTTTAAGTTGTGTCATTCCACTCCATTAGTCTAAGATATTCTCTATTCTGATATCGATAGATCTGAAAATATACTTCAGTTTTGATTCATCAATTCAATGGTGTATTCAAGTTTAAAAGTTGATTAAAGAAGGAAGAACACAAAATGATTTAAAAATTAATGTATCAGTCTATTAATATGACTCATTTGATTGCAATTCTATTTCTATTAAATTGTATTGATTAGAGATCTAGTTTGTAGCTCAACTCATTCTATCTCATAGTTTGAATCTATAAAATAATTTTAAAAAGCAAAGTTATAAACTAACTTTAGAACATCCTGATTTTTAACTTGAAGGTACACCTAATAAACAGTTCTAAACAATTGAGTTAGTATTTGGATTATGGATGTCATTGTTGGATGTTGACAAAAGATGGCATCAAAATGGTTGGAAAAAAACATTATAATAATTGTAGAATAATTGTTTTTTCCCTATTTGTACCTCAAATAATAAGTAATAAAATCAAGCACACAGATATACATCAATTTGGACTCCTAGGACTCTTAGCATTCTTTTCTAGCACACTAAAAATTCACTAATACAAAAGCTTCACTAATGAATTAGTGAAACAGAAACAGATCTCACCAAAATAGAATACTCAAACGGGTATTTCAAATAATTCTAAACAAAGACTAGTCAAATTGTAGAGGACACCGCGAGGATTTGCCACCTGTGATTCGAGCCAAGGCTGAAACTGTTAGACTGCCCGATCGTCTCGCTGAAACTATAAATACCTAAATTCTATTTTTGTTTATTGTCTTTACCTACTTTTGTTCTTTCTGTATAATTTTTTCATTGTGCTCTTCTCCAAACAAAAAGAGTTACTTATGAAGACTTATATTTTAATTTAGACTTTAAGTTCTTATTGTCCAAACACATCACATGAGCTGTACCAACAAAAATTAACCAAAATAGATGTTAGTTATGACAGAAATTCAAAATATATGCTAATAAGTTCACTTTAATCTTTAAATATATCATGATAGTTAAGACATCATTAGATAATCTTCTTGAAGATCACTTGTTTGGGCCAATTGTGAGAAAAATGATTTAGTTCTTAAATTCAAAACTAATTTTAAAAGCCTTCTGAAAATTTCTAAAAAGTGATTTGGCTTTAATTGATTTCAAGCAAGGCCTAAACACTTTGATTATAATGAATATAGGGAACTTGATATCTTGACGATTCCTGGGATTCAGTTCTTATTTATGCATATGGAGAAACTTTCAAAATGAATATGGTTGAAAACCCACAATTTATCTCTTTTGTTTTTGTTTTCTTTTGTAATTAACTTGATAGGAGCCTAGGAAAGATTTATAAACTTTAGGAATTTTCCATAAGTGATTTTAAGGTGAATTGAGTGAAAGGTAGTTGATGTATGTGCGATTTAATTTATGAACGAGGTTAAGAAATCATGTTTGAAATGTCTTGAATTGCTAAATATGATTGTATGATTTCAAATGATGTTCATGTATGTTATTTATGGTTTGATATGCTTGAATGAACATTATTAAATACTTGGATTGCATGAACCTGATTGAGTGCTTTTTTGTTTTGATGAATTCATGATATGATGTCTTTTAGGCATTGTTGAGCTGAATTGCATGATTTTATGTTTTCTATTGATGACTTTAATCAAATGCTTATATGAAATAAATCCACAAGAAAATGATCCTGAAATAATGAATTGCAGCTTTGATTCGTTAATGACAAATGTACTTGATTTTGATTATTTGATTCGATAATTACAAAAGTTGGGCTTACATGCTTGGCTTAATTTTGATTAGTTGATTTGCATAATAATTCGAACTTATGATTAAATGATGCGACACTAGATAGACTCTGAAATTGTGCTCAATCTAATGAAGTTATAATCGGTCATATTCTTGGTGGTGCACATCAAGACATAAATAATCACAATTTGGGTATAGAATTATAGATGATTCAGGTGTTCAAATTGCTATTACAATTTATGAACAACAATATAAAATTGACACCATCACCTTTTAGAACCAATAGTAATAATATAAATGACTTAGATGATAAAATAGGCAATCTCTTTTAGATGCAATAAAATAATTATGTGTTATGTTGTAAGCTTTATTATTATATGATTTAGCATTACTTAGTTTTCTTGTGTTTTTCTATTATTTTCCATATTTCTGTCAATTTTATTATTATTATTTTTTTTTAACTAAAAGCAACATTTTTTTTCAGAAATAATAAAGTACTTATATGATTAATAAATTCTTATGTGGATTATTTGATACATTGCAAATAGAAGGATTAGGATTTGGGTGTAAATCTTTAC
The DNA here is from genome assembly GCF_907164915.1 of Impatiens glandulifera. Lineage (NCBI taxonomy): Eukaryota > Viridiplantae > Streptophyta > Magnoliopsida > Ericales > Balsaminaceae > Impatiens > Impatiens glandulifera. The sequence goes on along the minus strand of NC_061863.1, from coordinate 15,637,288 downwards.
ATTTGTTTTTGAAAAAGATTATTCAACGAAATATAAATATGATTTTTTTTTTTAATCTAACGACACAAACAATAAAAAAAACACAATTGTTCAAAGTGTATAAAACAATCAAATAATAACGAACTATGCTCTAATACAGATCAATAAACATTTTCTTTATTTTGAGGGATTCAATGCTATGGTGACATTGTTGGATATCAAGAGAAGACTTATTTACCTCTCTAAGACCATCTCCAACCTAAAAACTCATTCTCAAACTCAAAATGCAGTAAGTGTCCCATCAAACAAACCCAAAAACTCATTCTCAAACTCAAAATGCAGTAAGTGTCCCATCAAACAGTAATTCATCTCCAACCCAAAAACTCATTTTCAAACTCAAAAGAATATTTTTAGAATATTCCCCTTTACATACTTTCTCAATTCTACCTATATATTTATCAACTTTACAAATTAAACCCTAATATTTTTTAAAATCACACTCATTAAATAAAATAAATTATAAATCAATAATTTATACACATAAAAAAAACAAATTAAACCTCATTAAATAAACAAACACAAATTATACTATACTAACAATAAAATTATATCAAAACAAATATTATTAAAAAACAAATTAAATATTATTAAATAAACTCAATTACACTACCTAAATAAAAAAAATGATATCAAAACAAATATTATTAAAATATTTTGTTATTTTTAGTTTTTTTATCAATGTTATTCATTATTAAATTTATGATATTTAAAAAATATTAATATTAATAAAAAGAAAATGATAAAAATAAAACATAAAAAACATATCAATAATTATATAAAATATGAAATATATAAGATTAACATAATAATATAGTTAAAGTACCATTTTGTTTTTTAAAAAATTTTTGAGTATGTGAATAGTAAATACTCAAATTTGGGTTTTTATCTGAGAGAAAATTGGTATAAACCCATTTTGGGTTTTGTTTTAGAGGTGGGTTGGAGGAGAAAAACCCATTTTGGGGGTCATTTTGCAGTTGGGTTGGAGTTGCCTAACAAATGAGGAGATGTTAAATAAGGTACACAATGTTTATAACATTTAACTAAATAATTGAATATTATTAATTTAATTAATGAAAGGCAACTTATATGTTTCATGCTATAATTTATATAACAATAGTAAAAATAAGTTTTCATTACAATTAAGTTTATATAATGACATGAGGATGGTGGAACAAGTTGTTTGGCTAATGTACTTTTCGAAAATCTGTCACGTTTGGAGAAATCCAAGACTTCCCCGTGCAAGGTGAGATAGTTTTATGATTTTTGCATTTGGTTTATATTTAGATGATTGTTAATGTAATGTTTGACTAACTTGATAGAGCAAATGGTTATTTTTTTTTCTGTAATTTTGGATATATAATAAAATCAGGATAAATTGTCTTATAAATAGAAAAAGATTTATGATGGAAATAATAAAAATATATAGTTTATTATATTACATGTTCACTAATACATGAGGAGCTCAACCATATACTAGATCAATTCAAGTGTATTAGTGTATAGATAACTCCGCATTAAGTTGATGAAATGAGAAAATGATTATTTGAAATGTTAGACATTGATTTTATTATTTAACATTTAATATTTTTGAATAAAAGGGTATTCATATGACTTAAATGAGTATATTGATTATTGAATGTTTGATGTGAAAATGTTCAATGAATGATATGCTTGAGGATAAGTTTTTTTTTGAAAAAACGACTTATCATCATTTTATTCCAAAAACAAAACCCTTAAATGGAAAAAAATACCATAGAGAAAACAAACAATTACTCTAATTTAAAAGAAAAAACGGATTACAAAGACAATTAAACCACAAACAAACAAAGCATACAAACACTCAACCAAAAAATTAGTTTTACAACCTACATAATTACCCTGATTGAATGATTTGATTTGAACTGAAAGTGTTAATGTGAATTCCTAAAAGTTTTAATCACAAACTAAAATGAAGGATACCCAAGAGCCAGGAAAATCCCTACTAACTAAATTCAAGAATATTGATCCTGTAGTTAAGAGGCCATAGAAGAAGAGTCTAATTTGAGCTGGAAACTTCGACCTGGAAGAAAAAAAAAAGCATGATCTCTGATTTCCAAACAAGACGACATCAATTTGGTTAGACACATTAAGGCTCAGTTCTTTCGGTCGACGGTTCTTAGTTGCAAAAACCCAGACAAAAGTAGATATGACCAGTTTAATATCGGTTCAGTGGGTTTTTTGTTGGTTCGGTTTGGTTTTGCTTCCTTCAATTCTACTTCACCGTAACATTTTGTAGTTTGCATGTAATGTTGTTGCAAACATTTGGCAAACATCGGATGTAAATGCACACAAAACATAGAATAAGAGTTTGATTTTGATCCTTCACTGGTAGGCCATATGACAAGTGCCTCAAGGTCTCAAATTTGATTTACATTAAAATCACCTTAAAGTCACAACACTGTTTGTGACTTTTTAAGATGTCAAAAACTTATCCCCTCCAGAAACATAATCTTTCTTGGGCATATTCATAGGAAATGTTGGAAACAAATGTAAAAGATCATCATACTTTTCATCCTTGGACATTAAGTTGACTACTATAGACATCGTGGATGCATCAGGACTAACATGCTTCTTAGCCATTTTTTGAAGAAGTTGTACAACTTTTTCAAAATCCTTGTTGTGGCAAAAGGCGCGCATCAGAATATTAAAAGTGACAACGTTTGGCTCACAACCCAACGTTTCCATTTCTTGGAAAAGATTCTCAGCCTTTTCCAGTTCCCCGTTTCTACAGAGCCCGTGGATCATGATGCTATAAGTTACAACATTGGGAACCAAGTTGTTCTTCGATAATCCGTGAAATAGCTCTGAAGCTATATTAAGCTTTCCTCCTTTACACAGCCCATCAAGTATGCAGTTGAACATGCTAATAGTTGGCTTAAAACTTTTGAGATTTTGAAATAGTTCCAATGCTTCCATAAGACAATCCTCCCTTTTACAAAGACCCTCCAATATTATTTTATATGTTATGGAGTTTGCTGTCACATTATGATCCTTCAATTCCAGCAAAAGGGTACGTGCAGCCTCAACTTTATTTTTCTTAAACAAACCTGTAAATAAGGTGTTAAAGGTAATAATGTTAGGAGACACTCCTTTATGATTCATCTGCTTGTAAAGATTCATGGCCTCTTCGATTCGGCCACATTTACAAAGGCCATTGATTATAACATTGTAACTAACGACATCGATTCCAATCTGTTTGTTTCCCATCGAAACAAACCACTCCTTTGCATCATTGATTTTATTCTCTAAACAATATCCATCCAACAATGTGTTATACGAGAAAGAATCAGGTTGAATGCCTCTTTGGATCATCAATTCCAATAACTCATTTGCTTCTTTCGATTTCCCTGTCTTACAAAGAGCATTTATCAATACGTTGTAAGTTATGGCGTTGGGACAAACTCCTGTATCAAGCATTTCATTGAAGAAAGCCTTGGCATCTTCCCATGAACCTACACTACACAACCCATTAATCAAAGAGCTATAAACAATTACATCAGCTGATATACCTCTACCTTTCATTTCTGAAAATAGTTCTTTCGCCTTGCATACAAAACCCTCTTTACACAGACCATCAATTAAAGTACCATATAAAACTACATTTGGTTTCCACCTGACACCGAAAAAGTCATTCCGATTAATCATCTTATAGTGCAGTTCAAGGGCATGTTGTGTTTTAGATGTTTTACATAACCCGTTCACTAATGTCCCATATGTAATTACATTTGGGGTGTAACCCCATTCAATCATTCTCTCGAACAGTTTGACTGCTTCGCCAACTTCATCAACCAAACACAAACCCTTAATCAACGATGTATAAGTCACGGTATTTGGCCAGTAACCCCTTTTAAGAAAAGTACTCAAAACTGAGAAACCGAAGCCAATGTGACCCATTCTGCAGAACCCATTTAGCAAGATATTTAAAGTAATATAGTCGGGCAATATTTCTACTGTTATCATCCTCTTGTAAAGAGATATAACTTGAGCAAAATGCATGCTTTTGGCAACTGTACCCAACACACGATTGAAGGAGGAAATTGGTGGAATGGGTTGCGCGACAATCATGCGATCAAAGAGCTGTAATGCATGAAGGAGATTTGTGCAGCCTAATTTGATGTCCATGTCCACAATGCTGCTCTTCTTTTGTGTATCCTATAATTCAGGAACCCCGTTGTTCAATTAGCATGTAAAGAATTCTTCATACAGAATTTAAGAACTTCATGAGCAACAAGGATAGAAGTAATGGATGATGATTATATAGGATACCCATCAACAATATTAATGTCAGAGTTTGGAACTCGGACCAAAATAATAGAGATGTTCTAATGGATTTATCTTGGAGGGTTTGCCTATTTAAGTACATCCCTCTAAATGGACCAGGTCGTGCGAATGTGAATGCATGATTTGATTACGATATATGTTGAGTTACGCAAGGGGAATGACCCTCCTCCAAACCACATAGCATTCAATAGATCATTTGATGATTTAATAGCACTATGCGCAATTGGTTAGTTTCTCGTTCTTCAAAGGTGCATACGATTTTTCAACCCAAACGAATATAAGATATATAATATTTAGCACAAAAATCATATGAAAATGTAGAATATAGAAAATCAATAATAGATCTCTCCAGTTTGAGCAATCATGCTAGGTAACGTGAAAAGTATTAATTAGGAAAGAGATTGTATATTGGCTGTGCAGAGCAATGAAGTTAGATAACATGTAGAGTGTTATTTAAAAGGAAAAAAATTATATAATTGATTATGCAAACAATCTAGCTAGGTAATGTGTCGAGCCTTAGATAGTTCAAAAGATGTTATCATTGCTTGTGTAGAGCAATTAGGCTAGATAATGTGTAAAGTGTTAACTAGATGAAAATATTTTATTGTGCATAGCAAACAGGCTAGGTAACATGCAAATACGGTCGACCCCATTTATATTAACCCCATTTCAAATTATGTCAAATGAATATCAACACAATCTCAAGTCTAATTTCAAAACAAATTCATCAATTCAATTTTCAAATCTATACTCAGTCACTATCCCCAAATGACATTCATGAGTATTAACACAACTCAAATCACAATTCACACTTTCAAAAGTGTTTTCCCAATTTGATTCTCAATGCCAATTCAATTCAATCTAATTCAACTCAACTCAATATCAATCTCATTTAGCTCAAATGTTCACTTTGAATCAATTCAACTTAAGATTTCAAAATATCAATTTAACAATCAACACTTCATTTTCGATTCAATCTCAATTCAAGATGTTGACACACCAAAATCATATTTCATCATCAAACCTAATCCTACTCCTAATCCTAATCAAGCATCTCGATTAAGAATACCATTCATTTATGACAACAGTAATCAAACACAACCCAATTTCAAATTAACTTCATTCATAATTTCAAATTCAAACAAATGCAAATTTGTCAATAATTCTCAAAACTCATCCCAAAAATCCAAGACATGATTTCTAGGTCATCCTAACATAGACTATTATTACATATCCCCATTCTAATTTCTAAATGCAATTTTTTTAATTGAGACTTTAGCTATCCAGTTAACTTACAAGCTGCTTTTAAGCTATCTAAATAAATATATGGTGAAAGACATAGTGTAACTCAACAATTGTACAGTAACCCATTCATCAGGACAAGATGCAAATACATATTAACCTAACGAGTACCTTGCAGGTGCCGACGGATGAAAACGATCAATAAGAGTAACAAAAACGGGAGGATTTGCTCAATCAACCTAGCCACTTGATGTATAACACGGCGATGGAGTCACCACCCTCTTTTTTTTTTCTCTCTCTATATGAGTCCAGGAACAAAATCCCGCGCGCGGCCTGGTTTGGTTTTCATCCCTTGCTTTGTTTTTGTTCATCTCCAAGAGAAAGAGAGAGAAAATAAAAATGAAATGTGTTTTTGATAAATTTGTTATTATTATTAAGACCTAATATATTTAATCATCTATTAATTCTAAAAAATTTTATTAAAATTAAGATCTCAATTATTTTTTTTAGAATTGATATAACAGAAACTCCCCTAAAAAAATAAAAAATTATAACAGCTACAAAATATTTTATATGTACCTGAACTTCTTAAAAAAAATATATTAAGGGTGGCTCATTTTATTAAGAATAATTTTATTTTCTTTGAATTTCATTAATCATATTGGACGGTAAAGGATTGCATACGAACGAAGACAAGTTTTATTGGCACACTTAAAAATGGCTTGTAACTCCTATCCTACCAAAATAAGTGTTTATCAACTCTCGATCTTCAACATCAATGTGACATCTCAGTTGGGGCATCATTTGGTCGCTATAACGTCTTTTATCATTTTATTTTTTTTAATTATCTATGTTAGTGTTAGATAAATTCATACCGGTTCGAATAAACCTAACTTAAACAAACTTCCCATGCAGGGACAAGAAACCGGTCCGGATGAACAAAAGAAAACCAACTGAAGAAACCGAACCGGTCAAGCTACCAAACCGATCAAGAATATTCGGAATGTGACCGAACAAAGGAAGGATCGGCCAAAGCTCAAAACCGGAATCATCATACAGCCGATTAATCCACAAGGCAATCATAACCGGAAGAAGTCCGGTTACTTCACTATCAAAAGACATTCGGCCAAGTCAAGTGGCCAACCTAGGCCAAGTCAAGTGACCGACCTGTACAAGAAGACACTTTGGGTATCTGTTGAGAATGACACCAAAGGAACAGACTGAATACTTCCATATCCATGCAAGTCTGAGGAAAGACTGTAGGCTGCAGAAAACAGTACTACCGGATCCTTCTACTTCGGGATAAGCCAGAAAGGAAATCTTCAAAGTACAGACAACTGTCCAAGCAGACAGTGCCTACATTGAGTAAAAGACAAATCCAGCAGGTTTGCTTTACAGACCGGCAGGTCTGAAACAGGATGCCAGGTTTGAGATTGACCGTCAGGTCTGAGGAGAAGACCGCAGGTCTGAGACACTGAATCACTGCATCTCTGATCAGCCAATCAGATTCAAGGCTTCGAAATATGACCGTTGGCATATTTCACCTATAAAAGGAGGCAGTTGCAGAAGAGTAAATGCGGGACAAAAACATTGAGACAAACGCAGTTACTAAGAATTACTAAGCAAGACATTAAGTGAGACAAGTGAAGCGTTGAAAGCATTTACTACAAGTGATAACAGAGTGGTATTCTAAGAAAGCCTAAGTGCTAAATTCTAAGTGTGTGTTACAATTTCGGTGTGAATTGTAAGAGTGTTATCGAGCAGGAAATAAGTCTCGATCGGCGTGTATTTGTATTCCTTAGTGAATATCCTTCTCGCGGTTTCGAGAGGAAGGGGTGACGTAGGAGTTTTATCTCCGAACATCCATAAAACTCTGTTGTGTCATTTACTTTCTGTTGGCTTCCTTACATAACCGACTAACTTAACCATACCGCTCCAAACCGACTCCATACTGACCATACCGAATATCCAGATAACCGAAACCGACCCACCATTCTTCAAATCTCCATCATCCGAAACCGATTCCGCCTATCATACACGTGTACCGCTTCAACTTGAAAGCAAACCTCTTCCGCGCTTGAACCTAGTTCAAGGGTTTGTGACAGGTTGTGTAGTATTGAAACCCCGGTGTTAATCTCTAACCGGATTAACCACCACCCTACGAGTGAGAACCGCTAACCGGTCCAACCCCCGGTCCACCAGCGGCGACCTAGATCCTAACAATTGGTATCAGAGCAGTTAGTTTCAATACTCAAGCAAACATGTATCAGGATAGGCCTCCAATGCTAGAAGGTGATGATTTTGCCAACTGGAAGGCACGCATGCATCTGCATCTAGTCACCTTGGATGATGAAATGGAATCCATTCTAACCGAAGGACCGATATTCATTGATAAAGATAGAAAAGAATGGACGGCTGAAGATAGGAGAAGGAACAATCTAGACAACCATGCAAGAAACCGAATCTCCAACAGCGTAGACAGAAACACATATTGCAAGATCAGAGATTGCAAAACCGCGAAGGAGACTTGGAACACGGTCATCCAGATCTTTGAGGGAAATGAAAGAACAAAGGAGAACAAAATAATGGTGGCCACACAGAGGTTTGAAAGCATCAAAATGAAACCAGGGGAAACTATGAAAGAATACAGTGACCGGTTCACTGGCGTATTAGATGAGTTGGCAAATCTGGGCAAGAAGTACGACAACAAAGAGGTCATCATGAAGGTCTTGAGATCTCTTCCGAGTGCTTGGGACATAAAGACGATGGTCATGAGAGAATCAAAGAGCCTACGTAAGATGAAATTATACGATGTATTCGAAGATCTTAAGGCATATGAGTTCGAGATGAATTCCAGAACTGAAGAGGAAGTTTCGGCCTCAACGTCAACCAGAGCACTGTTCACATCTACGGAACCGGCTGCACCTGTTCCTGCTCTTATACCTACATCTGCACCGATACCGACTCCTGCACCTGCACCGATCAGAACCGCCGAACAGTTTACTGAGGACGCCATGGCAATGCTTGCACAGAAGTTTGGGAGGTTCATGAAAAGGAGCCAACCAACAAACAACTACTATGGTGACAAATCCAATGTAAGATGCTATAACTGTAACTGTATGGGACATTTTAAATGGGAATGCAGGAAACCAAGGAGAGATACACAGAAACCAGACTACCAAAATAACCGGAACAACTATCAACAAGCCGGTGAGGGAAGTGAGGTGCCAAAAGCACTAATAGCCGATGATGGAGGAAGCCTATGGGCTCACAGTGACAGTGACGATGACCTCACATGTCTCATGGCAAATGAGGAACAGGTATTTGACTCTCCCTGTGAAGAATTTACTAAAGATGAGTTATACAATGCATTGAATGACATGGTAGAAGAATATAAGAACCTATTGACCATGTTACCTAAGCACCTCAACATCAAAACCGATCCCATAGTACCCATCCCAGTAGAACCAGAGGTACCTATCATCACCGAACCGGAGGTCATGCAATCTGATGATACTCATACCCTAGAAACCGACTTAGACCCTAAGATCGAACAACCTAGTGAGTCGACTAGAGAACTAACCGAGAAAGAGAATGCCAGATTTCGGTATACGATGGCCGCCTATAGGAGATCTAGCGATATAGTAAAGAACCTGAATAAAGAATACAGGCATCCACGTTGTAAGAATGGCCTAGGATACATAGAGAACAGATCTAAAAACCGAAAATCCATATGGAAAGCAAAGCTTACGAAAGGAAACCTCCCCTTTATAAAATTCCTTAAGAGCACCTGTACAGCTGAAGAAGAGGAGACCGCATATTATAGGGAAGAAAAGACAAAGTATGACTATGTTGGCCCAATCGATTCATGGCTTGACCTTGATAAAAGAAAAGCAGAAATTCTCAAATATAAGAAAGACTTCCCTGAACCACGTAGATCAAACTATAGATCATCAAACAAAAGACCATCATCATTTAGGTCATCTGTAGGGAAACCGAAATACACCAGACCAAGTGTGAGGAGAACAGTTGAAACCTTAGCAAAGAAGACCGTTCGATTTATCAAGGTTTAGGTACCTAAGGGACTAATCGCATGTGGACCCAAGTAAATGTGGGTACCAAATAGTTGTAAATATGTACATTTTGCAGGATCCAAAGAAACGGCTAGGAAACTCCGAATGGTTCTTGGACAGCGGTTGCTCCAGACACATGACCGGAAATAGCAATCTGCTAACCGACATTAGATCAGTAACCGGTGCTCCTATCACTTTCGGTGACAACTCTAAAGGTAAAACCGTGGGCAAGGGTAAGATTGTCCATGGTAACCTAACTATTGATAATGTACTTCTAGTTGAAAACCTACGTTTTAATCTACTTAGCATTAGTCAGATGTGTGATGCCGGATACACAGTAGAATTCCTTAAACATGCATGCTTAGTTAAGAACTCTCAAGGGATAGTACTACTAACCGGAAATAGGATAGGTAACATCTACAAGGTAGACTGGAAAACTAGAGTAGAACACCCTATATGCATGATAGCTAAGACTGATCAAACCTGGCTATGGCACAAAAGACTAAACCATCTAAACATGAAAACCTTAAACTACATTCGTGGTAAGAAACTAGTTGAAGGCATCCCGGATATAGTATTTAACCAGGATAAGGTTTGTTCAGCATGCCAAATGGGTAAACAAACTAGGTCATCGTTTAAGAGCAAAGGAAATCTCCAATCTAGCCGATGCCTAGATCTTCTTCACATGGATTTATTTGGACCGATTCAGGTCATTAGTCTAGGAGGTATGCTTTACACCATGGTAGTTATTGATGATTATTCTAGATATACTTGGGTGATATTTCTACCATCTAAACGTGAAACTGTATCAAATCTGATCAACCTCCTTAAGCGTTTGCAAAATGAAAAATCAACTCGTATTAATTGCATTCGAAGCGATAGAGGTACCGAATTTACTAATAGCACATTAACTGCATATCTTGATGAATCCGGTATTAGACACGAGTTGTCTAGTGCTAGGACTCCTCAACAAAATGGCATGGCCGAGAGAAGAAACCGGACTCTCAAGGAAGCCGCACGGTCCATGATAGCCGACTCCGGCATTGCTCAGAAATATTGGGCTGAAGCTATCAACACTGCATGCCATACACAAAACCGGTCCTTGATTAACAGATTTCACAACAAAACACCATATGAGGTTTATTTTAATAGAGTTCCTAAACTTAAATACCTCAGGATTTTCGGTTGTAAATGTTATATTCATAATAATGGTAAAACCCAACTCACCGCTTTTGATGCAAAGACCGACACCGGCATTATGCTAGGATACTCGTCGGTAAGTAAAGCATATAGAGTATATAACAATAGAACTGCAACCATGGAGGAAACAATTCACGTTGTTTTTGATGAATCGGTTGAAAGCAATACTGCTTCATGTTTTGATCTACACAACAGACTGGAAAATAACGATATTCATTCTGATAGCGAAGATGAGACCCCGGTCTTCAGGGGATTTGTCCATGACCTAATGGGTAATATTGATACCCAGCCGGATCAAGCTGTTCCACAACAGGAAGCTGACACTTCGGTCCAACCCGAGGAAGCCGGTCGGTCTGACAATCTCGGTCAGCCTACCGACATGTCTAGCCTTGATCAATTAAACGGTAACTTGGTAGACACCCCTGAACTGAATCTCAGAAGAAACAGTAAACATCCTCCTGAGCAAATTATTGGTGACCCTTCAGAACCTGTTCGAACTAGGAGTCAACTTCTGGAAGGATATTTTAACTCTGCTTTTATATCCCAGATTGAACCGAAAAGAATAGATGAAGCATTGTCAGATTCGGATTGGATTTTGGGAATGCAAGAAGAACTAAACCAGTTTGAGAGTAGTAAAGTCTGGTACTTAGTTCCCAGACCGAAAGATAAATCGGTCATAGGAACAAGATGGGTATTCAGAAACAAACTCAATGAGGACGGTTTGGTCACGAGGAACAAAGCCAGATTAGTGGCTCAAGGCTACAAACAGGAAGAAGGCATTGACTTTGAAGAGTCATTTGCTCCTGTAGCCAGGATTGAAGCCATTAGGATTTTTCTTGCATTTGCTGCTTTCAAAAACTTCAAAGTCTTTCAAATGGATGTTAAAAGTGCATTTCTGAACGGTGATATACGTGAAGAAGTGTACGTTGAACAGCCACCCGGTTTCAAAAATGCTGCATTTCCAAACCATGTATACCGGCTGAACAAAGCTTTATACGGTCTAAAGCAAGCACCAAGAGCCTGGTATGATACACTAACCGCATTCCTATTAGAGCATGATTTCACCATCGGTTCAGTGGATAAGACCTTGTTCAAATTTGAAAAGAAGGAACATATCCTACTTGTTCAAATCTATGTAGATGATATTATTTTTGGTTCCACTGACCCCAAGCTTTGTGACAAATTTTCAAAAATGATGACTGACAAATTTGAAATGAGTATGATGGGAGAATTAAGTTTCTTCCTAGGTCTCCAGGTTAAACAACTCAAGGAAGGAACATTCATCAGTCAACCTAAATATACCAAGGAGCTTCTGAAGAAATTCGGTATGGACACATGCTCATCGGCTGCCACTCCAATGAGTTCATCCATTAAACTGGACAGAGATGATGAAGGCCAATCAGTAGATCAAATTGCATACCGGGGCATGATTGGCTCCCTATTGTACCTGACAGCGAGTAGACCGGACATCCTGTTTGCAGTTGGTGTGTGTGGGAGATTTCAAGCAAATCCAAAGCAATCTCACTACACAGCCGCAAAGAGGATACTGAAGTATCTAAAAGGGACTCCTGATGTCGGTCTGTGGTATCCAAAGGACTCATCCTTTAACCTAACAAGCTACTCAGACGCAGACTATGCAGGCTGCAAGATTGACAGAAAGAGCACCAGTGGAACATGTCAGTTCCTAGGTGACCGACTGGTGTCATGGCACAGCAAGAAGCAGACATCGGTGGATACATCAACTGCGGAGGCCGAATACTTGGCGGCCGGAAGCTGCTGCTCTCAACTCCTCTGGATCCAACAGCAGCTGAAGGACTTCGGTATTATAGCCGAAGAGTCCCCGATATTCTGTGACAACACAAGTGCCATTGCAATCACCTACAACCCGGTTCTCCACTCCAGAACCAAGCACATCGACATCAGACATCACTTCATCCGAGAGCATGTCACGCTGAAGCATATCCGGCTGGAGTACGTACCGACCGATCAGCAAGTAGCCGATATCTTCACGAAGCCGCTGCAGGAAGCTAAGTTCTCTCAATTTAGACTTACTCTCGGATTAACCGATATTAGCCAAATCCTTCCAAAGGATACTCAAAGGGAAGTCGGTTCAGACAGATAAACCGGTAATTCTTCCTAAGATGTTGAACTTTGAATCTTCGGGGTGTCTGTGGAAGAACCGCCCAGTTTATCAGATAGAGTAAACCGACCGGTTACTTGGTGCATGCACCACGTAACCGCATCGGGATGAACAACTGATAGCTGACCGGTTCGGAAGAAGGCTATCCCAGATTATTTGAAATTCAAACAAAAGAGGAATAATTATCAGAGGTTAAAGGTCTCTGTTCTGCATCATTACCTTTTAGAATAAACCTGGTCGTGCCTAAAAAGACGTGAAGATCTTTTGATATCTTTCACAGTCCAGGCCTATGACCGACACCTAGACCTGCAAAGTTACCTATTTTATGCAAAGATTCTTACTCTGCAGTTAATATATATCACCTCACTTAATGCCCGGACAATAGGTTAGCCCCAAACCAGTATTTAAAGAGAGCACTCTCTCACTCAAACACTCACAAAACAAAAACACTCTCTCTATCACTAAGGCAAAACACCCCTTCTTCCTCTAAGGCAAAATGTCTATCTTCACAAACATCTTACAAGTGAACTTCGAATCATGCTCCAGTACAGATCACTATGATCTGTACCGGATGATCAAACAGCTGGAGGATACCGGTCTCCAGTACTTCCTGGATGATAATCAACTCATCTATCCTCAGTCCGTCATTGAGTTTTTCAACAATGCCAGGGTGTACCGGGGGACACCCTACTTCAACACCCACATCCAATCAAAAGTTAGGGGTGCCATCTTTGACTTCACCGAGCAAGACTTTGCTCGGTGCTTCAATCTGCCCAAACAAGGGCTCACGGACCTTAACCCTCCAGCCGACACCAAGGCTGAGGTCTCTCTCTCCCTCTCTCGGTCAGATGAGCCAGTCGATGATCATGGCTCCAAATATCCCTTGAGGGCTGAATACCAGCTCCTCAATGACATAATAGGGAGGAGCATCCTCGGGAAAGATGTAACCCACACATATTGCACGGTAACGTTCAATATGATGGCAGCCATCATAACGAGGACGCCGGTCAACTGGTCCAGGGTGCTGTTCGATGCCCTGATCTGGATAATCGGCACCAGGTCGGTGGCGTTCATCCCCCAGATCAGCCGACTGTTTGAAGAGCTCGGGGTCCCAACCTGTCCAGGCGAAGGTTTGGACCGCAGTCAAGTGTTCACCAAGGAAATCATCGACTCGTTCTACGATCGGGTTGAAGAGAGGAGGAACTGTTAAGTCACTCCTTCTTGCATCCGGTCATTTTGCTTCACGCACCGGATGTATTACTGCTCAACTCAAATTCGATCACATCGGCTTTATCTATTTCGGTTCTATCTATGTTCTTCATGTTTCGGCTACCATGCTCGGTCTTTATCTAATTTATATCATTATGTGTTAAATGCATTTAAATGAGATAATCCCATTTAATGAGATAACTCCCAACCACCCGCATATTTAATTCCCAACTAATCTGGTCACTTTCCAACTAACATTTACCTCGAGATTTGCAAACCGCCACTTCCCAATGCACTTTGAAAAGGAAAAGATTCTCTTTCTTAATAAAACAAAACTGACCATCAATGCAAACCGCCACTTCCCAATCCACAATTAGGAAGTTTCCCAAAGTTCGGCTTGGCATGATTATGATGTAGAGAGAGAGAGACTTAAAAGAAATACAAGTGATTGTGGATGTGAGAAAATGAAGGGAGGATGGCTCCTTATATAGAATCGGTTTTGGAGGGAAAACTCCCGCCCATTCATGATGGGACGGTTTGGCTTCCAAACCGTGCCTATAAAAGGGGGCCTTCGTCATATTTTTTCATTTTCAAACAAATTCACTTTCTCTCTCTAAGCTACTAAATCCTTCGAAGCCGATTTCTCTCATTCTCAAAATATTCAAACATGGGCCGTGATGCGGTATTGTTCAAACTATACTCTCAAGTGAACTTTGAAGAGATTCGGCAGAATGGAACAACCGAAGCAAAAGAAGTAATTGACCGACTGATTAAAACCGGTCTGGGATACTTTCTGGAGGGACCTCACGTAATCTACAAGGACGCGGTTGAAGAGTTCTTCAGAACCGCAACCATCTCCTACGATAGAATCCTCGCAACGGTTTGCGGTTCCCAAGTTGAGATCACCGAAGCCGTGATGGCCGAGAGTTTGCGTCTTCCAACTACCGGCATGGACGCAACAGCAGAGATGGACGATGATGTCTTTAAGATGGCTTGCCGTCGTTTATCAGCAACCAACGAGCCGGTCACCACATCCGGAAAGAAACAGATGTTGAAACCGGAGCTTATCCCGGCATGTGACGTCTTTGCCAGGGCGATATTGGCAAGAGGAGGAAATTTCAGCAATCTGACCAGAGACAAGATCAAAATGATTTTTCGTCTGATGGAAGGAACAGAGGTAAACTGGGCAAGATCGGTCTTCAGCAATCTCATGGACATGGTAAAACCAGACTCAGACAGATCGTGGGGGTACGCCGTACAACTCGGCAAGATCTTCTTACACTTGAACATCAACGTCGGTCCCGGTGTTGGGATAATAAAACGTAGCATCATCCGATCAAGGCATTTTCTTCCAATAAAGCAGTCGGCCTCCAGTTCCACAGGTGGCCGAAAGAAGAAAGCCGCAAAGAAAAATACCCCGGCAAAAGCAAGCACCGGAGGAAAGAGAAAAGAAAAGGTAATTTTCGAAGATCCACCTCAACAAACAGAGGATGAGGAGTGGGACGATGAGGAAGCCGACACAGAGGGAACCGAAAACAGAACGGACCATGACGATGATCTTTCGGCTCAAAGTCCGAACGATGCCGAACATAGCATCAATCCTGAGACCACCGAGGGTGGGGACGGGGTTGACACAGCTGCCAATAATGAAGGCCTCAGCAGGGAAGAAGCCGATGAGGCCGAGGCCGAAAGATTAGCACAGAATATCTTTTCCGGCATCAACAAGCGGGACGAGGACGTCATAGGTTTATATCTGGAGTGGCATGAATACCGGTTTGATACAAAGTATAAAGACATCCTATCAGACCTCTCGCAAGAAAATTGCATCGCCAGATTGGAGGAAGTCGAGAAGATGATCTTAAGCCTCACAAAATCCAATACCATTCATGAGGTACAATGCCGAACTTGCCTACTGATACCGAGAAGTCATCTTTGACAGATAAGAAGGCGTATCAGAAAGATTAAGGAAGAATATGCCGAAGGGGGATCGGTGTCTACAGTAGCACCGCGAGTATTGGAAAAGCTTGAAAAGGGCAAACTGGAAATTCGGCAGGAAATAGAGCGGCTGGAAGCCATAAGCAATCAGAAAGAAGTACCGGTATATACCGCTCCAGTCATCGAAGAATTTCCAATTGACTGGACAACAACCTCAAGAGAGGACACTGAGACACCGAGGGACATTGAGACACCACTTCCAGAAAATGATGAGGTACCGACTTCAAAGACTGTTGAGGTACAAAGTTTAGAAAATGTCGAGGTACCGATCTCGGAAGTTGCGGTAACGAACTTAGAGGATGCGGACACATTGGAACCTCCTAATGAGAATGCTGCACTGATGGACTCCGGTGAGAGAGCAGATCCTGATACGACCGAGCAGTCCCCTCCCACTCCACCACCGGAAGCCACCGTTTCAGTTCCTCCTAAGGAATGGATTGAAGACCGGCTCCAAGAGTTTGAAGCATCCGTTTCGGGACGGATTGGTGAGCAACTTAAGAAATTTGAAGCGTCCACATCGGGGCAGATTGAAGACCGGCTTCAGAAACTTGAGGCATCAATACCGGAGCAGATTGATGACCGCATACTTGAACACAACGTCTCTAAGCTTCAACCGCTCAAGGATAGATGCGAGAACATTTTCGATACGGCTATGAAGTTCGCCGATGTGACAAAACAAGTTGTGGATCAACATCAAACACGCCTGGAGCAACTCAGCACCGGACTATGGGAAGAGGCCGGTGAGCGAGAAAACTGTGCTCATCATATTGTAGCTCTGGAGGGTCTCACTTCGGAATTAAAGAAGGATTTCGAACGGGTCGACCCGACAATTGAACGAGTCTCGGTACTGGAAAAGAAAAACGAAGATCTCGTGGCCGAAGTAAAGGCACTTACTGCACAGATGGCCGAAATCCTGAAAGCTAAGGAAAACGCGGATGCCGCGGCTATAGAGGCCGATGCTCTGGTTGCTAAGAGAGTCCAGGAAAGGCTGGACGCCGAAGTCAACAAAGACAAAGAGGCGCCGCGAGCGACTCCGCTGACCGAGGAAGAAGTAGAGGCCGAGAGAATAAGAAGGGCTGAGATCATGTATCCAGGGTATGCTGAGCAAATAGCAAGACAAGCTGCGGATGATGCCGAACGGCTGGAGAGACAAAAACGTGGGCTGGAAGAGTTCTCCGAAGCAAACAAGAAGAAAAAGAAAGTGGCCCCCTCTGCTTCAGCACCGGTCGCCTCCGCCTCAGCACCAAAGAAAAGAAAGAAGCCGGCTCCTAAGAAAGTTCGGATTGTGGAGATGCTCAATACAATTTCTGACCCGGTCGAGACGGGTACTTCGCAGCAAGACGACCAAGTCGAGGATGAATTCGAAGAACAGCTGCGGTACCGATCTAAAAGACCACGACACTCCACGCAACCGCAACCGCCACCGCAACCGAAGAGAAAGAAGAGTGCCTACGAATTCACGGACTCAGAATAGGGACTATCCTTCTTTTTCTTACTTACCTTAGTATTTTTGCTTAGTCTTTTCCGGTTATCTATGAATATATAAAGTTATTTTTGAATACCGGCCTTATTTTGCATTTCTACATGATTTTGATAATTTTAAATAAAATAATCAAAAAGGGAGAAATTGTTAGATAAAAGATAGAGATTCTTCCAAAACTCCTCCCCCAAAATTTTTCGAAAAATTCTCTAAGTCTTTTTCAAAATCGGCCAAACAAAACAACCGGCCTACGGTTGCAAACTTACATAATTTTGATAATTTTAAATAAAATAATCAAAAAGGGAGAAATTGTTAGATAAATTCATACCGGTTCGAATAAACCTAACTTAAACAAACTTCCCATGCAGGGACAAGAAACCGGTCCGGATGAACAAAAGAAAACCAACTGAAGAAACCGAACCGGTCAAGCTACCAAACCGATCAAGAATATTCGGAATGTGACCGAACAAAGGAAGGATCGGCCAAAGCTCAAAACCGGAATCATCATACAGCCGATTAATCCACAAGGCAATCATAACCGGAAGAAGTCCGGTTACTTCACTATCAAAAGACATTCGGCCAAGTCAAGTGGCCAACCTAGGCCAAGTCAAGTGACCGACCTGTACAAGAAGACACTTTGGGTATCTGTTGAGAATGACACCAAAGGAACAGACTGAATACTTCCATATCCATGCAAGTCTGAGGAAAGACTGTAGGCTGCAGAAAACAGTACTACCGGATCCTTCTACTTCGGGATAAGCCAGAAAGGAAATCTTCAAAGTACAGACAACTGTCCAAGCAGACAGTGCCTACATTGAGTAAAAGACAAATCCAGCAGGTTTGCTTTACAGACCGGCAGGTCTGAAACAGGATGCCAGGTTTGAGATTGACCGTCAGGTCTGAGGAGAAGACCGCAGGTCTGAGACACTGAATCACTGCATCTCTGATCAGCCAATCAGATTCAAGGCTTCGAAATATGACCGTTGGCATATTTCACCTATAAAAGGAGGCAGTTGCAGAAGAGTAAATGCGGGACAAAAACATTGAGACAAACGCAGTTACTAAGAATTACTAAGCAAGACATTAAGTGAGACAAGTGAAGCGTTGAAAGCATTTACTACAAGTGATAACAGAGTGGTATTCTAAGAAAGCCTAAGTGCTAAATTCTAAGTGTGTGTTACAATTTCGGTGTGAATTGTAAGAGTGTTATCGAGCAGGAAATAAGTCTCGATCGGCGTGTATTTGTATTCCTTAGTGAATATCCTTCTCGCGGTTTCGAGAGGAAGGGGTGACGTAGGAGTTTTATCTCCGAACATCCATAAAACTCTGTTGTGTCATTTACTTTCTGTTGGCTTCCTTACATAACCGACTAACTTAACCATACCGCTCCAAACCGACTCCATACTGACCATACCGAATATCCAGATAACCGAAACCGACCCACCATTCTTCAAATCTCCATCATCCGAAACCGATTCCGCCTATCATACACGTGTACCGCTTCAACTTGAAAGCAAACCTCTTCCGCGCTTGAACCTAGTTCAAGGGTTTGTGACAGGTTGTGTAGTATTGAAACCCCGGTGTTAATCTCTAACCGGATTAACCACCACCCTACGAGTGAGAACCGCTAACCGGTCCAACCCCCGGTCCACCAGCGGCGACCTAGATCCTAACAGTTAGGCAATAAAAATTCTTCCTTATTGTGAAACATGTCATCTTAGAAAATCACACAAACAATCTTTCAATATATCAGAATCGCGAACTAATGTTTTTTTTATATATCTTGAGTTTATCTATATATGGTTGACCTAATTAATATATTGAAGATCTCTAGATTAGTAGATCTCAATGTTATAATCTTGTATATAGTTTACATTTTAAAATGAAAAAAACAACGAATTGTATTCCTTTATGGTATCAGAGCCTAGGATTTTTCTCTCTTCTCTCTTTCGTCGCGCCCTAGCCTAACGGTCCATTTTCTACTATCTTCTCTTCAATCACTCTTTTACATCGTATCATATTAGTCCATCTCATCTTCAATCACTTTTCTTTTATAATGATGAGTAACAAAGAAGGATTACATCATTCCTTTATCGTTTCCAACATCAAGAATCACGTCTCTATTGTTCTTGAGTTGGAAACGTTCAATACACGACATGGGCGGAGTTGTTCAAGATCCATGCCCGTTCTCATCGAGTCCTTCATCACATCTATGACGCGTTTGGGAAGAATGGGTCACAACGTATGTCATCGTGGGGATCTTAGCAGAAGCCAAAGAAGAAGGGCTCTCGTAATGGGGGTCGATTAGGGCAGTCCTAGTACTAAGTCCAAAGTCGACCTTCTTCTCCTTGGCCGCAACAATGGGTTGGTCATTCAGGCCCACCATCATTGTCTTGGTAATGGCCATAGGTTTCTCCTACATGCCCGTATCCAACGGCTCAATGTAAGAGACCTCCTTCTAGCTCTCACCCATCAACGCCACAACAATAGTCGAGTCTCTTTGGCCTGTGTCCACAAGCATACATGACTTAGTCTCCACCGACTCTAATGAACAATGAAGCGGCCATGTATACCCTTGGTATTACGTCTCCTGATCCGACATGGTACATGGGTGCAATGTCCCACATGACATCTCAACAAGGTACTCTCTCGTATTATTTTAATTCAAGCATTAAACATGATATTTTTGTAGGTAATGGTAATATGATTCCAGTTTCGGGTATTGGGCATACCACTATTTCTTCTATGAATCCTAAACTTACTTTGAATAATGTTCCCTATTCTTTTACTCTTGTTAAAAATCTAGTTTCTATTCGTAAATTCACTACGGATAATTCTGTGTCTTTTGAGTTTGATCCTTTTGGGTTTTCTGTTAAGAATTTTCGGACGGGAACGCGTCTAATGAGATGTGACAGTCGGGGGATCTATATCCGGTCACAATTGGGAGTCAGGTGTCGTCTTCTATTTTTGCTGCTTTGTCTCCATCCTTGTGGCATAGTCGTTTGGGTCAACCTAGCAACTCTAATTTTGAATCTCTTAGATTAAATAAATTAATTTACTATAATAAACAACATATTTCTCATATTTGTTCTTCTTGTCCATTGGGAAACATGTTCATTTGTCGTTTAAGGTTTCTATTTCGATTTCTTTGTTACCGTTTGATATTATTCATAGTGATGTATGGACGTCTCCTATGTTAAGTTCTATGGGCCATAGATATTATGTTTTGTTTTCGATGATTTTTTGTCTTTTTTGTGGACTTTCCCTTTATCTCATAAATCCCAAATATTTAGTGTTTTTTTGCAATTTTGGACACTCGTCAAAACCCAATTTGAGAGGGATATAAAATCTTTTCAATGTGATAATATGAGGGAATTCGATAAGCATTCGTTTACGTCAACGAATGGAATGTTTTTGCTTCTCATGTCCTCACACTCTGTCTTAGAACGGTAAGGCTGAGAGACAATTTTGTACTATCAATAATATAATTCGTACATTACTCACTCAAGCCAAAATACCCACCTCATTTTGGCATCATTCTCTCTAAATAGCTACATACCTCCTACATATTATTCTACGTAAACACATGGCATACGTTACTCCATTACAGCGTTTGTACCGCAAAGATCCAACGTATGACCATTTACACGTGTTTGGGTGTTTGTGTTACCCTCTATTTCCATCCACGATGATTCATAAACTTTTTCCATATTCTACCCCATGTGTCTTTCTTAGATACAAGCCGAATCACCGAGTTTATAAGTGTTTTGACATATCAAATGATAAAAATATTATTTATCGTCACGTCATTTTTGATGAGTCTCATTTTCCTTTTGTTGAAATTCAGTACCCTCCACTCTTGTATGATTTTCTCAATGATCCTCCATCACCATATGTGATTAATCATCAGTCTAAACATTCATTTCCACCTCCTCCCTCTCCCCCCTTCCCCTTCCCCTTCTTGTCCATCCTCCTATTCTCTTCGACCGATCACTCGAAGTCAGTGGGGGTATTTTGTCCTAAACATATTTGTAACATTCTTTATATTGGGTCTAAATCTCATTTACTTTGTAACTATATAGCTACCCTATAGAATCCAAACTTGAAGCTAGTCGTGCAAGAAGAGTTTAATGTTTTAATTGCCTATAAGACGTGGGAGTTAGTTTCCCGTCTAAGTGATGTTAATATTATTCGTTCTATAGGTCTTTATTTTTTTTTATTTTGAATAAAGGAGAGCTAGCATGACATCCTCACATCCATGACCCCCCCGCTTAAACTCAAAGCGCTTTTAAATGAAATTAAACTCGTGACCTTTTGGTCTGTTCTTTATGGGTCTTTACTCATAAAGACCGTGCTGATGGTTCTTTTGAGAGACATAAAACTCATCTTATAGGTGATGGAAAACTCAATAGGTTGACGTTGATTGTGGTGAGACTTTCAGTCATGTTATCAAACCAGCAAATATTTGATCGATCCTCAGTCTTGCCCTATCAAAAAATGGTCAATTCACCAACTTGATGTAAAAAATGATTTTCTCCATGGCACTCTTGATGATGTTGTCTACATGCATCAGCCCCTTAGGTTCAAAGATTACTCATTTCCTCATCATTTTTCGTTTGAAGAAATAATTGTATGGTTTGAAGCAGGCTCCTCGAGTTTGGAACAAATATTTTACGGATTTTGTGTCCACACTTGATTTTTCTCAAACTGTTTCAGATCACTCATTGTTTATGTTTGGATAAGGGAGCACATGTCATACTTATTATTGTATGTTGATGATATAATATTGATGTCATCCTCTAACTCTCTCCGTCGATTCTTCATCTCCAACTTGAGTACAGAATTATTTTTGGGCATTTCGGTAAGGCTTCATGCCAATGGTATGTTCCTCTCTCAACGAATGTATGTGCCTGAGATTGTAGACCATGCAGGTATGTCATCTTGTAAGTCGTCGACTACACTAGTTGTTTGACATTTTCTCGTCCTTATATCACGTATGCAGTTAATTAGGTTTGTCTCTTCATGCATGATTCCCAGGAGGTACACATGTCGGCTATAAAGAGAATTATCTGATATATTCAGGAAACTCTTGATTTTGGCTTTCATTTGTCTCCATCCTCTATTACATCCCTATTGGCTTACATTAATGCTGACTGGGGTGGATGCCCAGACACACGTCGTTCTACGTCTAGCTACCGTGTCTTCTTAAGAGATAATCTAATCTCTTGGTCGGCTAAGTGTCAAACCACTTTGTCCCGTTCTAGTGTTAAGACTAAGTACCGGGCAATTGCGAATGTGGTTTCAGAAACTTGTTGGCTACGAAATTTACTCATAAAACTTCATTACCTAGTTTCCACCGCTACTCTTGTTTACTATGATAATATGAGAATGATTTACCTCTCCAGTATTCTCGTTCGTCACCAATGGACCAAACACATTGAGATTGACGTCATTCACTTTGTTCGTGAGAAGGTCTCACACAGTTAGGTTCAAGTTCTTCATGTCGCATCTCTCTTTCAACTTGCGAATATTTTCACAAAGGAGATTCCTTAGTGCAGTTCAAGGGCATGTTGTGTGTTAGATATTTTACATAACTCATTCAGTATTGTCCTGTATGTAATTGCATTGGGGTGAACCACATTCAATCACTCTCTCGAACAACTTGACTGCTTTGCCAACTTCATCAACCAACATGAATCCTTAATCAAGAATGTATAAGTCACGATATTCGGGTAGTAACCTTTTTTCATAAAAGTGCCCAAAATTGATAAATCGAAGTCAATATGGCCCATTTTGCAGAGCTCACTCAACAAGATGTTAAAAGTAATATAGTTAAGCAATATTTCTATTGTTATCATGCTCTTGCAAACATAGATAACTTTAGGAAAATGAATATTTTTGCCAACTATACTCAACAAACGATTGAAGGAGGAAATTGGTGGAATGGATTGCACGACGATCATGTGATCAAATAGTTCTAATGCGTAAAGGAGATTTGTGAAGCCTAATTTGAAGTCCATGTCCACATTGTTAGTCTTTTCTTTTGTGTGTCCTATAATTCAAGAATCCCGTTGTCAATTAGCATGTAAAAAAATTTCATACAGAATTTAAGAGCTTCATGATCAATATAAACTAAGATAGGATACCCAACAACAATATAAACCACCAAGTTAGGATACTCATCAACAATATTAATGTCAGTATTTAGAACTCGGACCAAATAATAGAGATGTTGTAATAAATTTATCTTGGAGGGTTTGCTTATTTAAGTACATCCCCTAAATGGACCGGGTCATGCAAATGGGAATGCATGATTTCATAACATAATGAGAATGACCCTCCTCCAAACCACATAGCATTCAATATATCATTTGATGATTTAATAGCACTACGCGCAATTGGTTAGTTTCTCATTCTTCAAAAGTTCAATCCAAACTAATACAAGATATATTAAATTTAGCACAAAAATGATATGAACATGTAGAATGATAGAAAATTAGAAATAAAACATAAACTTTGTAGTTATAGAGAGTTAGAGGCACAGCAGACCACGTAGGAAGGTTAGTTGGACAGTTGTGAAGAAAGGAAGATCAGTGATATAGAAGAAATGAATGGCAAAAGAAACTATAAAGACATGACAGCGTGTGTGTGGATCTTGAGCGCTTAGGAAAAGGGGATTGTCCTTGTGAGTTTAAGCATTAATTGTCAGAAAATTGAAAGTTGTAGGACTTTATTATTGTTAGTGTATATAATAATATATTATATTGATATATTATTATATTATACAATATAATATATTATATTATTATATTATCTTTTATACCATTAGGGTATATTTAATTATTAATGGGTTTGGGCCTGTATGTATAAGCAATTTAGGGTTCTAGGCTAATTACTCCTATATAAGGATTGTTTGTAAATGTTGAATATACAACACTCAAGATTTTTCAAGACTTTTTCTTGTTTAGCAAATATATATTTTCCAGAGTTTCATATCTTCATAGTTGTTCTTAGAAAGATCCAATAGTCAAAGCCAACATTTGGTATTAGAGCTAGATTGAAGAACATGTCGTCGACAAGATCAACTAGAGAAGCGGCGGCAATGAAGATTGGAAGAGAATAGAATGTGACACTCTCCTATCCGTTACTCACGAAGAGTAACTACTCGGTTTGGGCATTGAAGATGCGGGTAAACTTACAAGTACAAGGAGTGTGTGAAGCCGTGATGCTCGAAGATGTCGACGAACGAATGGATAGAATGGCTCTCGCCGCCATCTATCAAGCACTCCCTGAGGACGTTCTTCTCATGGTGGCTGAGAAGGATTCCGCTAAGCTAGCGTGGGAGACGCTAAAGACAATGCATGTTGGAGTGGAGAGAGTCAAGGAGGCAAAACTGCAAACCTTGAAGACACAATTTGAGGCAATTCGTATGAAGAATGGGGAATCGGTGGATGATTTCGCCATGAAATTGACATCCATTGTGATTGGTATCCGCTCGTTAGGAGAGAAGGTGGAGGAGATCTCTGTCGTCAAGAAGTTCCTTAGAGCCTTACCACAAACATACATACAGATCGTTACAGCGATCGAGCAATTTGGTGACCTCAAGAATATGACCGTCGAAGAGATCGTCGGTCGTCTCAAAGTCCACGAGGAGAGACTTCGCGGATACAGAGACCAAAAGGAGGAGCATCTATTTCTCACGCATGATGAATGGATGTCACGAATGAAGAAAAACGGAGAAGCCGATTTTTCTTCTAGATCATCGAGTCGTAGCGGCAACGGTGGAGATAACCGAGGTCGTGGCAAAGGGCAAGGTCAAGGTCAAGGTCAAGGGAGAGGTTGTGCAAAAAGCTCACCTCAACAAGAAGGTACCAAGCCCCGCAAAGACAAGAGCACGGTGAAGTGTTACGCTTGTCAAAAGTATGGGCACTACGCGTCTAAGTGCCCTAACAATAGGTCTGACGGTGAGGCAAACCTCACTAGCTTCTATGATGAGGATCCAACATTAATGTTTGCTGAGGTAGTGACGAAAGCTTTGCCCGAAAAATATGATGCAAACCTCGCTAGCTTCTATGACGAGGAGTCAGTATTAATGTTTGCTGAGGGAGACGAGAAGATAAACCTTGAAGAGTTCATGCAAGAATCGTCCAAGGAGGAACCAGATGTGGTGTTGTTTAGTTAAGAGAAAGTCATGGAGAAACTCCTCGCAAGTGGCGATGAGTGTAATCACACCGATGTGTGGTACCTTGACAATAGAGCAAGCAACCATATGAAGGGCCATCGAGAGAAGCTCAATGAGCTCGACGAGAAAATTACCGGAAATGTGAAGTTCGAAGACAGAAGCAAGGCGCGCAAGTTTCCTAATTCAGCTTACGGGGAAATCTATGTGAGCATAGACGCTATATTCGAGGAGGAGAAGAAGTGGGAGTGGTGCGACAACAACAACAAGCTCGTACAAAATCCCGTGGAGTTTGGAATCCTACGAGATGTCTATGTGGAGGCACCACTAGTAGAGATGAGTCCTGATGAATTGTTGTTGCTCACCACCGATGAGCCAACAACATATCACGAGGCGGTAGTCGAAGAGTCGTGGAATGAAACCATGAACAATGAGCTCGAGTCTATCAAGAAGAATAAGACATGGGAGCTCACCGACTTACCACTCGGTCACAAGACCATCGAGTTAAAGTGGCTTTTCAAGTTGAAAAGAGACAGCGAAGGCAACATCCTCAAGCACAAAGCGAGATTGGTAGCAAAAGGCTATGTGTAGAAGCAATGCAATGATTTTGAGGAGAACTTTGCACCAGTGGCGAAACATTATACAGTCAGGTTAATTCTTGGTATCGAGGTGGACCAGAAGAAAGATAGCATTAAGGTAAAGCAGGAAGCTTATGCGAAGAAGGTGTTGAAACAGTTTGTAATGAAGGATTGTAATTCGAGCAAGTATCCTATGGAAGCAAAGTTGCAACTCGGAAAGGATGTGGAAGGAAACTTAGTGGATCCGAAGGAGTATAGGCGTATCATCGGGTGTCTCAGGTACTTGACACACACTCGACCCGATATCTCTTATGTAGTTGACATAGTGAGTCGATACACGGGGAAGCCTACCACTCTATACCAACAGGCAGTAAAACACATTCTTCGTTACGTGAAGGGAACGACAAATTATGGGATTCAGTTAAGAAGAGGACGAGAAGTTGAAGAACTCGTTGGTTTTACTGACAGCGACTTAGCCGGTGACACAGACGACGGAAAAAATACTGGAGGGATGGTGTTTTATCTCAACGGGAATCTGATCACGTGACAATCTCAGAAGCAACGAACTGTTGCTTTATCTTCATGTGAGGCAGAGTTTATGGCAGCTACTACAGCGTCGTGCCAAGGACTTTGGCTAAGAAACTTGTTGAGCGAGGTTCTCGGATGCGAGCCGAGGTCGGTAACCATCTATGTTGACAACAAGTCCGCAATAGCATTAATTAAGAACCCGGTGTTTCATGGACGTAGCAAACACATCGACACTAGGTTCCATTTTATCCGTGAATGCGTCGAGAATCGACAGATCGTTGTAGAGTTCGCAAGCACTAGAGAGCAGCGTGCAGACATTCTCACTAAGACACTAGCAATAGTCAAATTTGCAGAGATACGAGAGCTGCTCGGCGTGAAGAATCTCGAACCAAATCAAGCTTATGGGGGAGATTGTGAGTTTAAGCATTAATTGTCAGAAAATTGAAAGTTGTAGGACTTTATTGTTGTTAGTGTATATAATAATATATTATATTGATATATTATTATATTATACAATATAATATATTATATTATTATATTGTCTTTTATACCATTAGGGTATATTTAATTATTAATGGGTTTGGGCCTGTATGTATAAGCAATTTAAGGTTCTAGGCTAATTACTCTTATATAAGGATTGTTTGTAAAGGTTGAATATACAACACTCAAGATTTTTCAAAACTTTTTCTTGTTTAGCAAATATATATTTTCCAGAGTTTTATATCTTCATAGCTGTTCTTAGAAAGATCCAATAGTCAAAACCAACAGTCTTAACTAGGGACTTGTGTTGCTACCTAGGGTGCTTAGGGGAAGGGAATTTCCCTAAGTGGCCAAGAAATTATATCCTTAGTTTTGTAGAGCAATTAGAATAGGTAACATGCAAAGGAGGATCTACCTTATGGGATATATCAGGTGGCCCAAAATATTTTTTATTAGAAATGTTGCAAAAACCCTAATAGTGCTTCATGTCTTGTGCCTAGATGGGTGTTTGTCACTTTTATGCTAGAACAAAAATTCACGAGAATTCGGATGCTTCAACATCACTATATAATTTGAGGTTCTCCTTACTAAAACCTTCATTTGTGTTTCTCCTTGCTCAACTGAATTTTTTTGTTGACTTTTTTTTTCCTGATAAAATTGTACAAAGATAAGATGGTTACTTTGATGACGCACTTGTAAATCATTGTTGATTCATGGATATCAAAAAAAAAACCCTAAATCAAAGTTGTGCATGTGATAGATAATATATCGAGAAGTGAATAGAAGACTCACCCTGGAGGTTGCAGTCGTTCATGGGAATGAGTAGTTTCTTTAATCCAACGACTCTAGTGTAATGACGGAGCTAGAATTAGGTTGTTAATATCCCATGATTGATCGAACGACTGAGATAGAATCACACCCAACAAGGTTCAATTGACCGTTATGGTTGGTTATTTGAATGTTTGAATTTATATCTTGTAAAACTAATTTTGTGAATCCAGTTTTTGAACCAATCTTCTCCTCAAACTTGAGCAGTTGTAAATGAATTTTCTAGTGGGTTCGGTTGGTATATAATTCGAACCCATGCCCTAGTTATAGTTCTCTCCACTCTTCACTATACTTTTTATCTTCCTTTTTCGGACTGTTAAGTGCTAACAATATTCTCTTCTCATCCCTATTGTTACTTCTTCTAGAAACCCTTAAATTCTTGGTTTCCTATTCTTCTGATGCATCCTAGAACAAGATAATTCTTCTTGGTCCGTTGGGACTAAGAACCCTTAATCTTAGTTACAAATTCAACTCGTCACATTTTCGTATTATAGTTAGACGCTCTACAATGATAAAAACCCGACAGCAAACAAATATAGATGCCCTTAAAGACTCAATTGATGCTTGACCCAAAAGACAACTTCTCTACAAGCGTCACTACAATAAAACATGGCTGAATTGAATAATAATATGAACCGAAAATTCAATGTTATGGAAGACAAATTCACATCCATAGACTGAGGGTCTCTTCTTGGTCAAGAATCCCACCCCATGGATTTTGATTATGTTTATCATCAGGTCTCTCCCCGTAATAGACTCTTCCATCATCACCAATAGTATGTTCTCCTAACCTGGCTCACCAAATTTGATTTCCTTCGGTTCGATGGAACAGATGTCCCATCCACTTTATTAGTGATTCCAGAATGTGATATGGATCATACCTTTAACAGCGCAACTACAAAGAAGACATGACGTGGGACGTGTTTAAGAAACATTTTGTTATGCACTTGAAACATGTCAGTTCAGTCCAAGAATACAATCTCTAACCATCAAGGATAAGTTTCATATCCCCATCATTGAGGAGCTATGGAAGAGTTGAACAGGTTTAGGGTCTTCTCTAAGTTGGATTTGTAGTATATGTTCCATCACATAAGGATGCATTTAGGTTACTGCCACAATATAGCATTCCGGACTCATGAGGTCCTCGACAAATTTATGATGATGCCCTTCGTCTTAACCAACACGTCATCCTCTTTTCAAAGCCTAACAAATGCAACCCTAAAGCCATTCTTGAGGAGGTTCGTGTTGGTATTCTTCGATGACATCCTGGTGTACAGTTCGAGCTGGAATGAGCACCTCTTCCACCTATACCAAAGCCTTGTCAACATTGTAACATCACATGTTATTTCTCAACAATGGAACATATAACTTTAGGTGTAGGCAAATTTCATACATAGGTCATATATTGGATGAAAGTGGAATGACTACTCACCTAGAGAAGTTCGAGACAATAAGTACATGGCCGGTTCCACAATCATTAAAATAATTGAAAGGATTCTTGGGACTAACTGAATATTAACAAAAGTTTATCAAGTACTACGGTTCCATAGCTCGACCACTTACTATCCTACTGCAAAGGGAACAATTTGTATGGAATGAAGAGGTCGAGTTTGCATTCCAGTTGTTAAATAAACATATGTTGTTCCTTCCTGTCCTGGCACTACCCAACTTCAGTATTTTCTTTGAAGGTCGTCTCATCTCATTTATCAACAACGATATCGAACTTGGGAAGCTACCATCATCCACATACAAGGAATTGTTGACCTTGAATTTTACTGTGAAAAAATAGAAATCTTATCTATAAGTAGTTCATTCTAAAGATAGACCACAAAGCCCTCAAATACTTGTTGTAACAAAGGGTATAGACTTTGGCCCAAGAAAAATAGTTTTACAAATTAGTGTGATACAATTTTGGTGGTAGATGTGATGTCTAGGCAGGCAACATATGTCAAATGTGTATGAGTTTCTATATATCACGCTACTGTCCAAAAACAAATTCACAAAGCTTATCAAGGGTGATCCCAACTTAGTCAAAATTATTTCATAACTTCGTGCAAATGCTGACACTCACCCAGAATTTTTATTTGATGATGGGACTAGCTAGTAGTGAGGAAGAATAATGAGCTTAGAACCACCCTCGTTGTATCAATAAATTTGGGAGCAGAGGGGGGCTATTTGCGAACGTTGGTCACCTAAAAGAAAATGCAGTTGGTCTACTTCTAGCCTAGGTTGTTGAAGGATATTAGAGAATGTGTTCAGACCTGCAAAACATTTCAGAAAAACAAATCAGAAAATTCATCATACAAATGTCTACTACATCCCTTAGCAATTCCCAATCAGTTTTGGGAATCAGTTTATATGGATTTTATAAAGAGTTTTTCAAAGTCATTGTGGTAGTAGACATGCCATCCAAAATGGCCTATTTTATGAGTTTACAACATCGATTCACTACCCAGATAGTTGCTGAAACATTTGTGGCCAACATTTCAAAACTTCTTGGAATGCCAACAACCATTATCAGAGACCGCAATGAGGTGTTCTTGAGCACTTTGTAGCGAGAATTGAGGATACAAAGAGTTCAGCCAGCCTTATCCACAACATATCACCCTGACGGATGACCATACCAAGATTGTCAACAAGAGCTTGGTGACTTATTCATGCTCCATGGCCAGACAAACTCCAAAAGATTGGGTGCACTAGTTGTCAATGACTGAATGATGGTACAACACTAATTTTCATACGACCATACCAACAACTCTCTTCGAAGAAATATACATATATCATCACCCTATCCACACACCATATGTTGCGGAAGACTTGAGAGTGGAGGAAGTGAATTTGTCTTTGGCAACAAGTTACAAAACCATATCAGCTGATTAAGTTCCATTTGTAAAGAGCCTAGAACCGCATGAAGAAGTTACAAAACAGAAAGAGAAAGAAGTTTACTTTAGAGGTGGGATAATGCTACAATCCCAGGATTGATCGAACGATTGTGATAGAATCGTGTCCAACAAGGTTCAATTTAAAATTAGGATTGGTAACCTGAATGTTTGAATTTCTATTTTGTAAACCTAATTTTGTGAATCTAGTTCTTAAACCAATATTCCCCTCAAACTTGAACTGTTGTAATTGAATTCTCTAGTGGTTCGGTCGATATATAAGCCAAATGCACGCCCTAGTTAAGTGTATGAATAATTTTGTGAAAGTTTTGGCTTATCTCTTAATTATATTTTTAATTTTTCTTCTTTCATTTTGAAATTCTTAAACTGTTAGGAACTAATAGTATTCTCTTCTCACCCTTGTTGCTTATTCTTCTTGAAACCCTTAAATTCTTGTTTACCTATTCTTCGACTGCACCCTGAAACAACATAACTCTTCTTGGTTTGTTGGGATCAGAAACTCTTAATACTAGTTACAATCAAGACCTTAGATTTTCTGATGATTCGGGAGTTCCATTTTGAGGGAAACTCGCTAGATAACTAAGGAAGATGAAGTCTGGTTTATTGTGATTTGAGTTGGGAAAACTGAGAAAACTGAATCATAGTCCTAAAGAATATAAGAGAAAAGAAGTTGTGTTTGGGCTGTGGAATCAAATACCCTATTAATAGTAGTTACCTCTCCTTCACCAGACTTCTACTAAAAGTACTACAATCTTAGAGCTATGAGAGAAGAGAGAACCTACATTGGTTGCCTACATTACTTCTGCTGGCCAAAAGAAAGAACTTCAGGTGTTGTCTTCTTCAACTTCAGTTCTTCATCTTCAATTTAAAGTCTATTTACGACTTTGATAAACTATAATACAATGAATTAGATGATATTGTAGTAGATTGATTTGCTCCTATTGCTATTTTGATAACATAGCTTGTCACAGATTTCTATCAATAAAATGAAATGAATTTTGATGAAAGATTGGCTTAAGATCTTTTGGTTCTAGTGAATATTTATAGTTAGGCCTTGTTCAGATTTTTTAAATTTTTTATTTCTCTTAATTTTTATTTTTTTTTAAAATTTGGAGATATAAAAATTTCAGTGATAAATGATTATTTTGAGAAAGTATAATAATAAATAATAATTTTAAAAGGAAATAATTGTGTGATTCTTAAATTATTTGTTTTTAGTAAAAAGACTTAAAAGATATTAATATATAATAATAAATAATAATTTAAAATTTATATTATTTTAATTTTTAGTTAATAAATTGATTAATATACTAAATTAGTGAGCAGTGAAATAATGTGTGATTAGTTTGTATTATTTAAATATCTCAAATCGAAAAGACTTTAGTCTTGATTGAATTATTTTCGTTGTTTTAAACCAAAATTTTGATTAGGATGTGATCATAACTTGTGATCCAATTACTCAAATGTTATGAAAATTTCAATATGTTCTATAAAATTTATAATTTGAGTTTTTTTTATCTTAAATGAGCAGAACTTACTATATTACTTATAAAGGGTTCTCAAAGAAAATCTGTTCGGAATATATTTTGTAGGGATGAAAATGGGTATCCGAGGTATACTCGATAATTATGTTCAAATATTTTAAATCGGGTTTAGGGTCGAGCATAAGGAGAAAAAAATTACCCGATCAGGTTCGGGGATTGAAAGTGTGCGAAACTCAAACCCGATACTCGTTTATATTAATAATAAAAATAAAATATTTTATTATTATGAATTAATGTGACATTTCAAATAATTTATTTTGACAAACCTTATC
This sequence comes from Impatiens glandulifera, assembly GCF_907164915.1. Classification (NCBI taxonomy): domain Eukaryota; kingdom Viridiplantae; phylum Streptophyta; class Magnoliopsida; order Ericales; family Balsaminaceae; genus Impatiens; species Impatiens glandulifera. The sequence continues at coordinate 15,604,281 of NC_061863.1, read as the reverse complement.
TTAAATATATCATTTATTTTTATTTTATCCACATTTCACACCAACTTTATTTTATAATATTCCCCAAAAAAATATTTATCTCTTCATTACACTTCAATTTTTCAATTTCAACTTTTCTTTAAATAATAAAATGTTATTTCTCTCATCTTATTTTCTTCACCTTTAATTTTTTTCAAACTTCATTTTAACATTTTTTTAACTCTACAATAAAGTTGTTATCTTCTTCAACATCTAACAGAAATATGTAGGTAAAGTAAATAATGTTTTTATTTGTTTTTTCAACATTTTGATTTACTAATTTTAAATTATTTTATAAAACTATTTTTCTTATTCTTCAACTTATATAATTTTATAAAAAATTAATCGGGTAATGAAGTAACCGTCGAAGATTGGGTACCCGACGAATTGAGGATGAGAATATAAAGAGATAACCATCGGGTCAAGTAATAAAATGATAATCAGGTTCGTGGATAGTACTTTACTATCTGATCAGTAAGGTAACTATTGTCATCCATAATTTTACGTGTCTTACATTTAAATCACCTAGAACTCAAATAACTTACTTTATGAAATTTTGCAAAAACTTAAAGTTAAATCTGGAAAAAAAAATTATTACTGTTTTAATCTCTAAAAATATGATAAAGGTTTTTGTTTGTATTTGAAAAGAAAAATAGACTTTTTCTTTTTTAGAACGTTGAATTTCGTTGCTTTCTTCGCATTACGACTAATCTCCGCAGGTTAAGCACATAGTTCGCAAACATTTAACCAATTAACTATGCGAGCGAAACTTATCACTTGACGGACTCGAACACAGAACCTCTATGAAGTTAGGGATATTCACATCTTTTTCACCATTAAGCTTAATGAACAATAGGCTTGCTTGCAATTGAGTTCTAAAGTCTAAAGTTTTTAACTATAAAATTAATTTAAAAAATGGTATTCGGTTTTTCAAGAAAGTTGATATGTAGTGCAATTTATAAAGATTGTTGCCAATTGAGTTGCACAATCTAAAATCTTAAACTAATCTGAGAGTCGTAATCAACAATTTGGCATATAGTGATTGTGATGAATATTAGTTGTACAATATTAAACAAATAAAGAACTTATTAACTTGACTTTATGGAGAGTTGCAAATTAATTTTGAAGTCCCTAAAAATTTGAATTGTAACTTTGAGAGTTTAAAAAGAAATTTGAATTGTAACTTTGAGAGTTTACAAATAATATAATAATTGACATTTCATTATGTAACTAATTTTTCAAATGAAAAAAGTTTATAATAAATATGTGAATTTAATATTTTTTTTAATAAAAATTAAAGTTTAATTATTTATAATTTTATTAATCATATTTATTTATAAATATTATATATATATATATATATATTTAATTTATAAATATTATTTTGGTATTTCGATATATATTAATATACCTAAATATTGATAATCTGAGGCATTTATCGTACCGTTAATTTCAGTATCATATCTTACCATTTGTTTTAGTATACCAAAAATTTGATATTTTCAGTATTTTGCGGTACGATATTTTCGATATCGATAATTTTTCTAACATTTCTTAAACATCAATGCAGGTTAGGAAAATGTTTAGAGATCACTTGTTAAGGCCAAATGAGAGAAAATTAATTTAGAAGTTGGAAGTAAAACCTACTTTGTAAAATTTCTAGAATTTCTAAATGATTGCTAAACTTGTTTTGGTATTCAAACAAGGCCTTAACAAGATGGTTTCCAAAACTACACCAATGTGAAAATGATTCTTGATGCAAGATTTGGGATTTATCCTTGAATTATGTATTGTGTGAAGAATTAAAATTCCAAAAGTAAACAAGATCACTTGACCACATTTGATTTCTCGATCTTCTTTTCTTAAAATGACATAAGATCTGGATGAAGAGATTGCATGATAATATGCATTATGGATATGTCAAAATGCATGCTTTAGATGAGACTTGAATGTTTGGATGACTCTTTGAGTGATGGTCTCAATGAATGAAACTTCATGATTATGTTGAATTGATTGAATGCAATTATTTAAATTGATGCATGATGAAATTGAAAATGAACATATAAAGATGCATGCTTTTCACATGTTTGCTTTATTGCAATGAATTTTTAACTAATCAAGATGAAGTCATGATTGACGTGTTAAATTGAATTACATGCTTAGCTTACAATTGATGACTTTGATTCAATCATCATGATAAATGTACTTAAATGTTTTGGATTGATGTTTTAATGAAGTTGATTACTTAATTTATTAGCTTGCATTTCACATCCATTGAATCATTCTCTATTCAATTAACTTTGAAACAAAAAAAAAACATTCATGAAAATATTTGTCAGAAGTGGGGTTTGAACCCACGCCCACGTTAGTGGACCAGAACTTGAGTCTGGCGCCTTAGACCACTCGGCTATCCTGACATTTTTGTTCATTTGAGTTACCCAATAATTATTGAATATATTTTCTAATTCTCAATGCAATGCAAAAGTGTGTTCCTAAAAGAGTTTAGGACTTATCTAATCCTTAAGCCTAGCTCCTCCCAAACAACTTAGAACTTATTCTCGACGTTCAATCATCACCACTTGGACCAATAAGGATAGATTGCTTTGGTGTAATGTCAAGATTTTGCATTTTAAAAAAATCTCTACAAAAGGTTAATTTTATTTTTCAACAATTCACACAACAAACAGTCCCTCAAGTTCGGAAATGCCTCAATTTTCTTTGATCATTCTACAATTGTTCATTTTTATCTTGTATCTTGTTTTTCAGTGATAGTAATTTATAGACTAACTTATTGCAAGATTCATTGTAACTAAATAGACACCTCACATACGTATTTAAGCATTAACAGGAAATGATAATTTATTGTACTTTTAAGGAAAGTGTGTCCCAAACGCTAATAATGGGTCACAATAGGGTAGGCCTTAGAGTAAAGTTAATTATGCGGCCGCATAGGGCCCAAAATCTGAAAATATAAAATAAAAGCACCAACAACATTTAATCTCTATGTCATTGTATGTGTTAACAAAAATTTACCAACTAAACTATGTTACAAATTAGTTTTGTCAATTTCTTGTAGTTTATTTTCGGATTTAAATTTTACATATAAGATTTCCAACAAAATTAAGAGATGAGATTGAGATGAAGACCTTGTGTTAAGGTAAATGGAGTAGTTAGAGATTATTCGAGAATTTGAGGGTTTTGAACTTCTCAATGATAGTTACTGTTTCAGTTTCATTCCAATCAATTCCAGAATATTTTAATGCTCTAGTAACAACATAGAATAACTCAAATTTCATAAGTAAAAGTCATAAAATTTTATTATAACTATTTTATGAAATCAAATGAGGATTGGATGTTGGAAATTGTTCTAACTGGTGCTACTATTTTGAATGCATGTTTTGTTTAAATATCTGGACTCTGACAGTGATTTTGGTTTAGAAAATCAAATTGAATCAAGATGAATTTGCATTAGAAATTTAGAACTAATGTTTCAAAAAGTTAATCAAACAATTCATGCATTTTGAATGAAACTAGATTGAAATCCTCCAATTTCAATAGATGATTTTATTGGGCACTTGCGTCCTTTCCTATTTGGTAAAACTCAAATATTTGGGCCCATAATCTAAATAGCCACTAAAGTTATTTTTTACACATTTCTTCACATGTCAAGTTGTGGGCAGTACACATGATTCACATGTCAAGTAGTGGACAATTTTTAGCAGTTGATCATTGCTAGATATATATTAGAAATTTGGATGTTTCAAACTGGTTAAAGAGCAGTTTTAGAGATCAACAGGGGCTGTAATCCTAGTTTGTTCTTCTCTAACTCTTATTGTTCTCAATGTTTGTTGATTTGAGTTAAATCATATTTATGTTGTCCAGTGCCATTGGTGGCAATTTGTGATTGTGTAAATATTGTTTATTTAGTGGAGTTTTTCTAGACCGAAGAAAGGTCCCGTGATTTTTATCGTTCACAGTAAATGAGTTTTCCACGTTAAAAATCTGTTGTCTTGCATTATTTCTTTATTACGTGATCGTTCTTATTTACTCCTCTAGTTCAGTCAAGTGAGAATATTATTTAGGGATTAACTTCAACTAGTTATCCCATTTATTTTTCTCAACAATTGGTATTAGAATAAGGTTTGTCAGGTGTTTGATTGATTGAATGATGGAGGCAAATCAGAGTAGAATGATACTCTTGAATGGTATAAATTATCACAGGTGGGAAGGGAAGATGAAAGATCTTCTATTCATAAAGAAATTGCACTTGCCAATTTTTGGTACACAAAGGCCAGAGGCTAAAACTGATGAAGATTGGAAATTTGAGCACGAAAAAGTTTGTGGTATCATCCGACAATGGGTGGAAGATAATGTATTGAATCACATTGCCGATGATGTTAATGCATGTACTTTGTGGGAAAAACTTGAGACTTTGTATGCATCAAAGACCGACAACAACAAGATGTTCTTGCTCAAACAAGCTATGAATTTGAGGTACAAAGAAGGGAGCTCTATATCAGATCACTTGAATGATTTCCAAGGGTGTTTTGATCAGTTGTCTAGCATGGATGTAAAGTTTGATGACGAGGTTCTTGCTTTGTGGTTAGTTAATACCCTTCCAGATTCATGGGAGACTTTTTGTGTGACTTTGACAAACTCAGCTCGTGTGGTGTCAATGCAGATGGTGAAGAGTGGTGTTCTTAATGAAGAAGTGAGACAGAAAACTCAAGGGACATTGACCAGGCCAGAGATTCTTGTTGCTGAAAATAGGGAGAGAAGTAACAGCAAGTACCAAAGTCACAATAGAGGCAAGAGCAGAAGCAAGTCAAAGGGAAGATATAACAACTTTGAGTGCAACTACTGTGTCAACAAGGGATATATAAAGAAATACTGATTTAAGTGGAAGAGAGAAAACATTGGTGATAACAAGCAAGAGAAAAAGGTAAATGAAGTGAAAGATGATCATGATGCTGCTGCAATATCAGATGATTTGGTTATTGTATATCATAAAGAAGGCATCGATTTTGTTTGTGATGAGACTAGTTGAATTGTTGAAACCGAAGATTGTCTATTATCTCTTGGTATTGTCACTGTAAATGGCTCAAATAGGCCGATCGTTTTGTGCGCAACCAAAACCTGTTCAGCCAAAACCAATACATATACAATAACATTCATAAACCAAAAGATCTTATATAATTCCAAAATTTTAAACCAAACACAATCAACCAAACAACCCATTATTAGTCAAACTAAAACGTTTACAATTTATAATTGTTCAAAAACCAACCAAACAATATGTTATCAATCAAACCAAAACGTTTACAATTGTTCAAAAAACAATTATAATGTACTAACTAGCTGGGGGAAGGGGGTTGATAATGCCTCATTAAGAATTCAATTTTTTCTTCACATTTCTCCATTCTTTGTGTCATTTGGCTCTCCTTTTGCGTTCTTTCCATATCCCTCCTTTGAAGCTCCTCTATTGTCGACTCCATGTGTCTCACATATGCTTTTAGATGTTCCTCTCTTCCAACAATCAATCGGTGGAACGTTGAGAATTTTTTCCACTCCGACGATCCTCTCGAAAGTGTGTGGGCCGGATCCCATACCAATTATTGTCCCATATATTTGGCGTCCAAACACTCTCTCCATCAATTCGAAGTTAGAGATATCTGGTTCGTTGTTTCTTACCTCTTCTATTTCCACCTGCACATTTGAACTTAATTTTTATTTATATAAAGCTATATATAATTTTATTAAAGTCAATTAACTTACAATCTTCTTTTGCGCTCATTCGTCCAGGATCGGGTTGGGGTTTTCTTTTATTGTTTTCGGGTATGGGTTCTCTTGAAAACTTCAATGACAGTGGGGACCCGTCCTATTTCACCCGTCTGTTGAAATAAATGATTTCTAAAATTATTAACATTCTTTATATTAAGTTATTTAAAATAATGTACATACCAAATCTTCCTCCACTTGTGAAAATGACCTACTTCAAGTATGATGCGGGAATTTCAGTTTATTCCTATTCCCAACATTGATACTATTGTTTCTCTACATTTGAAATAAAAAAATGAAGTTAGAACAAGTGTTATCAGTTTTTATTTCAATTATGAAATTGTACCTTAAATTTATCCGTGAAGAAATGTTTCCGACACACGAACTCCCAATCAGCTGGATAGTAGTCTCGTGGGGGATTGGCAAGTACCACCACCTCGTCTTCTTGATGAACCCGAATATAATCCATGTTCAAATTAGAGTGCCACCTATCCTATATCTGTCTAACGTGTGCCAATTCGGTCGCTCAATATTGATCAATAAGACCATTTGTACTCTCGAACAGATCCTGAAAAATAAAACATTCAAATGTTATAAAAAAATGAATGATTAATGTATAAGTATTTTATCACCGTCATAGCCATCCAAAGTGAATCCAATTGGTCAACACTTAATGCCTTCCACTTCAGTAGACGATGTGAGATGGCTGAGGGGGCCCTCACCACCGACCCTAAATGTCTAGACCACATGCATCTACCATCGTCTCCACTGGGCCTCCCATCTGCCTCTCTGAAAGTCAAAGAAATCTTCGTCACCAGTAGCCTCCTAAATAGAGTGATATTTTTGTTCTTCCCCTGTCTCCTTCGGACAGAAGATTCTGCAAAAATAGTAAATTCAATATTATGTGTAAATCAATACAAACAATAAATAAGTGTAAAAATGTTACTTGTCGATGATGGGTCAGGAGTGGACTGGTGCTCATGATCCTCCTCCTAATCCTCCGCCTTAACAAACGTACTCTCAATAAACTCTTCAGCCTCAACCTCCTCATGTGTACCACCTGTTGGGTAAACAATAGCTAACGGGTTCACGACAGACACTATGTCTCTAGAAGACTCTCCTCGGATTTTAAGGTGATCTACCTGTGCAAGCAGGTTCTCAAATGACTTGTTTAGTCTCTTCGGTGTTCTCCTCCGTATACCCCCCAATAACCCATCATGCATGCATATCATTAATAAATTTTAGAACAATTAAAGTAGTAAGAACATTAAAGTAAAAACATAATCTAGCTAAAGCAATTCTTTAATTGCCGCACCTCTCGGCCCTAATTAATCTTAACTATATATTTGTAAATCGTGGATTTATTTTTGTCACAATCTTCTAATCGGGTCGTGATGACATATCAGGGGCATATAATACTTGTTTTTCTTTACTCACCAATATATACGGGTCCTGACTTTGGGTTTTCAAAATCCGGTTTACATTGGTACTTACAAAGCCATATTTATCCATTTTCACTCATCGTGCCCCAGAATATGTATCAAACATTTTACACTTGAATAAGACAACTCGTTAGTGAGAAAAGTATTGTACTTGGATTATATCCGTTAAAACTCGGTTGTATGACATAGTATCTGACCCGTTGTACCCTTCAACAACCACTCCATTATTTTGAGTGGTCAAACATTCATCGTGTTTTTTTGTACAAAATTTGTATCCGTTTATTTTAAACCAAACATACATACATGAGTACATAGTTGGACCTTCGCCTAAGATCTTAAGGTCTCTTGATATGTCGTTATCTTATGCTAATTGAGTGGACTATATATACATTCTCTAAATTCATTTGTTAATTGTAAAATTAAAATAAAGTTATAAGATATGGTTTTGAATCTACTCACGCTATTCTTAAAATAGGTGGCATACGTTTCTCCACGGGACTCATTGTTATTGCAATACTGCATATACTCGTTGTAAATAGATCGAATATTAAATAACATACTTTTTAATGCTAATTAATAAGACGTACTATAACAAAAAAATATTGAATTTTACATGTAAAAAGGTTCTACTTCTGGACAATTTTTGAAAATGTATGAATGAGTCGTCACTCGATCGCTATAATCCAAGTTGTATATTTTTTTCGTCGGATAGGTCTTTCAATGATGAAAATATTGAAATGCCCAAGAATGAAGTTTGTGCATGTTCTTGGTTTTCCTCCTCCATATACCTGGCACATAAGTCAATACTCTCATTTACAAATAGCTCTCGCTTATTGAAGCTTCAGGTTGATTTTTATTCCGTAAATATCTTTTCAGTGTACCCATGTAATGTTCTATCGGATACATCCATCGATACTAGATAAGCCCCCCAAGAAAAGTTTCAAATAGGGATGGCAATGTTGCCCCAACGGTTCGGGTACCCGAAGGAACCGAGCCATTCGGTTCGGGTAATTTTGTTGATTTTCGTTTCCGGGTCATTTCGGGGCAGAACCGATCGATTTCGGGTCCGGGTCGGTGAAAGAAATTTTAGTCCTATTTAGTCCTAACTAATGAAAGAATTTTTATTTACTTTATATTTTCTCATTTATCTGTTCCTCCATGTTTGTCGCCGCTGCCCGCTTAGAGAGAATAAGACAGAAAAAAGAAGAGGGATATAAGATAGAGAGAATGATTTTTTTTTAATATATATATTTTTAAAATATTATTTATTTGTATATGATATAATATAAAATTTCTTGTTTTATTTTATTTAATATAATATTTTATAATTATTTTCATTAAATAATTTTTTAAAGTTTAATACACATGAATATATATTTTTTAATTTATCATAAAATATTTTAAAATATTAAAAAAAAATTCAATTTTATTTAAATTATGTTTAAAACATGTAAAAACTAAAAATATATTAGGTTAAAATTAGTTAAATAAATAAAAAACAATATAGTTTTAAAAATCGGGTCCGGTTTGGGTCCGGGTACCCATCGGTTTCGAACCGATATTTCGGATAATTTAAGTACCCATTTTTTTCGGGGCAAATTCGGGTCCGGATCGGGTCCCCCGAAACCCGGAAATTTTCCATGCCTAGCCTCAAATGACAAGTGAACCGAAATATGCATCATGATGTCGAAGATTGATGGTGGGAAAATCATTTCAAATTTGCAAAGTGTCGTTATAATATCCAAGTACAATTGTTCGAGGTCCATTGCAATCAACTCTTTGGAGCACAACAAGCGAAAGAATCGGGACAAATTTACTATAGCATCATACACATGATATAGAAGTAATCAATGGGTTGCTAAAAGGAATAAGATATTCCAATAAAATGTGACAATCATGACTCTTTAATCACGTAATATTCTTCTCTTCCAAATTTACACAACCTCCAATATTTGAGCAAAAATCATTAGGCAACTTAAGATTTTCAAGAAATTACAAACACGTTTTTTATGATTAGAGGACAAAGTAAAAGACACTTCTGGATAATAAACCACTCATCTATCATTTATAGTAACCATTATTTTATGCCTAAGAGTTGTAAATCTTTACGGGCTTTAGAACCATCCTTAGTCTTCTCTTTCACATTCATTATTGTTCCTAACACGCTATCACATTCTAATTATCATCAAACACATCCTTATATTCAAATTTTAAACACATTCTAATTATCATAAACAAAAACAAACATACATGAATATATATATATATATATATATATATATATAATTCTTTATATAATCAAACACCATCATATATATAAACTTATAAAATTAAATAAAATCCATCTACTTAAAAAAATAAAAAAAAATAAAACACACTTGATTAGCTTAGTTAAAAGTTTAGATTAGAAAATGAATCACCAATTAAATTAACAAATTATGAAGTGGTAATACCAAATACCGAAAGTTAATGGTATAACTCTCGGTATTACCACTTCATAATTTGTTAATTTAATTGGTGTTTTACTTTCTAATAACCTTGAACAACATTAATTTAACAAAATTAATATCCTTAAAATATTACACAATCCCAACACATCATTATAATCAAACTTTACACACATCCTTATTATCATCAAACACAAATATACACTTCTTTATATAATCAAACACAATCATATACACTTATAAAATTAAACACAATTCTTATTCTTAAAAAAATAACACATACTTGATGTGCTTAAGAGTTTAGACAAACTAAGAAAGTGAAAATTCAATTCAAAGAGAGGGTCAATACCGAAAGCAAATCAATTAACTTCCGGTACCTACATTCAAAATTGAGAGATTTTCAAATATCTCTCGGTACTGACCTTAACAGATTATTTAGGGGAGGAGTCAAAAACCGAGAGATATTCACAAATCTCTTAGAAATACCCTCTTCCTATACGAATATGCTTGAACTCCCTTTCAAGTATAAAAAAAGACTGCTTCTCCCCTGTCGTGTCAAATTCGCATTGAAAAAAAAAATTCTAGAAAGAAAAAGAAAGAATAAATTATTTCTTAGATTTTTTCAGATTTTTTTTCGGAGGTAGGCCAAAATCGAGAGATATTCACATATCTCTCGCAATTACCCCCATCCCAACACTTAAAATTATTTTATATTTTTTTTAGTGTCAAACGAAGTTTTTTGAAAAACCTTCGCAATTACCCCCATCCCAACACTTAGAATTATTTTCTGTTTTTTGGGGGAGAGTCAAAACCGATGGTATTTTGAAAAACCTTCGCAATTACCCCCATCCCAACACTTAGAATTATTTTATGTTTTTTTAGAGGTAAAACCGATGGTATTTTGAAAAACCTTCACAATTATCCTATCCCAAAACTTAGAATTATTTTCTGTTTTTGGGGGGAGAGGTAAAACTGAGGGTTTTTTGAAAAACCTTTGCAATTACTCTCATCCTAACACTTAGAATTATTTTATGTTTTTTTTGTAAGATTCAAAACTGAGGGTTTTTAAAAAAAAACTTCGCAATTACCCCTTCCTAACACTTATAATTAATTTTTGTATTTTTTTAGAGTCCAAACCGAGGGTTTTTTTCGAAAAACTTTCACAATTACCCCATCCCAACACTTAGAATTATTTTCTTTTTTTTTTTAGAATCAAAACTAAGGATTTTTTGAAAAAAATTCACAAATACCTCATCCCAATATTTAGAATTATTTTCTGTTTTTTGGGAAAGAATCAAAACTGAGGGTTTTTTAGAAAACCTTCGCAATTACCCATCCCAACACTTAGAATTATTTTCTGTTTTTTTGGAGATAGTCAAAACTGAGGGTTTTTTAAAAGTCTTCGCAATTACCCACATCCCAACACTTCGAATTATTTTATGTTTTTTGGGAAGAGTCAAAACCGATGATTTTTTGAAAAACTTTCGCAATTACCTCCATCCCAACACTTATAATTATTTTCTATTTTTTGGGAAGAGTCAAAACCGAAGGTTTTTGAAAAACTTTCAGTGAAAACTCATATTACTGAAGGTTTTACACACCTCTCGGAATTTATTTTTAATAACGAAAGATTTCTTCCTATCGGGACCTTTAACGAGAGTTTTATAAAATTCTCAGTAAATTATGTCGATAAAAGTCCATTTTTCACTAGTGTCATCCAATCTATTACTGTGTAAACAAATACCTTGATTGAAAACGAAGTGATACAGTCATAGAATGGTGAAAATAATAATTATCGGAGAGTGAAATAGAATAAGAAATAGTAATTTCCCAAGTAGTGGAGGAGTCGGACACCGTTCACCAGAGCTTCAGTCGTTGGCTCCCCTGTCATCAAGTCACCAACTTTCTTGACCTAAGATTTATAGAAGCAATCCCCTCTTCTAGCCTAGCGACAATAAGAGGTAGATACTAACTCTAAGGTCCTGAGTTTGAGTCCGTCATGCGGCAAGTTTTGCGCCTGATTAAATGATTAAGTGTGTTTGCGAGCTACATACTTACTCTGTTGTCCCATTTTAAATTCTAAAAAAATATTTATAGAAGCAATGATGCTGACAAAAAGATTTGTTCAATAAGAGATATAATCTTTTAATTTAAATCATCTGAAATCATTCCAATGTTGAATATCTCCACGATATAATTGAGTTGAGTCTCCATGATGTCATAGAAGTCGTGGAAAAAAAATACATGTAAAATTAATATTTTGTATTCATGTTTAAATGATTTTCCACCCAAACTCCATTAGATCTTTTGAGCCTCATAATTAAATTAGTGTGTATCTTCTGCATCATAGATGTGTGAACATTTTTTGGTTATAGTTAATATGTTTTTCACTCTTTCCCTATATTGATTTGAATTCTTACCAATATGTTCATCTTTGTTTTATTTGGTTGTAAGAACTTGAATTTATTAAGAAAGTGGAAATTCCAATTAATAAGATTATCTTATTTAGCTTACCTTTAGTATCTTCTAAGTTCTTTAAATTAAGACACTATATCATCATAGGTAAGCTTGTAAGCCAAGTCAAGTCATGTCAAGTCGAGTCGAACAGTTTCAGGCCCGAGTTTGGTTCGTTTAACATATAAGTTCGAGTTAAATTCGAGTTTTTATATTAAAGCTCGAACTCGACTCGTATGTATTTAGATAGACTCACGAACTACTCGAGTTTGGCTCATTTAGAGCTCGTTTATAACATAGAATAATGATTCACATTAGGTGGAGAACTCCATTTTATTTTAGGTTATTAAATATTAATTTATTAATATATTAATAAATATTAAGCAATGTTTTAAACGAGTCTCTAAACGAACATGTCGTGAGCCCATAAACGAGTCTCTAAACGAGCATTTTCACGAAATGACAAATCAAATATTTAAAAACTCTAGTTTGACTCGTTTAACTTTTCAAACTTATAAATGAGTTCAGTCTCAACTTGTTAAAAACTATCGAACGAGCTCAAACGAGTTTTTTATCGAACCGATATTTTAATATTAGATGGAGGGATGGTAATAGATTTAAGCCCAATATTTTTATTATTTATTCAAATTGTTAACACATACAATATACTAATAATTTAACAATTTCAAAATTTACAATTACATCAAACCTTCCATAATTTCTCAAACATAAATATTCTTCCCTCATTGAATTATGAAATATTGTAATATAACAAAATTTTAAAATTATAAAAAGTTGTCAAAATTCTATTATAAAATTAATTATCAAAATCTATTGAGGGAAATTAAAGGAGGGAAATTAAAAAACTTAAAAATCCCTAGTTCTCTCTCCACCCCCAAAATCTCAGAAACATTAATTTCATTTTCATCTGAAAGCGGCATTCAGAAAATATTTAAATTTTGTAGCCATGGCTGGCGGCTTTTCTTCCTTCCTGCCTTATAATTCACTGTCCCAGATCACTACCAATGTCATCTCTCAATTCTCTACTCCTTTCTTTCCACCCTTGTTCATCGATTTCAAGGAATCAATCATATAGACGGGGTGTGAAAGATGTTGGGTATGACTCACAACGAAAACTCACCCAGAGTTTCTCGCCTGGAGACGAAAAGGACAGCTGACTCAATGGTTGAACGGGATTCTCATCCGCAATCTCCCGCCAAGAAGAGAGCTTTTCTCGGTGAGATTTCCAATTTGAAGGATGTCATGCTTACTGAGCAGAAATTGAAGGCTGTACAGGAAATTGAAACGAAATTTGATGATTCTCAGATGTGCGATGGTTATGTAACTGATATTTATGATTATCTTCGTAACAAGGAGGTCAGTTGGACTGAATTACTTCTCATTTCCTATTTCCTATTTCATCTGTAATTGTTTGTTTAATGCTTGCCGATTTGAATTGTTTTTTTTATTGAATACTAAACTTATCCATCAAGAACTTATTGTAATTTGATAGTTTATTCTATTTGGGTTAATCTTGAATACATTGAAAGTTGATTACTTAGAAGATGGTGATTACTTTGATAGTTGATAACATTTAATGAATTTGAAAAACTATAGATTAAATTCAGTTTTGAATATTGTATTGGACTTCATTATCCTATGATTAGCTATAATTCTCTTAATAAAATTTCAATTAATTTCAAGGATTGGTTTGTTTTGTTTAGAAAGAGGCAAAGAGAAGGCCACTTCATGATTATATTGAGAAAGTACAAAAGGATATGACTGCAAACATGAGAGGGGTTTTGGTGGATTGGTTGGTCGAGGTTGCAGAAGAATACAAGCTTCAATCTAATACACTTTATCTCTCAGTCAGTTATGTTGACAAATTCTTGTCTATTAATCCTATCAATAAGAAGAAGTTACAGTTGCTTGGCGTTTCTTCTATGCTCATTGCATCGTAAGACACATTCTTGTTCTGTGACTGTTTGAAATATTAAAGATGTATTGATTTCAATATCTGATGCTAAGATTGTTCATTCTTAAGCAGAAAGTTTGAAGAGATTAATCCTCCAACCGTTGACGACTTCTGCTACATCACAGATAACACTTACAGAAAGGAAGATGTAATGAAGATGGAAGCTGAAATAGTCAAATCTCTTAAATTTGAAGTGAGCAGTCCAACAATTTTGACCTTCTTGAGGTACCAAGTTGGATATTCTCCCATTTACCTTAAATCAGATACTCCCAAGTTTATTAATATTTGATGGGGCTAATTTTTTGTGATTCTTTTCCTTGTTGCCATTGACAGAAGATTTGCCAGTATTTCTGAAGAAGATTGCAAAGTAAGGACTCTCTCCAAGCCTAGTTTTATGTGGATTAAATTCAACTATTCAAATAATCAACATCCCATCAACCAATTAAAATTTTCCATCAAATTATGACATGCTTAAAATATTCGATACTAGAGAGATTTTGTTCATTTGCTCCACATAATATTTTTTTTTTTTTACCAAAGATGTTTCTTTTATCTAAATAATTGAAATTTATCCAATTAATCCTATATCAAACAAGACATAGATTATCCATCAACCCATCAATTCTTCAATTAAAAAACACAAAAAAGCATCAAACAATCAAACCCTAATTATATTCTGAAGTTTATAGAAGTAAGGTTATTCATTGTGGCTTTGTATTATGCAGGATCCAATTTTGGAGTTTGAGTTATTGGGATGTTACTTGGCAGAGTTAAGTTTGTTGGACTATGGCTGTTTGAAGTTTTTACCATCCATGATTGCTTCTTCTGTTATATTCCTTTCAAGGTTCATATTCCACCCTGATAAGCATCCATGGGTGAGTAATTGATCTCTAAAAACTACCATCAAATGAGTTAAACATTTAGGACCCTCTTAAATTTTGTAATCATGAACTAACTGCTCAAAATCATACTGTTATACAGAATGCAAATCTTCAAAAGTATTCAGGATACAAAGCTGCTGATTTAAAAGAATGTGTTGTTATAATACAAGACTTGCAATTGGGTAAAAGAGGAGGCTCTTTGGTAGCAATCAGAGAGAAATACAACCAGCATAAGGTAATGTTTATACAATACTTCCCACTGTCTTTGATCTGTTTATAATTGGAAAGCAACCATCTGAATATGTTATTTCTTTTTTGTGTTAACAGTTCAAATATGTTGGGTTGATGAAATGTCCTCTTGAAATACCCAATTTATTCTTTGAAGAAATGAGGCTATTTAGAGTGTTGAAGGCTTGAAGCATGTTAGCTTATTCTTGAATATGAAATCTTCCTCAAATTGGATCTATCTAGCTATCTGGTATCAATCCAAGCTGAGTGACCTATAAAAGCCAAATTTTGTAGTTTAGGATTGTAAAAAATGGTTATTTTAGCACATGAAGTAAAGTTGGCCATGTGATAATATATAGAGAAGTGAACGACTCACCTGGAGGTTGCAGCCGTTCATAATAGGATGAATTAGACGATGTAATAGATTGATTAGCTTCTATTTATAATTTGATGACATATCATGTCACATATTTCTATCAATAAAATGAATTTTGATGAAAGATTGGCTTAAGATCTTTCGATTTTGGTGAATGCTTGGCTTATATTCTGATTTTAAGCTGTTAGATTATGTGATGGACAAGTTCTAGTTTGTCTACATTGAATTGTTTTGGAGTTTTAATATTTGAGCCAAAAATTCTGAAGTGTCCAAGTTGCATTTCAGAAAATATTTGCAGAAAAGTTTGATGAGGATATGATCATAACTTGTGATCGATCCAATGATTCAAATGTTCTGAAAATTTTCTAAATCTTTGTTCAATATCTTGTATAAAATTTGTAATTTGAGATTTTATCTGAAATGATTATATTACTTGTAAAGAGTTTTCAAGGAAAACCTGTTCTAAATATCTTTATTTTAGAGTCTTGCATTTGAAATGATCTAGAATCACTTGTTTTCTGAAACTCTGCAAAGCTGAAAGTAAAATCTGGAAAACAATTTTTCTTACTGTTTTAATTTCTAAAATTATATCAGCCTTGTTTGCATTTGAAATGAAAATCAGACTTTAAAGACAACAAAAGTACAAAACAATAGGCTGTCCGGTCCTTTGTTCTTCTGGCAGTTATGATTGCACACATAGGGTATGCTTGTTTGAGAGTTTTGTATTAGGTAATGGGAAAATGAATAATAGGTGATGTTTGGTAATAGTATATAATTAATGAATAGTAAAATGATTATCCTCTACCTCTTTAATTTAGGGGTTAAATATTTTCTTTTTTTCATTGCTCTTCTTTTTCATCAAACCCTGTCTCCTAGCCTTCTTCTTTTCAATAATCTTCTCTAGCTCCTCAAACTTCCCTAGTTTACTCTCTGGAATTCCAATAATCTTCTCCGCTAATCATTTCTCCTCGTATTTCTACCACTAGTGCGAGCACAACACAAACCCTAAACCTAGCTGATAAATTTATCTTAGTTTTAGTTTGTGAAGTTATGAGATGTTTTTTTGTTTTTACTTTTTCATGTATATGATGGATCTGGTCACTTTTCTTTT
This sequence comes from Impatiens glandulifera, assembly GCF_907164915.1. Taxonomy (NCBI): domain Eukaryota; kingdom Viridiplantae; phylum Streptophyta; class Magnoliopsida; order Ericales; family Balsaminaceae; genus Impatiens; species Impatiens glandulifera. The sequence continues at coordinate 15,587,571 of NC_061863.1, read as the reverse complement.
GTTAGTTAGTTAATGATTTTTTTTCTATTGTTACTTTCAGATCTATCGTCCATTTCTGAACTGTAATGGAAGGGCTCTTTTAGTATTTTTGTTCTACAAATTCTATATGTATTATTGATGATAGGACTAGGAAAAGATATTTTAAAAAATGAACTTTTTATTTACATTTGTATTTTGTTGGGATTAGAGTTTTTTGGATGTTCAATCTATCAGAATACCATTCTGCTCAGCCTTGTTTTAGTTCTCTAATGTTGTAGGCAATTACATTCTGGAAAAAATATGTTCTTTATAGCATGTAACATTTTCATTTCTTCTTACGGTTTTAGTTGTCTTTACACATGAATTTCTAGTTTGAATCATGTCATGTTTGAATTGAAACTATTTATTTAAATCAATGTCTTATTTTGATTGAAACTATTTGTTTAAAAAATATGTTAGTTTCTCATGCAACCCATAAATATCATTATAGATAAAATTGCTTCATTCATATAATACAATTTCACTAATAAAAAACAATTGTCTGTATTTGTTATTTTTTTTCAACAAATGCAAATGAGTGCATGATTATTTCTTTATCTGATAATTAAACTAAATACAATTAATTGTGAAAACTCCTGACCCATTGTCATTAATATCTTGTTTTGGTATTGAAAATTTGTTCTTCTTTCTAATATTAAAGAAAACTTATGTTTGTTGCCTTTAATTTTAATTCTCTTTTCAATGTCTTTTTTTATGTTGAAAAAGTTTGTTTTTTAGTTTATATTTTTAATGTTAATAAACATGATTAGTTTGGTTAGTTTGTAATGTTTTCGTTTAATAAAACCTCATGTTTGTAATGAATTTATTGTAAGTTAAATTTAAGAAATAGTTATTTTCTTAATTTTTTAATGTAGATAAAATGGTTCGCCCTCTTATCACCCAACAACGACGAAAACTAAAGAAGTTATTATTACTTCAACAATAACACGTTCGTTTTTTATTTTCTCAATATTATGTAGAAATTTGTTACTACATTTGAGAAAGATTTTGTGATAACAAAACTAAAGAAGAAAAAATAATATCTCGATGGATGGTTAGATTGACAATAGAATTTGATTTAGCTTGCATTAATGAACTTTGAATGGATAGAGCAACCTTTAGAGTATTGTGTGAAATGGTAAGAGATATTGGAGGTTTCATGTCCACAAAGAACACACCAATAGAGGAGGTTGTAGCAATGGTCGTATATATCTTTTTTTGTGAAAGACAACGTAACGTCAAAATAATAAAAGCCATAAAAATGCAAAGGAGTTACATGAGTTCAAAGGAAATTAGAGTAAAAACAAACTGAATGAGGAGTGCAATGAAATATGACAAATAATAATTGAGAATTAAAGTGGAATGAAATCAGTGGTTAGGGTGACTTTCTCGTAAGCGATGTTCCAGTTTTTACAGATTAACCAATTTTTCTCGCCTGTGAGAATACGTCTCCACGTTCGGATGAGCAAGTTGTCGTCGGTGATAATATTGTTCCAGACTATATCTGCATTGTTGCGGACACCTGAGAAGGCTCTAGCGTTCCTCTCCATCCAAATGTGATAAACAATGTTGGCGAAAAAACACTTGAAGGCATTGGAGTTGAAGTCGTTGCCTTGGGTCTTTATGATGACGAGGTCCTTGATGTCGGTCCATTCGTTTGGGAAGCTGAGGAGGCTCATTTATGAGGAGAATCTGCGCCAGAGTAAGGAGGCAATAGGGCAGTTCCCAAGGAGGTGTTCAATGGATTCCTCATTTCCCAAGCAAAGAAGGCAATTAGGATCTGGAATGCTCATGTACTTCTTTATCCGATCACGGGTATTGAGTCTCTCACGAAAGGCGAGTCATAAAATGAATTGGTGCCTAGGGATCACTTTGGTAGACCACACTAAGTGGAACCATGGGACAATGTCCCCATGATCACGAACACAATCCCAAGAAGACCCTAAGTTGAACCTACCATTGTTCTCGACACTCCAAACACGAGAATCCTCATGGTTATTCAGATGATAGGATGAAAGTGCGTCAAGGATTCTCGCACCTTCTAGAATAGTCCTTAGAAGGCTATTCCAATCGCCGCTTTTGACTTGTTGAACTATGGCTAATTGACATTCTCGCTTTATTTGAGTGATGGAGAAGACACTATTTTGAAGGATGGGCCTATTTTCGAATCAATGGTCATGCCAGAACAAAGTGTCATTACCATTTTCAATTTGAATGTTGATCATCTTGCCCGCGCTATCTCTAAGCTTCAGAATTTTTTTAAGGGACCACGCTGTGATTGATTTTTTTTTTTAAAAAAATATCGATCACAGTTTTCTAGCGACTCTACTGGGGACATTCGACGTTTGACTTGAAAGTAATTTTGGCCAAGTATTTAAACTTTCTTACGCTTTAATTCATACTCCATGTTCACATTAATTGATTATTTGCATGAGACTTGGAGCTCCAATGTGAAGGTGTGTGGGTATACATCGTTGGATGAAGCTCACACATCTATATTTTATGTGCTAAGGGTAGTCAATGTGAATGACACCCTCAACCCTTGCCTTGAAGGCTTTTTGTGTGATTTGAGAGTTGAGAAAAACACTAGGAAAAAACTCGGATTAACCCTCTCTTCTTTTCAAATATCCCCTACTATTGAAAATGAGGGATTTTGAAATAGAGGTGAGGGGGATGTCCAATTGAGAGCTCCCATTGCATCGAGAGATCTCTTTTGGGATAGTATCCTTGTCGGTGGAACAACTCTCTATTAAGACATTTCCAACTATAGAACAAAAATCCAAAAAGCCAATTCTACCAAGCCGTTGCCTCGTCTCGTCCTATCGAGCAACAAAGCCACGTCACGAAGCCCTTTACTTGACTACTATATATGATAAATACATGTATGCATATAGATATTTCTAGGCGCTCAGTTTATCCATTCAAAGTTTTCAAATATCATGAAACATGTGAACAATTTCGAAATTTTGAAGCTAAGCCTAATAATTTTAAAGGAGTAAAATCGAGGAAACTTAGAGGAGCTAAAAGAAGAATCTAATGTAACTAGTTTTCTTTCTTTGTGTCTTTACTACTGAGATTCTAAGCGTAAGATATAATCAAGAAAGACGCGTGAAACGCAAAGAGGATCAAGAGAGACGCATGAGGCGCAAAGACGATCAAGAAAGACGAAAAGACTTGAAGATTCGAAGACTTAGACTAGATTTCTTTATGCTTGAAATGTAAATCTCTTTATGAAGATACATGAGCGACATTGTAACGAAAGGATGAGGGGTGCTTGCTTTCTTTTCTTATTTTATTTTATTAATTAAGTTTGTGATTTTATTCATGACACTTAGGATTTTAATAAAATAACTCATTCTTATTTTACTCATCCTTTTCTACATGTTATACATTGTGAATGGGTAAATTGAGCGTCTATTGCGTGTTAGGGATTATGTGCATACGAACAACACATTGCTTGTTTTACTTGATAAAGGGGTTCGAACTGACTTTGTTCTTTTGAACACAACATACTCATATTCACCATAATTTACAATGACTAACCCACCAAGAAGGTTCAATGAGTCAGTTCATCTAAAGCTAGACGATCTTCGTGATACACTGATACAATTGGGGCAAGAGCTTGAAGACCTCACAACATAAGTCGAAACTTATGCGACAATCGAACCCCTTAATCCGAAAAGCTTGCGAGAAGAAAGAGAAAGGGTAAGTAAGGCATTCATGGACGGTTGGAAAGCTGCAGAAAGGTCTATTCAAAACAAGAGTCATGCAAGCACGTCAAACTCAAGGACAAAATGCTCATCAAGAGAACTCATTTCTTCTAAACAAAGTCAACAATCATCACAAGCAAGGAGTGCCACTACTGCTCCAACTTGTAGAAAATTTGACGACTTGAGGATGTCATTGTCGAAGGCCTTAAGGAACTTGTTGCAGAAGAAGTTGATTCAAACGTTAACACCGGAACCCGAGAGAGAAGTAATGGGAAAGTTCGCAAATGAATGGTGTAGATATCACTAAACTAGAGAACATTCCACTAATTGTTGTTTCCCACTCAAACAGAAGATTCAAGATCTGATCGACGCTAAGATCAACCCAGTACATATGGTTAAAACTAACTGATGACGTCATAGACGGCGAGGAGGAAGATTCGTACTTGACGAAACATGCATTCGCTAAAAACAATTCGAACTTAAAATCTATCATTTCTAAATCATTCACATGCAGATCATTATTTTAGTAACTCTAAGTCTGTGGGCACTTTGAACAATGATTTTAACAATGAAGAAGAAACGTTTGATTATATGCTTTCCGATGAAACATTTAAATTGGAAATGACCTATGAGATGAGGCAATATTTAGACAAATAAGAGGAGAATTTTTCCACTGCAAAAGAAACAATTGAAATAAATCTTAACACAGAAGGAGATCCTCAGATTGTTTTAATCGGAAAAAGTTTAAATGATTTAGAACGGGAAAATCTAACTAAACTTTTAAAAGAAAACAAAGACGTTTTTGCATGGTCTTATAAAGATATGTTAGGCATTGATCCAGAAATCATCCAACACCGCATACCACTTTATGAAGACGCGAAACTGGTGAAGTAGAAGCTACGAAGAATGAAAGCAGACATCGTGGACAAGATCAAAGAGGAAGTTCAGAAACAGCTCGACGCAGGATTCCTTGAAGTGGTAGATTACCCAGAATGGATCGCCAATGTAGTCCCAGTGGCAAAGAAAGATGGAAAGATCCGAGTGTGTGTAGACTATCGGGATCTCAACAAAGAAAGCCCTAAAGACAGCTTTCCACTACCACACATCGACGTGTTAGTGGATCATGCAGCAGGCCATCAACTCCTATAATTCATGGACGGATTCTCAAGCTACAACCAAGTACTGATCGCTCCTAAAGACAAGGAGAAGACAACGTTCATCACAAAAGTCAGAACATTTTGTTATCGAGTCATGCCTTTCGGGCTAAAGAACGCAGGAGCAACATATCAACGAGCTTCCACGATGATTATTCACGATATGATCCACAAGGAGGTAGAAGTCTATGTCGATGATATGATTGTCAAATCAAAAGATCGAGAAGAGAATATCCAAAATCTTGACAAATTCTTACAACGCATCAGGAAGTTCCAACTTAGGCTCAACCCAAAGAAGTGCACATTTGGAGTGACAACAGGAAAGCTGTTAGGCTTCTTAATCACGCAAAGAGGAATTGAGGTTGATCCGAGCAAGATAGAAGCGATCACGGCAGTGCCACCTCCACGAAGCAAGAAAGAAGTGCGAGGCTTTCTAGGAAAGATCCAGTATATAAGTCGATTCATAAACAAGTTGACTATGACATGTGATCCTTTGTTTAAACTTTTAAGGAAAAATGAAAGATTCGTCTGGGATGATGCTTGTCAGAACGCATTCGAGAATATAAAGGGATATCTCAAGAATCCTCCTATTCTGATGCCACCAAGACCAAGCATACCGCTAATCCTATACTTAACAGTCACGAAAAACGCAATGGGTAGTCTACTGGCCCAAGAAAACGAGGAAAAGATGGAAGTCGTAGTCTACTACATAAGCAAGCGCATGAAAGGCTACGAACTTAATTACTCGCCAGTAGAAAAGGTGTGTTGGGCCCTAGCTTGGGTCACTAAGTGGCTAAGGCATTACATGCAAGCCCACACAGTCAAGTTAGTATCAAGACTCGATCCAATTCGTCATTTATTTTAGAAAACGCTTTTGTCTCCGATGTTAGCTAAGTGGATGATGATAATATCAGAGTACGACATCGTGTACACAATTCAGAAATCTATCAAGGGGAGCGTTATAGCAGATTTTCTCACAGACCAACCAATCGAAGTTGAAGACGAAGAGGAGTTAGTATTCCCAGACGACGTAGTGATGACTATTAACCCTACAACATGGAAGCTATTATTCGATGGAGCTTCAAGAAAACAAGGTTATGGCATCGTAATACTACTCATCGATCCTATGGGAACATATAACCCAATCTTAGTCAAGCTCGAATATCAAGTGACAAACAATGAGGCAGAGTATGAATCGTGCATCTCTAGCTTTAAGATTGCTCATGAAAAAGGAGCGAGACGTCTAGAAGTAGTAGTAGACTCAAACTTAGTCATTTCACAAGCTAATGGTGAATGGCAAGTCAAAGGAGACAACCTCAAACCCTACCATCAACACTTATCGACTCTAATGGAAAAGTTTGAACATGTAACATTCACACATGCTCCGAGAAGTCAGAATCGATTCGCAGACGCTTTGGCCACGTTAGCAGCCATGACGCAAATCCCGGAAAGAATCAAAATCAAGCCTTTGAAGATTCGTCAGAAACAGAAACGAGACTTCGAGAAGAGGACGATTGCCAACACCGAAGTGGCGCCCAAACCTTGGTTCGAACCTCTACAGAAATACGTTGAGCATGGAGAGTATCCTTCACACTTCCAAAAGAAAGAGAGGAGAGCTCTACGCCAATACGCAACCAACTATGTGCTACTCGCAGGAAAGCTATATCGACGCTCCTTTGACGGTCAGAACATGTTATGCATCGACCAACCTCAAGCATCACAAATCATAGAGAAAGTACACGCAGGAACATGTGGCCCACACGTGAACGAATCAACACTCGTTAAGAAGATCCTTCGCTTTGGCTATTACTAGCAGAACATGGAACAAGAATGTGTAAAATATATTAAGAAGTGTCATCAATGTCAAGTTTATGCGAACTTGAAGCACACCTCAGCATCTCTACTTTACAACATGACTTCACCATGGCCATTCTTGACATGGGGAATAGATATCATTGGGAAAATTTATCCTCACGCTTCAAACGGACACGAATTCATCCTTATAGCTATCGATTATTTCACAAAGTGGGTCGAAGCTCAATCATACAAGGTTCTCAAGTCTTCACATGTTGCCAAGTTCATACGAAACAACATCATTGCACGTTATGGAGTTCCTCATGCCTTGATCTCAGACAATGGTGGACACTTCCGGGGAGAAGTACTCAAAGTACTAGATGAATACAGGATTGAACACCACAATTCCTCACCTTATCGTCCTCAAATGAACGGCGTAGTAGAGGCAACGAACAAGAACATCATCACTATCATCAAAAAGATGACTCTGACGTACAAGGATTGGCACGAGAAACTTCCATACGCCTTATGGGGATATAGAACAACCATTCGAACGTCAACGGGAGAAACGCCATTTGCATTGGTCTATGGAATGGATGTAGTGTAACCTATCAAAATCGAAGTTCCCACTTTAAGAGTTTTACTCGAGACACAAGTAGTGGAGGAAGATTGGTGTAAGTCGTGGTACAATCAGCTAGCCCTTATGGAAGACAAGAGGTTAGACGCATTATGTCACACACAAGCATACCAAAGAAGAATGACTAGAGCTTTCAACAAGAAGGTGAAGCCTAGGAACATTCAAGAAGGGGATTTAGTTCTAAAGAAGAACTTATGGATACTAGACCCTAGAGGGAAATTCCAAACACCATGGGAAGGACCCTACCTCGTCAAGAAGGTCTTTTCAGGCGGCACCACAAGATTGACCACCTTGGACGGAGAAGAACTCTCAGCACCCTTCAATGTCGACATGCTCAAAAGATACTTCGTCTAAAGCATGCGTGTTTATTACACATACATCAAAGTTCATAACTTCACAAATTGTGAGCTACGTCAGACCTGATCTCTCTCTCGAGTACGTAGGCAACCCATCCAGGGTGCGGTCACCACTATCGATTATCGACAGAAATTGATAGACATTTCATTTCACAACACATCGCATACATTCATTGCATATACATTAAAAAGGGAGTTAATCACACTCTGAGTTGACTCCTAAACCAAAAACTCCTAGTCAATACTAGGGGCATTTTTATTAAAATAAAAATGACTACAAGATCCTCACAGAGTCCCACTTGAGAAAATATAATGCCCAAAGCTAAAGTATTTTTCTCTTCGACCTATGATCTCAAAAGATTTTCAAAGCATTCACACATACACAAACATTTTTCACAAGGATGTGCATGGAACTACGTTGGACCTGAATTCCCCTAACTATGGGATACGTAGGCAGCTTGTATGAGGTTGGTCCTAAACATTTTCAAAAATCAAACCCTATATCGACATTAGGGGCATTTTATGAAAATGAAATGATTGAAAGATCCTCACATAGTTAGCTTAAATGAGTAAATATAACGCCTAACACATGGCTAAAACACTTTATTCTCTAGTAGTTTAGGATCTTAAACGATTTTCAGCTTAAGTCAATTTCCACTCCAGTAGATACTTAAGAAAATTTCCCCAGCTTAAGTCAATTGCAACTCCAGCAGAAACTTAAGAAAATTCCTCAACGAAATGCGGAATCACGATCTACCCGTGATACAATTTCATAACTACGTTCGGACCGAATTTCTCCTTTTATGAGAATACGTAGGCAACTTTTCACAAGTACGGTCCCAAATCCCCAGCAAGCGAAATCTTGAGCTAGGACAAAATACATCCCCAAAGAGTTAAAGCCAACGAGAAATTGGGATCACAAATCTATCCAAAACAATCAAACCTCTTGTGTCGAAACTAAAGGCATTTGTGGAAGATAAAAACAAGATAGACCCCTAAATTTTTCTAGTGCCAAGCGAACTGATGAGCGAGTGCAAGAAATAAGTAGGGATGCGGGAAAATAAGTTTCTCCCCAATGGATGTATCTTGACAAACTAATGTAACTTGTGGAATCCGAGTAAAGCGCTTTGCAAACGGATCTATCTCGAGCCTAGACAAAAGCTTAAACTACTGATGTTTAAGAGGGAGCTCATAAAAAGATGAATGCCCAAACTCGGAACCATGTCATCAACAAAGGCGATGTCTCGTCTCAATTGGAGGTCAAGTGCCAAAGATCTAAGACCTCAAGAAAAGTAAAATCAATTAAACAAAGACTGTGTTGGTTGAGATATGATATACAATATTGTTGTTCATTTAGATTCTATCTAATTGCTAAGCAAGAACAAAGTGTTTGAATCTATCAGATACACCCCGGTCATAAAGAAAAGAGGCTGAATAAAATAGAAAAATACTCGTAGAGGTTGAGATATTGAAATCACCATTTGTTGTTCATCTAGACTCTTGTCTAAATTGCCAATGCAAGAACAAGAATATACCGATTCTATTAAATATACCCTGAGTATAAAAAGAGCCCAAGGCCATAGAATCTTAAGCACACTGACCTACGAATTTGAGAAGCGAGACTCAACCTCATGACGCATGGTTGAAAGATTAAGCATTCGAGCAAACAAATCCCTCGAAAAACTCAGGGCAAAACGTCTCGGCGAAAGACAAGTCCCCAAAAGTGACAGCATGAATCTCGAAGAACATCGGTTACATGTGGTTTCCTCTCGACACACTCTAAGGAATAAAGTATGGAACCGATTCTTGAAAGTATTTCAAGACCGTTGAAGAAGACGCTAGTGCTTTGAAAATTAAGGAAGTCTAACTTCGAACTTAAATCACTAAACAGAGTTGTGATTAAAAAGTGTTTCGTTAAACTGACCAGTGATACTTTAAATCTATAATAATCACTAATCAGAGTTGTGATTAAAAAAATATTTCTCTAAACTGACCAGCGATACTTTAAATCTATAATAATCACTAAGCAGAATTGTGATTAAAAAGTGTTTCGCTAAACTGACCAGCGGCACTTAAATCTATATAATCACTAAGCAGAATTGTGATTAAATAGTATTCGCTAAACTGACCAACGATACTTAAATCATAATAATCACTAAGTAGAATTGTGATTAAAAAGTATTCGTTAAACTGACTAGCGATACTTAAATCTATATAATCACTAAGCAGAATTGTGATTAAATAGTATTTCGCTAAATTGACCAGCGATACTTAGATTCATAATAATCACTTAGTAGAATTGTGATTAAAAAATATTTCGCTAAACTGACCATCGATACTTAAATCTATATAATCACTGAGCAGAATTGTGATTAAATAGTATTTCGCTAAACTTACCAGCGATACTTAAACCTATAATAATCACTAAGTAGAGTTGTGATTAGAATAATCATTAAGATTTTTTCGCTCCATGTGAAAAGCGAGACAAACTTAATCACTAAACAGAGTTGTGATTAAAATGACTATTAAGTTGCTCAATGAAAAGAGTAATAAACAATAAACACAATCAGCAAACTGAGTCAAGATGTGTACTCATGTACAATCCAAAGACTAGGCGAGGTGTGTAGAAATACGGTCGAAACCACCAGGCTCGATCTACACGATCGATAAACCAGGAGCGATGCATATTCTAAACAAAGGTGAATCGTCAACGAGTGGATGATAAACCGACTTTGAAGAATGAAGGGTCAATTACACGGGTCTCTTGAGAGACTCGTCAGGTTTGTTCTCTTTTCATTCAAAGAAGCCAAAAATAAAATATAAATTGTGTGTTTTCAAAACGCAGTGCCTATTTTCAAGCTTGGACATGCATTTTTCTAAACCGAGTGTTTTCTACAAATTTTGTCCAAGAGGGGCATTCTGTAGACACTCATTTTTCACACCTAATTTTATAGTTTATTCTTTTCAAAAATCTGAGTCTATAAAATTTTCTCAAATTCATTCACGGACTCATTGCACGATTTATATTAAAGACGATTATTTTTAGAACAATTGAGTTTTTGAAAATAATTGATTTTGGATTTTAATAAAGTTAAGGTAGTAATTTGTCTATGTTACAACACTATTATACTTAGAATATTCAAGGTTTATTTAATTAATTACCTTGGGTATTTATAAAAAATAAAAATTAAAAAAAATTATGTTACAAAATATATATTAACGTTTTGTTAGTTATATTTTGTTTTCTTTTAATCTAAGATTAGTTTGTTAGATTTGATTTCTTGAATAAGTTAGTTAGTTATTTATTTATTTAATTAGAATTGTTCCTTATAAATAGGAATAATTAAAAATAAAGTTGTTTATTTGTGTTTTTAACAAAATCTTTTTTTTGTAGGATGAAGGGGGTGTGTAAAGGGGATAACGTGCAAAAATAAAAAGATAACGGTGTCTACACAATGAGAAACATCCTAGGTCAAAGAAAGAAAAAAGAGGTTGCTAAAATAAAGGAACAAGTTATGAAAGGAAGAATAATTCAGCTGTGAAGAGAAACATGAAGGCTTGGTCAATTTTTTTAATTAAAAATTAAAATGACCAAGTATTACATGATTATTAAACAAAGCTTAAATCTCATTTGATTTGATGAAAACTTGACAGTGGAGATTGCTCCATTATTTTAAACATTTGTAAATGTTTAAAATAGTTATTTTCCCAATGGTCAAATGCCATCTTTCTTTCAAGAATCTAAACAAGAGCTCCAACTAGTTTTGTTGGGTCATAAGCCTTTTGTTTAGAATTTTCATTCCTCTTTGCAAAGAAGCAACCCCATTGTAAGCCTCTTTGCATAATTTTGTTTTTTTTTTATATATTTCAATTTGAATTAGAAATTGTTTTTTTTATTTATTTTATCTTGCACTCAAATCCCATTCATTATTCCTCTTAAGTTTTCAATTATATAGGCGTGTATGATTTTCTTTATTTTTATTTTGTATGTATATATGTAACATAATAAAACATAACTAAAAAAATAAGATAAAAATTTCAATGTAAATAAAAGGTCCTTGACCAAAAAGAAAAAAAAAGTTTCTTTTTAAAAAAACAAAGTTGGCCCTTGAATTGGCCATTTAAAAAGACTCTAAAGCATAACAAAAAAACAGCAAGTATAAAAAAAATTAAAAAAAAAATTAAAAAAATATGTTTTTTTTATATACAGTTTCATTTATTTATTTTATATTTTTGAATGGTTAGATTTAAGTATTTTGCATATATAAATGTATACTTATATGTTAATAATTTTTTTTGGATTTTTTATGCAATTTGAGATCCATTTGGATCACCATAAATAAGTTAGAATAGGGTCATGTTGAAAACCTGAAGCTGACCCAGGACCGAGGATCCAGGACATAGGACCGAGGAATGAGGACCAAGGACCGAGCATCAGAAGACCGAGGATGGAGGACCGAGCTGCATTTATTTGTTTATTTATCTTTTTATTTATTATTTTATTTTATTTTATTTTCTGTTTTCTTTAGTCTTACGATTTGTTTGACATTTTTTTTATTTTGCTTAGTTAAGAGTTTGTGGCTTGCTTGATCCTAGGTTAGAGGCAAAATTTAAAATTAAACCCTAATTAAAATTGAACCTAGTCCAAGCTTAGACTTAGGATTTTCTTTAGACTTTAGACTTAGGACCTTTTTTTTATTTTTTTTTATTTTTTTATTATTTTTATTATTATTTTTATTTAAATAAAAAAACCCCAAAATAGTAAAATTTTAGAACTTTAAATAATTCACTAAAGTTTCTTAAAAATTAATCTAGACTTAGGCCAATTAATTTTTAAGTAATAACTTGCCTAGTTTTGATTTTTAGGATAACTTTATGTGTGAATTATTTGCTCTCGTTTTCTTTTATATTTACTTATTTGTTTATCTCATGCAAACCCATTAAATGTTTAAAATGGAAAATTCTAAAATGTAAAGCGTAAAAATGTTCTAAAGAAATGCCAAAATTAATTAGTAGAGACCTTAGGGGCGTTGTGAGACATAGCGTCTAAAAAACTCTTTCCCACACGTAACCAAACGCTGAACTCACATCTCTCAAATTCTCTTTCCCACACGTAACCAAACGCTGAACTCACATCTCTCAAATTCCTAATTTTTGAAATTAAGTGGCGACTCTCTAATCGTGAGGTTAATTAATATTGAAAAAAGTTTAAAAAAAAGGCCTATAACATACATCCCATTAAAAAACTCTCAATCTCTCCCAGATTCGACGGGAATGTAAGATAATGAGTTGTCTACAAAGCCTTATTTTTAAAACATCAATTTTTCAAACATTAAAATTAATTCCCCTCACGTTTTCAAAAAATATTTTTTAAGGAGTGTCCCAGAATTTTCAAACTAGTTGATCAAAATATATTTTTTTTAAATCGATCACAGTTTTCTAGAAAATTGTGATCAATTTTTTTTTAAAAAAAATATATATTTTGATCGACTAGTTTGAAAATTCTGGGGCACTCTTTAAAAAAAATATTTTTTTGAAAACGTGAGGGGAATTAATTTTAATGTTTGAAATGTTGAAGTTTTAAAAATAAGGCTTTGTAGACAACTCCATATCTTACCTTCCCGTCGAATCTGGGAGAGATTGGGAGTTTTTTAATGGGAAGTATGTCATAGGCCTTTTTTAACTTTTTTTCAATATTAATTAACCTCACGACTAGAGAGTCGCCACCTAATTTCAAAAATTAGGAATTTGAGAGATGTGAGTTCGGCGTTTGGTTACGTGTGGGAAAGGGTTTTTTAGACGCTATGTCCCACAACGCCCCTAAGGTCTCTACTAATTAATTTTGGTCTTTCTTTAAAACATTCTTACGCTTTACATTTTAGAATTTTCCATTTTAAACATTTAATGGGTTTGCATGAGATAAACAAATAAGCAAAGATAAAAGAAAACGAGAGCAAATAATTCACACATAAAGTTATCCTAAAAATCAAAACTAGGCAAGTTATTACTTAAAAATTAATTGGCCTAAGTCTAGATTAATTTTTAAGAAACTTTAGTGAATTATTTAAAGGTCTAAAATTTTATATTTTGGGGTTTTTTTATTTAAATAAAAATAATAATAAAAATAATAAAAAATAAAATAAAATAAAATAAAAAAGGTCCTATGTCTAAAGAAAATCCTAACTCTAAGCTTGGACTAGGTTCAATTTTAATTAGGGTTTAATTTTAAATTTTGTCTCTAACCTAGGATCAAGCAAGCCACAAACTCTTAACTAAACTCTTAACTAAACAAAATAAAAAATGTCAAACAAACAAACAAACCCTAAGACTAAAGAAAACAGAAAATAAAATAAAAAAATAAATAAAAAGATAAATAAACAAATAAATGCAGTTCGGTCCTCCATCCTCGGTCTTCTGATGCTCGGTCCTTGGTCTTCATTCCTCGGTCCTAAGTCCTGGATCCTCGGTCCTGGGTCCTGGGTCCTGGGTCAGCTTCAGGTTTTCAACACCCTATTTTAACTTATTTATGGTGATCCAAATGGATCCCAAATTGCATAAAAAATCCAAAAAAAAAGTTATTAACATATAAGTATACATTTATATATGCAAAATACTTAAATATAACCATTCAAAAATATAAAATAAATAAATGAAACTGTATATAAAAAAAAACAGATTTTTTAAATTTTTTTATACTTGTTGTTTTTTGTTATGCTTTAGAGTCTTTTTAAATGGCCAATTCAAGGGCCGATTTTGTTTTTTTAAAAGAAACTTTTTTTTCTTTTTGGTCAAGGACCTTTTATTTACATTGAAATTTTTATCTTATGTTTTTAGTTATGTTTTATTATGTTACATATATACATACAAAATAAAAATAAAGAAAATCCTACACGCCTATCAAAATAGCAAACATAAGAGGAATAATGTATGGGATTTGAGTGCAAGATAAAATAAATAAAAAAACAATTTCTAATTCAAATTGAAATATATAAAAAAAACAAAATTGTGCAAAGAGGCTTACAATGGGGTTGCTTCCTTGCAAAGAGGAATGAAAATTCTAAACAAAAGATTTATGACCCAACAAAACTAGTTGGAGCTCTGGTTGAGATTTTTGAAAGAAAGAGGGCAGATTTTAGATAAAATGCAGCCCAATAGAGAAGGTGAAGGGAGAGATAGAGAAGGTTGAAGGTCGAGAGTTGAAGTCGAGCTACCTATGGTGTTAAGAGGGGTATTTATATGCAAAGCTATGAAACCCTAGGGCCCAAAGGCCCATTTAACACATTTGACGTTGGAAAAAAACTATTTTAAACATTTACAAATGTTTAAAATAATGGAGCAATCTCCACTTGACATGTCAATAAATGTCAAGTTTTCATCAGATGAGATTTAAGATCTATTTAATAATGATGTAATACTTGGTCATTTTAATTTTTAATCAATAAATGTCAAGTTTTCATCAGGATGCTTCTTATGTGTAGACACCGTTATCTTTTTATTTTTGCACGTTATCCCCTTTACACACCCCTTCATCCTACAAAATTTTTTTTTTTTTGTTAAAAACACAAATAAACAACTTTATTTTTAATTATTCCTATTTATAAGGAACAATTCTAATAAAACAAATAAAAAACTAAAAATCAAATCTAACAAACTAATCTAATTAAAAGAAAACAAAATATAACTAACGAAATTTTATAAAAACGTTAATATATATTTTGTAAAATATTTTTTTTTAATTTTTATTTTTTATAAATACCTAAGGTAATTAATTAAATAAACCTTGAATATTCTAAGTATAATAACTTCTCTAAGTGTTGTAACATAGACAAATTACTACCTTAACTTTATTAAGAATCCAAAATCAATTATTTTCAAAAACTCAATTGTTCTAAAAATAATCGTCTTTAATATAAATCGTGCAATGAGTCTGTGAATGAATTTGAGAAAATTTTATAGACTCAGATTTATGAAAAGAATAAACTATAAAATTAGGTGTGAAAAAGGAGTGTCTACACACGCCATATCCATTCTGATCTTGCATGTCCAGATGTTGATGTCTTTTCTGATGAATCTCGAGTGTACCCATCTGACCCAAGGCAAAACTTGTTTCTTTTCCAACGCCCAAAAGTGCATGTAGGTGAGAGTTTTGTTCCAAGAGACACTATCCTTGATGTCGATTCTGCCTTCGTTTTTGGGCTTGCATGTGTCCGTCCATTTGATCTTTTTCCCACCACGCCCTTAAGTCCCCCAAATGAAATTCCTCATAAGCTGATCCAATTCTTTCATGACTTTCTTCGGGAGGACGATCTACTGCGCCCAGTATCCGATAATACCCATAACGACTTTATTGACCAGCTCAATGCGACCTGCATAAGAAAGTTTTTTAGTAGCCCATCCCAGAATAACAGAGTCAGCGTCAGCATACGCCATGATGAAGAGATCGTCTGCAAAACAAATATGGGTGGTGAGTGAAATATCGGTACTTTAGGAGCATTTTAACAATACACTCAAAGACCTCCATAATAAGGACGAAAATGTAAAAGGAGAGAGGATCCACTTGCTTAATCCCGTTTTCCTTTTTGAAAAACTCATCATGGATACCGTTCACGCTCACAATGAAGTGAGGGTCGAGATACACTGAATAATCCAGTCAATAAATATACAAGGGAAACTAGAGGCGATTAAGAAATCGTGAATGACGCTCCAATTATTGGAGTCAAAAGAATTTTGGATGTCCACCTTAAAATCCACAAGCGGTGATATGGACTTCCTACCGTAACCCTTAAGAAGACCTTGCATGAGTAAGATATTATGGGAGATAGACCTACCATTGACAAAAGATGATTGTCCAGGACTAATGAGTTTTGAGATAACTTCTTTAAAACGTTTGGCAATGATTTTTTGAAATAATTTTATAAGTGATATTACAGTAAGAAATGGGACGGAAATCTTGAATCATTTCAGGGGAGGGCTTTTTTGGAATTAGGTTGAGGACGGTTGTATTCCATTGTTTAAGCATCTTGCGGTTCCAAAAGAAAACAGTGACAGCCTCACAAACACTCTGTCCGACAATGTTCTAATTGGCCTTGAAGAAAGTGGCATTGAATTCATCAGGCCCCAAGGCTTTTGTCACCTTTCATGCTAAAGAGGGTGTCTCTGATCTCATCAGCACTAACAATCTCAATGAGTTTACTATTGTCATCATTGTTGACTATCCTAATGACGATCTGTTAAAGAAAGCTCAAGTGAGTTGAGGGATCCTTTCTGGTACCGATGAGGTCACGATAAAAGTTGATATCCTATCTTGTCCCATCACAAAAAAAAGTATGTCAATTTCTCTACTTTTTTACCTTAATACATAAATTGTGAGTCGGAAATTTCATGATGTTCTTGATAAAATTTTGAAATTGCATCAAGTCTTACTGAAGAAGCCAATACCAATCTTTCATTATTATCGTGGTGAAAAATGGAAATATTTACAGGTACATTGAACATTATACATTTATTATTATAATATATAAAATTATGAGTGAATAATTAGTTTCCTAAATATTGCTATAGTTGTTAATTATAGACTCTTTTAATTTTTAGGGTTGCTTAGGAGCATTAGATGTAACATTAATTAAAGTAACACTGCCTAATGAGAATAAATCTCGATATCGCACGAGAAAATGTTATATTTTAACAAACGTATTAGACGTGTGTTGCCCAAACATTCAATTTATAAATGTATTGCCTGGATGAGAGGGTTTAACACATGATGGTCATGTGCTTTGCGATGCGATCTCAAGACCTAATGGTCTAAGAGTCCCTTTAGGTAATTTGCATTGCTATATCTTTTAAGAAGTGATTTTTTTCATTATTCTAAAACTTTATTTACTATACAACTATGAAGGTTGTTATTACTTGGATGACTCTGGATATTGTAATGCAAAAAAAAAAAATTGTTCTCTATCGAGGACAACGATATCATCTCAAAGAATTTGATAGCCATCAACTAGAGACTCTAGAGAAATACTTCAACATTAAGTAATCTAAAGCCATAAATGTTATAGAAAGATGTTTTGGGTTTTTAAAAGGAAGATGAAAGATTCTTGCATTCCCTTCATTTTTTTCATTCAAAGTCAAATTCGTATCATAATGGCATGTTGTCTTTTGCATAACTTGATTCAAAAATTTATGAGTTTTGATCCATAAGAATCAAGAATGGAAGAAGATCAAGAGGAGGAAGAGGATGATAGTGTTGAGGAAAGTGATGGTGAAGAAGTAGAGTATATTACATAAATTAGTCCAAGTAATGAGTGGCTAGAATTTATAAATAACCTGGCCACTAATATGTATAACACGTGGTCCACTAGTTCTAGTGTCAATGAAGTTGATTAGTGCTTATTTCATATGGTTATTATGATAATTACGTAATTTGAATTTATGTTTATACTTGAATGATTTTATACTTGATAATTTTATATCTATCATTCAATATTTGTGTTAAGATTTTCATATAGTTTAAAAATTCAGTAACTTTTAATTATATTTAATGAAGTTCATCTAATGAAGTTCATATTTAGATTGTATTTAACTTTCTGCCATTTTTTTAAGATGTCTACCTCTACTTTCTCGTGGATGGGAAAAAACAAATAAATTTGGACTAAGGAAGAAGTTGAGGCATTAATTGATGCTCTCCAAAAGCTACCTTGTTATCCATTATGGAAAGTAGACTCTGGATTTAAAAAAAATTACATGGTTCAGTTACATAAGATATAAGATAATGATGCGAAAGATTTCCAATTTTAGTAAAGAAGTTACTCCCCATATTGAATCAAAGATAAAAAAAAATCTTAGAGCCAAGTACAATCCCATTTCGGATATGTGTATGTAAAGTGGTTGCCAATGGGATAACGTAGAACATATGATCAAATGTGAAAAACAATGATTTGATGAATGGTGCATGACAAGCTATCTAAATTCCTATCAATCATTTATTGAATTTTTACTTTAATAGTTTTTTCATATTTTTACATATTCTGAGTGATATATTGTTTTCTTTTGTTTAGACTCACCCCACTAGACATGGTGTGGGGTAAAGATATAGCGACATTGCTCGGAGATGAGGATATAGTTAATGCATGCATTGATCCTAGTTTGCAGGATGTGATTGTGAGTTCTTCATTAGATGGTGAAGATGAACTTGTTATCACTTCTCACTCACAAGGATTACATGCGATAAACAACAAATTATCCAAAAAAAGAAATAAGCTTTCACCAATAATGGAAAGTTTGCACAAGAAGAAAAGATTTGGACAACTCTAGTTCCAAATTTGAGTCCCTTTGTGACAAAATGGCATCACAATATACTGTTGTGACAAATGTTTTGATTGAGGAACCAAAATCTGAATATTTAAGTACTTAAAAGATGTAGGAGGTTATTGATGAATTAATAAGGATCGGTATACCTCAAATGGATGTTAGTAAAGCTCTTAAAATTTATTGCAATGACCCTGTGAAAGTAGAAGTTATATTCGCATTCACAAGTCATTTGAGACGGTCTTTTGTGCTTGGGTTTGTTTATCCATCTTCTAATCTGTGAATTATGTATTAAATCGACAGTTTATGTTAGCTTTTTGTTTGTTGATTTTTGTGCACATTCCAACATAATGTAATTACTAGTTATTTTGAAAAACAATTGATTGCATCTATATCAAATATTGAATTTTGTTGTATCTAGATCATTTCACTTCTTTTTGTATATTTTGAAGAATAGTGGTGAATGTAGTGGTGAAAGTAACTAATGTGCTTTTGTATATTTTTGAAATTGATGATTGAGATCAATTCTAATTTTATAATCAAGTTTCCGTTTAAGTTTCTCTTTTAATTTTTATTTTGTGTCTCATCTCATCTTGTCTTGAATTTATTTATATAATAGTTAGGGCTGCTTTATTACTATTTTATTTACACATTTAACTAATTGTTTCATGTGAAAACAAAGTGGAGAGGAACAAGGCAATTAAATTGGTTGCAAGGGTTTGTCGTAGGGAATGCTAGCCGGATTCAGATTTGAAACCTACCAATGATATGGAGGGTCATATTTTCACCTATAGGTACATTTGAAATGAACTTTCTAAGAAAGTGAAAAATATATAATGTATTTGGAGGGTCATATTCTCAATTGGTGATTCTCATCGCCTTATACCGATTGGTTATTATACCAATCGGTGCTTCTCATCTCTCCTTATACTGATTGGTTATTAAACCAATTGGTGTTACCATATAGCTTATACCGATTAGTTATTATACCAATCGGTGCTTCTTAGCTCGCCTTATACTGATTGGTTATTAAACCAATCGGTGTTACCATATAGCATATATCGATTGGTTATTCACCAATCGATGCTCCTTGAGTTCGTAATACCAGGAGATCTTCTACCAGTTGGTGATGATTGGATTACAACCAATTGGTATTACTCTATACCGATTGGTAATTAAGGTAGTACCGATCAGTTTTATCAATCAGTATAGATCCTTTTTTTTTACCGATTGGGTTATCTTTTCCAAATTTTGTATTAAAACTCTTGCTCCACTTGATTAAATTCATTCTGATGTTAGGGGATCCGCTAATATTTTTTCTACATATGGTTTTCATTATATTATTATTTTTGTTGATGATTATAGTTGTTATACGTGGTTATACTGACTCCAAAAGAAATCGAATGTGTTATCTATATTTGTGTGTTAGAGTATAATATATTATATTTGTAAGATATTATCATAACATTATAAATTGTGATAATATCAATATTATATTATTTAGTTTCCTTATATGTCAATTATAATGTCTATATAATAGACATAATCTATGTAACCATGAATAAACAATTCAATACAATCTTGCTTTCTTCATTCTAACATGGTATTAGAGTTTTGTTATTATTCTTGAGTCAATCAATTTATAGTCTTTCGCTGCTTCCATCAATGGTTACCTTAACCATTGATGGAGGGCTTTAATCATTTAGTATTAATATTTGTTATGTTAGTGTTCTTAAGTAATTTATCTGGGGTCTTGGATTTTGTTTGAGTGAATTTGTTGTCGTCTAGTTGGATTGAGGATTTTAGTAGTTTGATTGGTCTTTGTTTGATTGGTTTTGATTGTTTTGTTGAGTAAAGGGAGTTGAATTTAGTTTGGGTTTTCCCTAAGTTTGTAATGTTTGGTTTGATTGGTTTTGGTTTGGTTTGGTTTGGTTTGGTTTGGTTTGGTTTGGTTTGGTTTGGTTTGGTTTGGTTGTTGTGGGTTGTTGATTTTAGTTTGGTTTTTTGGTTTTGGTTTGGTTATTAATTTTGGTTGGTCTGAATCGAAGAAGATCTGTTTTTTTGGTGAATGGTCAATGGATTGGGCAGAAGAGAAGAGAAGGAAGAAAAGAAGATTAAGAATGCTACGTAACTTTTTATTGTTCGTGCTTTCGTTTTCTGATTGTCAAACTCTCAATGCTTATTGTTGTTGTATTGTGAGTTTGAGTGGGATGTTAGAACTTAGAGTATAATATATTATATTTGTAAGATATTATCACAACATTATAAATTGTGATAATATCAATATTATATTATTTAGTTTCCTTATATGTCAATTATAATGTCTATATAATAGACATAATCTATGTAACCATGAATAAATAATTCAATACAATCTTTCTTTCTTCATTCTAATATTGTGAAATTTAAGGCACTTGTTGGAAAAAAAAATGGTGAATATTTTGTTACCGATGACGAGTTTTGTTGTTTTACATAGAGTGAGGCGAACTAGTCCTCTTTTTATATATATTTCTTTTAAAAATAAATACTTACTTGAGTTCTGGACTTCTCCGATCATAGCTACTGTTTCAGTTTCATTCCAATCAATTCCAGGTTATTTTAACATTTTAGTAGCAGCATATAATGGCTCAAATTTTGTATTGTGACTATTTTATGAAAACAAATGAGGATTGAATGTTGTGCCATTGTTCTAACCCCTGCTACTATTTTAAATGCATATCATGTGTTTTGATTAAATGTCTGGAGTGATTTGTTTTAGCAAATCATATTGAATCAAGTTGAATTTACATTAGAACTAAAGTTTCAAAAGCTAAACAAACAAATCATGCTTTTGGATGAAATTGGATTGAGATCTTCCAATTTCAATGGATGATTTTTTCTTCTAACTGGACTCCTAACTTTGATTAGATGGATATGAGAAGTTCTTGAATTGGATCAAATTGATGATGATTTGAAGTTGATCTGAGTTGAAATGGAATAAGGTGTAAAATCTGTTTCGGGAAATAGAATTGATAAATAGTAATTGTTTGAGTTGATTTGATTTGATGATCTGTATTCTAGAACTTTTGTTTTTATTTTTATGCAGTTAGATTAATCTTGAGGGTCAAATAAAAAAGCCTAAACATTTTGATTATAATGAATATAGTGGACATAATATCTTGAATCTTGATGATTCTTAGTATTCAATTCTTAGTT
Organism: Impatiens glandulifera; assembly: GCF_907164915.1. Taxonomy (NCBI): domain Eukaryota; kingdom Viridiplantae; phylum Streptophyta; class Magnoliopsida; order Ericales; family Balsaminaceae; genus Impatiens; species Impatiens glandulifera. The sequence goes on along the minus strand of NC_061863.1, from coordinate 15,565,403 downwards.
ATACTTATTGAGAAACTTTCAAAAGTGAATAAGGTTGAAAACCACAATTTATATATTTTGTTTTTGTTTTCTTTTGTAATGTATTTGATTTGAGCCACCGAATGATTAGAAGGTTTATAAATGTTTTCAAAAGTGAATTGAAGATGAATTGAGTGAAATGAACTTGATAAAAGTGTCGATATTGATTTTGAATGATAAATGCATATGTAGATTAATTTATGAATGAGGCTAAGAAAGCTTGTTTGTTTCTTGAATTGCTAAATATGACATGATTTGAATTGATGTTCTTGTAATCTTTTATGGTTTGGTCTGCTTGAATGAGCACTATTAAATACTTGGATTGCATGAACCTGATTGAGTTCTTTGCTTTAATGAATTCATGACATGATGTTAATACTTGCTTTTAGACATTGTTGAGTTGAATTGATGATTATGATTAAATGATTATTTGAGATAAATCCACTAGGAAATGGTCCTGAATAGCATCTTTGATGGCTTTGATAAGTTAATGACAAGCTTGACTTGATTTTGATTATTTGATTTGCATAATAATTTGATCTTGTTGTGATTAAACAATGTTTTAATGGTTTTTAATGTTCTATCTTATTACATAGTCGTTGATCAAACACAATATCAGGTGGCACTGGATAGCCCCGAAGTTGCGCAGTCTTATAACTTAGTCTTATGAAGTTATGATGGGATCTGCTGCTCTTGGTGGTGCACATCGTGACATAAATAAGCACAACTTTTAGAATTTTGATATAGATGGTTCAGGTGTTCAAATTGTTGTTACAATTCATGAAAAATAATATAAAACGACACTTTTCTTTTGTGAGTTTGGTTACAATGACTTCTTTGTCTATCTGCAAAATGAAGAGGATGTTAGACAAGGGTACTCAATGTTTATAATTTTTAACTAATATTTGAATATTATTAATTTAGTTAATGAAAGAACATATGTTTAATGTTATTGTCTATGCATCATTAGTAACATAAGTTTTCATCACAAATAAGTTTTTGTAATGACAAGACGTTAGTGTAACAAGTTTAATTAGATGTACTTTTTCGATTGACGAAGAATTCCATTTACTCAAGCACATTGGAAATCTTTCAACTTTGACAAAATCACCAATACTTTACAATACAATTAAGACGATAAAGTTTTATAATTTTTTTCATTTTGTGTAGTTAGATAATTGTTTGAATGTAATGTTTGACAATTTCATCACAGTGTTACTCTAAACTCGTTAGTATGATGATTTATTTTTTCTTTTTTAGGTTTATAATAAAATATGATAAATTGTTTTAATAAAAAAAATAAGACTAATGATAGGTTATAAATATAAAAATATTTATGATAGAAATTACGCCTTACATGGTTCTTAATATTGAAAACATACGACCATATGAGACCTCACTCATGGTACTTAATATTTTTGTGTCTATGGTGTGTCTAGTTGAAACTATACTTCTATATGAGATGCTAACCTAAAATAGGTGAAAGAATGTGAGTACTCTCATAAGAAGTGACCTTTGATAGAGGAATTTTACATGTTTATTTCAGCTTTAAGCAATTCAACTATATATTGTGTTTGAGCTTCTCTTTTTTTTTTACGTTTTTTCTTTATACTTATTTTTTAACTTCCGATTTATAATTATAAGATAATTTGAAGCAAAAAAAATATTTTCTAAACATTCTTGTGTGAATTTATTGCACGGGAATTAAAATAAATAATTAGTTTAAAACGAAATTATATCAATCCGATTTCAAAATAATTAAAATTTAGACCATTACATTCAAACAATTATCTAAATTAAGCTAAAGATGGAGAGATAAAGGATGAGAATGATGAAGAATCGAAAGAAAATAAAGATAAAGAAGAAGATTCAGAAGATAAAAAAGAAGAATAATCAAATAAAGAAAAAGGAGAAAAATCAAGGAATAAAAGTAATAGAAAATTAGAGAAAGAAGTGATAAGAATGCAGAGGAGGAAAGTGAAGAGAAAATTTTGAAAGTAGACAGAAACAAATTAGACAAAAATGAAGCAAATAAATGTGTAGGTAAAGATGAAAATTTTAAATTACTGAAACATAATTCATTTTATCATATTAGTGCTGACTCTTTTAAAGCGAAACTAATCCAAGAGAAGGAGGTCAATTCTCACAAACAATCATCATCAAATGCAATTGTTCAATCACCAATAATGAAGCATAAATCTAAACAGGTGATTAGGCAAAGTAAGTGGGTTGAGGGAGCAACAGATTGGGATCCGAAAATACAGGAAATGATATTAGCTAAATTGAACAAGAATGTTAAGTAGTATGATTTGTATGCTTTAGTTGTGTGTAATCTCTGTTTTTTGTTTGTTTCTAATAAGATATTCTAGGGTCGTTTGATTCTTTTAATCAAAGTTAGAATTTCAAAGTTAGAATTTCTCTAGCTTTGATAATTGACAATTTCGCCCACTTTTAGACTCTTAATGAAATAATGTTAAATTGTTTTCCAAAAAAGAATGAAAAAACTAAAAATAATATATATCAATTAATTAATTTTATTTGTGTTTGTTTAGAGTATTGAAAAAATAATAATAATTGTTGACGGAAGTGGTCAGCGTTAGCGTTCACCGTAGGTGGCCACGGACGGGATCACCGCAGACGGTTGTAGGCAAGCCATCGCAACCTAGCCCCACGCGAAAGCAAGACCCAATACCTAGCGCGAGCAGAAGCCCCAAGACCGAACGCCTAATATTGCAAGCCTTCAATTCGTGATCCCATCGCGTGGCTCACATTGCGCTCATCTAGAGACGAATCCAGGATTCTGAGTTTGGGTGTTCTTGAAAAAATTTTGAGGTGATTTTAAAAATATAGTTATAAAATTTTGGATAAAATAAGTGAATAAAAGTAAGTTTTGCCATTTTTAATAATTAAATAAAGAAATAGTATATTAAATTGAATTTTTTTAAGGAATGAGGGAGAAATGTCACATTTTTACCATAATTTTTTTTTCGGGGTGGGCTTCAGCCCAACCCAGACTAGTCCCTATATATAGATTCACCACTGCGCTCATCGTTGTCTTCTTCGGTCAAATTTGTGCCATTTTGGAAAATTTTATTTTCTTTAATTTGTTGACTAATTTTAACAATTCAAAAAGAGTCAAAACTTACTCTTCTCTCGTATTGAAAAAACAATTTGACGTCTCTAAATGGATGATAATTATGATAACCAATTGTGTTTAGCACACAAGCGTTTTTGTATACCTCTTGGCTTAAAGCACTCTCCGACGTGTATTTGAAAATTTCGGAGGAATTTTTGTGAGGATGTCTAGATTTTGAAAGTTGAATATAATGTTTTTGAGATATTGTATAGTTGTAAGTATAATAGTAGAATGTCACAAATTACTTCATTTGAAAAAGTCTATGTAAAAGTTTCAACATCAAACTTGATATAGTGAATAAAAACTCCACTTGGAGATTATGCATATATATAGTTACACAATGAACTTTAAGAATTGATATTTTTTGGTTTATCATTTGGATATTATATATATATATATATATTATTTTAATTAGGAAGCTAACTATTACGACAAACATGACCGTTACATGGCTCACTTTCATTTAAAATTATTTTTTAATAAAAATCATGTTAAAAATTTTGGTTTATAAAATAAAATTTTTAAAATTTGAGTTATTGTAATGTTATATTGTTTTAATATATATATATATATATATATAATATTCATACTTTATGTTAAAACTAAATTAAAATATATTTTTTTTATTGAGAATTCAACCATTATTTTTTTCATCTTTTATGTCCAACTTTTGACATTTATATTATTTTAATATGAGTTTATTTTTAATAATTTTACATTATCATGTTTAAATGGATCATGTAATTAAAATAATAATAATAATAATAATTTAATCACATACAACCTTCTATCTTCTTCCTTTTGTCACAGTGAAGCATTTCATTAACACCTTTCACAAGGAAGATCATACAATGGGTTCCTTCCTCTCGTGAATCACATTTATATAATTAATTAATTGTATAAATAATGGACAGTCTGAACTTTAATTAATGCTGTTTATTGCTATTTAATATTTATATTTTATAAATATTATTAAAGGGAAAGGAGGACCAGACCCATCATATTCATATATTTAATGCAATAGATTCTTGAAACATCGTCAATCATTGCTTAATTAGTTATTATTCAATAATTTGTTTTCCATGCAATGAAAAAAAATAAAACTATCTTATTTTTAATATTAAAATAATTTTGTATGATTTAAATAGGTACTTTTCAAAATAATCATTTTCAAATATGATCCAAGTAATCCATTAGTAATTATTCAATTTTTTTTTCTCCATTACAAGTATGATCCACTTTATCTTAAAAACAAATTATTAGTAATTATTTAATTTTTTTTCTCACCAACAGGAAAAAATTAAGCATTGACATTTTTAATAAAAAATTGAATATCAGATATTTGATCTTTAGATTAATTTTTTTACATGATTAATTTATTCATCGTTTCTTATTACTAATTTATTCATTGTTTATGATTAGTCAATAAAGTTAGCCTATGAGTTGGGTCACTTTTAAAAATAATAGAGTTGTAAAAATAATAGACTGTTTATTGAGTCACATGTAAAATCAAAGCAAAATTTGTTTATGTTCACATTTTAAATTGCTTTTTACATCATTCTAAAATAAACTCAAGTCAAAAATTATAATTAAACATACTTTTAGTTTAAATTTAATTTTCTCTTTATCTCCTCATCAGCGTTTATGTTTATAATGTCAACGTTTAAGTTTTATAATCTTAACGTTTTTATCTCTAATTACTTTTAAATATTTTTTATTCATTAATCTTATCAAATTCATCATTTCTAATTATTTTATTCATTCTCTAATATAGTTATTTAATCTCTATCTAATAATTTTATTCATTCTCTCTTATTTATGTCATTTATTTTAATTATTTTATTCATCTCCTTTCATTTATTATATTTATTTTTAATTATTTTAATTTATTCAATCTCTTATTTATTAAGTCTCCTTCTTATATTTTATTCATCATCATTTATTTTTGATATAAAATTATTATAATAATATTAAAGAATAAATTTGAATATATATATATATATATATATATATACTTTTTCATTTTTACACACAAATACAATTGAAACTTTTAAAATTTAAATTATAGGAAGTTTGATAATAGATATAAATAATATTTTCTTTTTTTTAAACTTCTTTATAATGATCTTTCAATGATAAATGATGAGGGTTGAAGTTCGTTTTAATTTTATGTTTCTTTAGATGGTTAATATCTTTTATATAAATTATATATTATATATAACATTATAATAATAAAAAAATTATAATATATAATTTTAGGTTATATATTTAAATTTTGCTTTCTAAAAACTAAATATATTATAATAATTTTTTTATATATATCTTCTTATAACATATTCATATTATATATATATATATAAACTGAATTAAATATATCTTGGGTTAAATAAACTAAATCATATTAAACGTATTTGCGAATAAAGATTAATCAAACTAACTATAGATGACGCGAAATAATTAAGAATTTTAATATTTAAGTATAATTAGTTTTATTAATACTAATAACTTGTTGAAAACATGAAATATTATTTCACATGTAAAATATATAAATAATTTATAATTTACTTTTGTTAGTATAGTTATGTTATACTTGAGTTTATTAATTAAAGAAATAAAAATGTTTATTAATAAATTATGAAATTAATTTATTATTATTTTATATTTAAAAATTAAACACTATCCCAAACATAAATAAATTTAAAGTGTTTTGAAAATTAATTTGTTGAATTGTTAAAATGTTAAATTAACCGGAAAGGATTTCTTTTGGAATCCTTGTTTCCCCTCATAGTGAGGACAAAACAGACCTATTTAAAATTAAAAAAATAAAATATTTTTTTCCCTTAGAATGGATCCTTTCTGTTAATTAACATATAATGTTAACTAGTTTATATAGTGAAGATCCATATTAACATTGATGTTAAATTTTTAAATTTTGTTTTCATTTTGTTATATAATTTTTTTTATATTTAAAAAATACCTACAAAAAATACATGCTTAAATTTTCATGTACTAACGTTGACGTAACAGCTTTAAATCAAAACGATGACATTTTTCCTATTATTAGAAGGGGAATATAGTTAGTGTTTGAAAAGGTTATTGAAAAATATGAAAAAGGAAAATGAAAAATATAATTAAATAAAAGAAAAAATGTCAACATTTTTTAAACAATTTTTTTAATCACCGTTAACATAAAGTTGACATGTCGCGCTGTGTTTCAAAATTTTGGCCGGTATTTTTGGGTATTTTTTAAATACAACCAAATGTAAATTTGTAAAATATAATGTACTCAAATATCTTTATTTCAACCATATAAAATTATTGTGCATATCAGAAACAAAAGCCTCAAACCTCTTCTTGATTAGATTCTTAGTATGGCTGGTTCTCGGATTAAAGTTTCTCGGACGGGTTTTTCTTATATAAAGGCCTTGTTTGAGGAAGGGGTTTTTTTTGGATTTTGTCTGAGTTATATCCAAAAAAATCTTTTTCGATAAAAGGTAGGAAAAAACTGGTTTTTAAAATTTAAAGACTAATTTGCCCTTTGACTTTAGAAGATATATGGTGTAAGCGAGAGAATGATGGTTTAGAGAGAAGATAAAATTAGAGGGTAGTTTTGGTATTTAAATGATAAAATTATTTAATTTAATGGTTGATAAGATGTTTAGATTTTGGGATAAAAACTGTGTTTAATCTCAAAAACTCCATCAAACGAGACAAAAGAGGGTACCATAAATATGAATTCAAATTTCCAGAAATAAATGCTGATAGAAATTAATTTAACAAATTTATGTAAAGTTTAAAAAAAAATGGAAAAAAAAAAATAGTGATGGTTTATTATTTTAAGAATATGATAATTATTTTTAGATAAAAAAAAAATACTTTATATAAAAAAAATAAAAAATAATAATTTAAAATTTATAATATTTTATCATTATTATTTACAAATTAAATTATGCAATAAATGAGAAAGATTGAAAAGATATTAAACAGGACTCTGGGTTATTTTGAACAAGATTAAGACCCATGCTTGCTGCGAAGTTGGCAGTCTGAAAGAAACAGAAGAGGAAAATGACTATCCTCTCCACCCTTCCAATTTTGTAGACTTGTTTGTTTTAATAATAAACCATCAAAGTAGGCATTAATGAGCAAATTTGCTAAGATTGTCATTTTGAAGAGACTTTGAAAAAAATAATTACAAGAACTGAACTAATATATATTTGTATTTATATAATAAATTTTATTTATGTAAACTTTCCATTTTTTGTGGTTAAGAATCTTAAGATATAAAAATGAGATTTATGTTTCAAGATTTCTCCTTTTTTTTTTTTTTTTTTTTTTTTTTTTTTTAGAGAAAAAGCTTTTGTATATATAGAACTTTACTATGACATTTTTATATGGACCATTTAAAAAGAAAAACTTCATTATGACATGTTGGTTCTCCCTAGAAGATTTGTTGGTCCCCATGTTCTAATTTAATAATATTGATTTTGAATTTCTCTATATTTTTATTAAATAATCATTTGATTATAATGTTAATAGATTACTCTATTTTTATTCAGCATAAACAAAATAAATTTTAAATTTAATGATATTTTTTTTATTAAAAAAATACATAGCAATTAAAATATATACTATATATAATATAATTATATTATTAAATAATTATATTTCTAAACTTAACATAAACTAATATATTTATATTTATTTTTTAAAATTAATATAATAAGTAATGTATAAAGATATTATGTAATTATTTTTTTTCAAGTTAAGAGAAATTATTAGCAGAGGAAAATTAGGATGTATAATTTTAAATGGAATGACAGTAATCTGATTCTGATTTACCAAAAAAAATAACAATTTTTTTTTCTCTTTTCTTTCTTTATTCTTTATTATTTTTCCAACTAATAATAATATAAATTTTTACTTAGTATTGTTTGGATTGAAGTTTAAAAAATATTATGTATAAACACCACATTTTATTCCTAAGTTTATAATTAAATTTATGTTTATTTAAATAAAATAAAAATAGTAAATTAAATAGATTTAAAATGAATTTTATTATTTAATTTATTTGTGTTTTTTTTTTCAAGAAAATTGATGCTTAAAAAAAACACTTGTGTGCCTTGAGGGATTTTGTTTGAAGGCTCGAGGAAGAGACAACCAATGAAATTAGAGCAAGGAGGGTTTGAAAGAGAGGGAAGAAATGAATAGATTTTAATTTTTGAGTTCTTTAGATTTGAAAATATTGGGTAGATTTTCGAACTTTGATTTGAAATATCTTTCGGGTAAAAAGTATTTTTTTTTTTTTAACATTTGAATTTATATATTGAATAAAAATACTTAGCTGATGTATTTTTGGTTTGATTATTAATCTATTCGGTTTGAATTTGTATTTCGAAATCATATATAACTACTTGTATGAGTCTAGAACGAGTTTTCTTTTGTTTGCTCGCATTTAGGTGGGTGGATTATGCTAGTTAGGAAAACAAGAAAATGTAAGAAATATCCCGTTGTTTCATCATTTGATTAGTGCTCTTTGCGATCGAATCGACACTTTTCTTACCGCCTATTATTTTTTAACTAAACAAGTCTGAATTGTTAATACACTTTACAATTAGCTAAAATGTTTATTTATATTTTATTTTTTTAATTAATTTTTTATTTTCTTTTGTATGTATTATTTATCGAGTTTTTTGCAACTCGTTTATAGGTACTAGTATTTTTATTTTAAATTTATCTAAAAAAATAATATTTATTTCGAATAACGATTTAGTTAAAATGATGTTCTGAAATATATATTTTTAAATTTTATATATTAATTGGTTTAATTATTAAAATGTATTTTTATATTAAAATTTAAATTTAATAAAACAGAGTAAAAATATTATATGTATTTTAATTAATTAAATAAATAATTTAATTGTTAGAATAATAATAATTTAATAAAGAGAAAATTTCTAAAAAAAAAACAAGACAGAATTTCAGAAAACAAAATATCAAACTAGACCAATCTTGTTATCTAAATTTTGTAAGTTATAAAATAAAAATTATTTGGCAAAAAGGTTTCAGTCTAAAATTTTAATCATTTTTTATATATAATTATAAATAAATAAATTAAATTTTCTTTTTTTATCAACTTTTAAAAGATTATGATTGTAAATAATTAAAGAATACTTTAAAAAAGCAAAAATTGAAAGTTAGCCTAAGTTGTATAATTATTATTACCAAAATTTCAAATTAGACAAAACCTATCATGGAGAAAAACATGAGATCCGTGGTAGGTTAGATCTTGTTTACAATCATTAAATACTAATCTTTTATTCATTAAATACTAAAATTCTAATCTTATTCGTGGTAAGTTAGATTTGACACCATTTGTTCATTTATTTCTTATTCATTAAATACTAACCTTTTATTTAAAAAATATTAAATATTAATAAGTAAAATTTTATCCAAATCCATTTTGTTCACTCTTAGGTCTTTTTCGGTCTAAGGGTAGGTTCTTTTGGTTTCTAAACAAATTTAACAAAAATTAATTTTTTAATCCATCACCTTTTAACGATTATATCAACAATTTCATTAACTAAAATACTAAATTTTTTATTTTATTTATATATTAATAATTTTTAAATTTTTTACCAAAAATAATCAAGACCTCCTCAAATTATCACTTATTTTTTTTTCTAGTTTAAAAAACCTAATTCGAAAGTAGATAAAAACATGAGATCTGTAGTAGGTTAGATCTTGTTTACTTGAGTTATTTAATACCATTTGTTCATTTATTTTTTATTCATTAAATCAATATTAAACAAAATATAATATTTTATTTAAAAATATTAAATATTAATAAGTAAAATTCTATCCAAATCTATTTTGTTCACTCTCACACCTTATTCAGTCCAATTTATTTAAATAATTTAGAGAAAAAAATAAAATGATTGGTGACGATTTTAAAAAATAATAATATTTTTTTGATAAAAAGTTTAAAAGATATTAATATAATAAATAAAATAAAAAATAATAATTTAAAATAATAAATATTTTATTATGTTAATTAAAAAATTAAATAATTTAATGGATGTATCCGAAGAATGCTTTACTCTTCAATTTATATACCTACAGCATATAATAAAAAAGTACAAGTATAAAAAGGTGTGTAAAGTGTAATTATGTATGATGTGACCTTTCTTGATATAAGTCAGTCGGCAGTTCTCATTACAAAATGTGTACTGACATTTATTTTTATTTTTATAAAAGTAGTTAAATATATGAATTCAAAGTAATATCTGTTACAATAAATGACTCGTTTGAGGAAATATATATATATATATATATATATATTAGGTTTTACTTTATTTTATCCTAAAAACCTTTATTTGAAAATCCTTATTTAGTAAAAATTAAGAAAAAAATAGTTTTTAAAATTTAAAAACTAATTTATCCTTTGACTTTAGAAGGTAATATGTATGTGAGAAAATGATGATTTAAAGACAAGATAAAATTAGAGGGTAATTTTAATATTTAAATAATAAGATTATTTAATTTAATGATTGATAAGATATTTGAGTTTTGGAATAAAAACTAGGTTTTATCCCAAAAACTCTTTCATCACACTCGAGCTCTCTCGGATAATTTTTTTTAATGAAAATAAAAATTTTTTTTTTAGTGATTTTGGGAAGTCAATGATAATTTTGGATAAAAATATCTAAATAATATTAATATATAATAATAATATAAAATAAAGAATAATTTAATATTTTAGTTAATAACAAAAATATGAAAAAGATGAATAATGTTTTTTAGATCTGAGTAATTGAAATACACCAAACCGAACAAGATGAAAAAGGCTTTATACTCTTTTATTAGTTGTATGAATATAATTCAACTTAGCTTATTAGGATAAGGTAGAGTTAGAAACTTGTCTCAAATGGGCTATTTGGAAATTTTATTCAAAATTTCAACAATTAAAGATAAAAAAATATTTAAATTATATTAATATATAATAATAAATTAAAAAATAATAATATAAAATAGATGTAAAAAATAGAATTACTTTTAAAATAAAATATATTTAATTATAACTTTTATGTTTATGTTTGGGAATTTTAGTTTATTTAAGTAACCCAATAAAAAGTTAACACCATTTTACACTATCTCATTCATTAATTTATTAAATCATTCCATTAATTAATTAAACTTCTAAAATATTATCGATTTAAAATTATTATTTTTTATTTTATTTATATATATTAATACATTTTAATTCATTTTATAAAAAAAATAAATTTTATCTATTTAAAATATCACTAATTTCCTCTCAAAGTTATTTAAATAACTTTTATTGAACAAGTCATAATTTATTACTTACCATTACTATAACAAATTATTATGCAAAATCTCCACTGAATCAAACGGACCCATATATACCATGGCCTTGTTTGAGGAAGTGGTTTTTTTGATTTTGTCTGGGTTTTATCCAAAAAAAACTCTTTTTTGATAATAAGTAGGAAAAAATTAGTTTTTAAAATTTAAAGACTAATTTGTCCTTTCACTTTAGAAGATATGGTGTAGGTGAGAGAATGACGAATTAGAGCCAGAAGATAAAATTAGAAAATAGTTTTGGTATTTAAATAATAAAATTATTTGATTTGATAGTTAATAAGAGGTTGTTTTTTGAGATAAAAACTGAGTTTTATTCCAAAAACGGCATTATATAAAGTTCTCTTTGTTGTGGTTTCCAATTTCATTATTACTTGACATTAATAGCCATGGATAGAGGTCTTGAATCTTCTCTGATCTTGTCGAGCTCTAAAAATGGCGAAACTAATGCTACTAATATTATTGATTGGAATGACATATTAAATGAGCTGAAGAAACAGATCAAACTGGCCGGACCACTCATTATCGTTAGCTTTCTTCAGTTCAGTCTTCAGATTATATCAGTCATGTTCATCGGCCACGTCAGCGAGCTATCTCTCGCCGGAGCTTCCTTAGCAACTTCTTTCTCCGGCGTCACCTCCTTTAGCCTTATGGTAATAAAAAAATAATTTATTTATTTTTATTGTCTTTTAATTAATAATTAATAGTAAATATATATGTAGTTAGGCATGGGAGGTGCATTGGAAACGTTATGTGGGCAAGCTTATGGTGCAAAAGAATACTATATGCTTGGTATATACCTTCAAAGATCTGTTCTTGTTTTAATGATCATGGCTATTCCATTGGCTTTCATTATGGGTTTTACACAAAATATATTGATTTTTTGTGGCCAAGATGTTGAGATTTCATTTGAAGCTGGGACTTATGCTATTTGGTTGATCCCTTGTATATTCCCTTATGGGATTCTTCAGTGTCAGCTTCGGTTCTTGCAAGCTCAGAATGTTGTGAGCCCCTTGACCTTTACAACCGGATTGAGCACAATTTTTCACATTTTATTATGTTGGTTATTCGTTTTTGAGCTCGAGTTTGGGGCCAAAGGGGCGGCGATTTCGATTGCTATTTCGTATTGGGTTAATGTGTTCTTGTTGGCAGCTTATATTAGGTTTTCTGGTTCTTGTCGAAATACTTGGAATGGGTTTTCTATGGAGGGTTTGAATGATCTATTTGGTTTTCTTTCTCTTGGAATTCCTTCGGCTCTTATGATTTGGTGAGTGGAGGAGGTAGTATTCAATTTTTATATTTTTTTTAATACTTTTTTAAAAAGAATATATAGAAAAGTATAATATTGGTTAAGTTAGTGATATATTTGAAAGGGTTAAAATTTTAAGATTAAAATATTTTCATTCTTTTTTTGGGGTTAACAGTTTTTTTTTGGGTTTTGTTAAACCTGTTTTGATTGATTTATAAGGTTATTTAAAGTTTCAATTAGTTGAATTATTTAAATTTTATAAAAATAAAATATAGGTATTTTGTATTATAATTGATATAAGAGATTTGATGATAAAAATGATATACTGATTTAATAGAGAGAATTTCAAATACATTGGTTAAAATTCTAAAATAATCACAAAACTCATATCAAAGGAGCTTTAATGTTCTATATTTTAAGGGCAGAACAATATAGGGTTGGGCTTAAGTCTAGTCCAATAATTTATTTATTTATTATTTAGTAATTTTTATAATAAAGAATGAATATTTTACCTTGATTGAATTCTTCCGAAATGCATTTTTTTTTTTTTTTTTTTTTTTTTTTTTTTTTTTTTTTTTACATTAGGTTCATGCTCATTATTTTCATTTGATTTTTGATTATTTAAACCTAGATGAATTAATTAAATCAATATTTTCAGCTTGGAGTTTTGGTCGTACGAGTTTTTGGTTCTTATGTCGGGTCTACTGCCTAACCCTCAACTAGAAACTTCGATGATGACAATAAGGTGTTTACTTTGTTTTATTTGCTTGTCTTTATTACTATTTTTACTAACTTTCAGATTTATTAAATTTGCATGTGCAGCCTTAATACAAGTGCACTTGTATTTAGAATCCCATATGGTCTAGGAAGTGCAATAAGGTACAAATAGAAAGAAATAACATTAATTTGTTACCAAGGAAATCTATTTATTTATCTAAACACTTATTTTTTATTCCTAGCACGAGAGTGTCTAATGAGTTAGGAGCAGGACAACCATATGCGGCTCGTCTGGCTGTGTTTGTGGTGTTGTTTTTATCGGCCATAGAAGGGTTGATAGGAAGTTTAGTTGCGGTTTGGGTTAGAAATTTTTGGGGATATATGTTTACGAATGAAGAAGAAGTTGTCAATTACATGGCTTACATAATGCCTTTGCTCGCAGCTTCCAATTTCATCGATGGAATTCAAGCCGTCTTCTCGGGTAGGTTATATTTTCAAATTTTTGTTGTTGTTGTTGTTGTTATAAGTGTATTTTTAAGCTTAAAATGAGTTAAATAAAGAGCATATGTTAATTATTATTATTGTAAAACAAGGTGTTGCAAGAGGGTGTGGTTGGCAAAAGATTGGTGCATATGTGAATTTGGGGGCTTATTACCTTATTGGACTTCCTGCTGCTGTGTTCTTGACTTTTATTATCAAAGTTGGAGGCCAGGTGAAAAGACATTTATACCCCTTGTTTTCTTTTTTGAAAAACAATTATTCAATATATATAGTCTTTCTAAACCCTAGACACTTTCTAGATTATTGTCATAATAATTATTATTTTTGATATTTTTACTAACATCATAAATAAATAAATAAATGGAGCTCATAATAAAAATGCCCATTATTGATGTGGATTGAACTTGTATGAGACAGGGTCTTTGGATTGGGATCATGTTTGGAAGTAGCTTTCAGGCAGTTTTGCTTTTAGTCATTACCATGAAACTTGATTGGGAACTTCAGGTATTTTAATTATTATTATTAGTAATATATTCCTTTATAATAATTTTATTGAACCTACATCAAATTGAGAGAATTAAAAGTATTTCTAAATTAATAGGTTTAATTTAAATTAATGTTCGATTTTGTTTATATTTAACATTTATAGTTATTTCGATTTGAATGTCAGGCAAAGAAGGCAAGGGAAAGAATTTACTTTGGTAGCTTACCAATAGATATTTCATCATCAATAAGTTGAAGCCATCTTTGTGTATTTTTTTTTCAAGAGTGAATTTTGTTACAGATTAAACTCGAAAGTATGGACTGAGTTTTCTACTGTATGGACTGAGTTTTCTACTGTATGGGGTGAGTTGGTTTTCTATTTAGTTTAGTGAAAATTTTGAATAATTATATTACAGATTAAACTCGAAAGTATATTTACATAATATATATCTCTACATTAAAAAAAATGTAATTTAACAATAAAATAGTTTAATGGTTAAAATATAATCTTCCAAATTGTGGACCAATATTTGAGAAATTTATAAAAAATTAAACTAGGGAATAATGATGAATTTGAGTAGCTAAGATAGTTATTTGAAAAATCATAGGATTAAATTAGGGAACATGTAGATACATGTAATAATGTGAATTATTATTATTATTATTATTATTTTTTTTAAAAATGGTTAATGAGAATTTGAGAAATAATAGTAATATATATAATGATGTTTAACTTTTAAAGTGTCCGATTGTCGGGTCGAGAATTGTGGTTAATTTGGATATATATATATATATATATATATATATATATATATATATATATATATATATATATATATATATATGAGAGTAAATAGATATTTAGGTCGGATTTTGGGATGATCTGTCCGTAAACTTAAAACGGTTAAAAATAAAATTAAAAATACTACAGGTATGTTTTGAACTTGTAACATAACAAAACAAGTACAACATTTTAACCAATTAGACTAATAAGACTTTATATTTTAAATTTAACACCAAATTTGATGAACGCGGGACGTTTTAAAAATACAAGTTAACTTTTTAACTAACTATAATATATATATATATATATATATATATATATATATATATATATATATATATATATATATATATATATATATATATATATATATATATATATATATATATATATATATATATATATATATATATATATATATATATATATAATGATGCTTAATTTTGAAAGTGTCCGGATTGTCGGGGCGAGAGCTGTGATTAATTTGGATATATATGTGAGAGTAAATGGATATTTGGGTCGGATTGTGGGTTCACCCACCATAAACTTAAAACGGTTAAAAATAAAATTAAAAATGCTACAAGTGTGTTTTGAACTTGCAACCTTACAAAATAAGTACAACCTTTTAACCAACTAGGTTAATAAGACTTTATATTTTAAAACCAACACCAAATTTGATGAACGCGAGATGTTTTAACAATATATGTTCAACTTTTTAAACTAACTAATATATATATATAAAGATACTTAATTTTCAAAGTGTCCGGATTGCCGGGTTGAGAGATATGATTCATTTAGATATATATGTGAGAGTAAATGAATATTTGAGTCAGATTGTGGGTTGACCTGCCCATAAACTTAAAACGGTTAAAAATAAAATTAAAAATGCTACAATATGCTTTGAACTTGCAACATAACAAAACAAATATACTCTTTAACTAGCTAGACTAATAAGATTTTATATTTTAAATTCAACACCAAATTTGATAAACGCGATACGTTTTAACAATATAAGTTCAACTTTTTAACTAACGAATAAACTGTGGTTAATTTGGATATATATGTGAGAATAAATTAAAAATATTATCACATTTTAACAGTAATTTTTAAATAGGTAAATACATAGTTTATTATTAATAATAATTATTATAATACATTTTATGTTTCAATTTATTTATATATAATTGTTATTAATATATATATTTAAAATATTGGTCTATATTTATTTGATATATAATTAATTAATAACATTTAAAAAAAATTAAAATTAATATGAAAATATATATATATTACAATAAAATTTTAATTATTTACAATATTAAATACAATAATAATAAATAAATATATAACAATATGAAAGTAATAAAATTAATACAAAAAGATAAACTTTAATTTTAAGATAAGCTTCTGTCTGCTCAAAAGGAACCATCTGAAGCTGCTCCCCCTACGTCTGAGCAGAATTAGATCCCGTCTGCTGAAGGGAGAACCCTCTAAAGAAGCTGAGCAGCTCTAAGTTCCTGTTTTCAAGAAGGCGTCTGAAGCAGAAGCTGTTCAACTTCCTTCTTCCTCATGTAAGTAGGCACCCAAAGTCGCTATGCAAATTTCATCAGACGACTCCTCGTCTGAAGAGAAACGACCCTCCCACAAGTCCAAACGTCCCTTCCCTTAATCATCCTCCAAGAAGTCTCTCCCTAATAAAATCCTCTACTTTAAAGACATATCGGTATTTATCAAGGATTTGCGCGACGAAATCGAAGGAGAAGGCAAAGAATCTTGGGCAATGGTCAATGTGCCTCGAGTCTCATCTCCTGATAAGGAATCAGAGCTCTCTATTCAAGTAAGTCTTCGACCTGAACCTATTTTCTCTTTTCTAGTTGGTTCCCACATCATCTCTTCAATCCACTCTTCTTCTGAGGAGGCTTCTCTAGGAACGAATGTTTTCCGGCAATTCTTTTTGGAAGCTATTGCGCCGATGCAGTAGAGCATCCACTCTATATCTAATAGGTTGGAGATTCTGGAAGACCAGACCTTTGTGGATGCCCCTGCAAACAAAGAGATTGTAAGAACTTCGGGTGATATCTCGATAATCTGAAACCAGTTGACTAGGATGCAGTCTTATCTGGTCAAGCAAAACTTCGAACTTCACAACTAGACTAAGTCTTTTATGCAATATGTTAGGATTTGTATCTCCCAAATCCAACATGTTTGAAACAATCTGTAAAAATGCGAGAAAGAAGAACACAAGAAGACACAAATTTATAGTGGTTCACTCAAATTGAGCTACGTCCACTTCAGCCACCACCAGATTTCACTATGAAGAAAGAAGAAGGAATACAAAGTTTTTTGCCTCATACTTTATCTCTCTAGAATTCTGTCTTCACAATGTAAACCCTTAATAATCACATATTTATAGGGTAAACATTCAGGTAATAAACCTAAATAACTTTGGTCAGGCCCAAGCCCAAAACCAAAAAGAAAACCCAATACACTCTTATTAACAATGTAGAGTTTATTATAAGTGTATGCTCCATAACTCAACAATCTCCCACTTGGAGACTAATTTCATCATCTCTCGATCGGTAGTGGCTTTCTATCCGGTGTCTTACCGAAGAAGACCAACTGAAGTTGCGCACAACTTCAGTTTCTTATTTGTCACAACTTTCGTCAACATATCAGTTGGATTCTCACTCCCGGGAATATTCTCAAGAGCTAATACTCCATTTTCTAAAGCTGACCGGATGAAATGATAACAAACTTGTATATACTTCATCCTGCCATGATAAACATGATTCTTTGCCAAATGAATGGCACTCTGATTTTCGCATCGCAACACAATTTAGTGATATATTTAAAGGGTTAAAATTTTAAGATTAACGTATTTTCATTTTTTCTTTGAGGTTAACATTTTTTTGGGGTTTTTGTTAAACCTGTCTTGATTGATTTATAAGGTTATTTAAAGTTCTAATTAGTTGAATTATTTAAATTTTATAATAAAAATAAAATATAGGTATTTTGTATTTTAATTGATATAAGATATTTGATGATAAAAATGATATACTGATTTAATAGAGAGAATTTTAAATACATTGGTTAAAATTCTAAAAAAATCACAAAACTCATATCAAAGGAGCTTTAATGTTCTATTTTAAGGGCAGAACAATATATAGGGTTACTGGGCTTAAGTCTAGTCCAAGAATTTATTTATTTATTATTTAGTATTTCTTATAATAAAGAATGAATATTTTACCTTGATTGAATTCTTCAAAATGCATTTCTTTTTTGATTTTTTTTTTTACATTAAGTTCATGCTCATTATTTTCATTTGATTTTTGATTATTTAAACCTAGATGAATTAATTAAATCAATATTTTCAGCTTGGAGTTTTGGTCGTACGAGTTTTTGGTTCTTATGTCGGGTCTACTGCCTAACCCTCAACTAGAAACTTCGATGATGACAATAAGGTGTTTGTTTACTTTGTTTTATTTGCTTGTCTTTATTACCATTTTTACTAACTTTCATATTTATTAAATTTGCATGTGCAGCCTTAATACAAGTGCACTTGTATTTAGAATCCCATATGGTCTAGGAAGTGCAATAAGGTACAAAATAGATTAATTTGTTACCAAGGAAATCTATTTATTTATCTAAACACTTATTTTTTATTCCTAGCACGAGAGTGTCTAATGAGTTAGGAGCAGGACAACCATATGCGGCTCGTCTGGCTGTGTTTGTGGTGTTGTTTTTATCGGCCATAGAAGGGTTGATAGGAAGTTTAGTTGCGGTTTGGGTTAGAAATTTTTGGGGATATATGTTTACGAATGAAGAAGAAGTTGTCAATTACATGGCTTACATAATGCCTTTACTCGCAGCTTCCAATTTCATCGATGGAATTCAAGCCGTCTTCTCGGGTAGGTTATAATTTTCAAATTTTGTTGTTGTTGTAAGGAAGTATTTTTAAGCTTGAAATGAGTTAAATAAAGAGCATATGTTAATTAATATTTTTGTAAAACAAGGTGTTGCAAGAGGGTGTGGTTGGCAAAAAATTGGTGCATATGTGAATTTGGGGGCTTATTACCTTATTGGACTTCCTGCTGCTGTGTTCTTGACTTTTATTATCAAAGTTGGAGGCCAGGTGAAAAGACATTTATACCCCTTGTTTTCTTTTTTGAAAAACAATTATTCAATATATATAGTCTTTCTAAACCCTAGACACTTTCTAGATTATTGTCATAATAATTATTATTTTTGATATTTTTACTAACATCATAAATAAATAAATAAATGGAGCTCATAATAAAAATGCCCATTATTGATGTGGATTGAACTTGTATGAGACAGGGTCTTTGGATTGGGATCATGTTTGGAAGTAGCTTTCAGGCAGTTTTGCTTTTAGTCATTACCATGAAACTTGATTGGGAACTTCAGGTATTTTAATTATTATTATTAGTAATATATTCCTTTATAATAATTTTATTGAACCTACATCAAATTGAGAGAATTAAAAGTATTTCTAAATTAATAGGTTTAATTTAAATTAATGTTCGATTTTGTTTATATTTAACATTTATAGTTATTTCGATTTGAATGTCAGGCAAAGAAGGCAAGGGAAAGAATTTACTTTGGTAGCTTACCAATAGATATTTCATCATCAATAAGTTGAAGCCATCTTTGTGTATTTTTTTTTCAAGAGTGAATTTTGTTACAGATTAAACTCGAAAGTATGGACTGAGTTTTCTACTGTATGGACTGAGTTTTCTACTGTATGGGGTGAGTTGGTTTTCTATTTAGTTTAGTGAAAATTTTGAATGATTATATTACAGATTAAACTCGAAAGTATATTTACATAATATATATCTCTACATTAAAAAAAAATGTAATTTAACAATAAAAAATAGTTTAATGGTTAAAATATAATGTTCCAAATTGTGGACAAATATTTGAGAAATTTATAAAAAATTAAACTAGGGAATAATGATGAATTTGAGTAGCTAAGATAGTTATTTGAAAAATCATATGATTAAATTAGGGAACTATCATACATATAATAATGTGAATTATTTTTTTAAAATGATTAATGAGAATTTGAGAAATAATAGTAATATATATAATGATGTTTAACTTTTAAAGTATTCGGATTGTCGGGTCGAAGCTGCGGTTAATTTGGATATATATATGTGAGAGTAAATAGATATTTATGTCGGATTGTGGGTTGATCCGCCCATAAACTTAAAACGGTTAAAAATAAAATTAAAAATACTACATGTTCGAACTTGCAATCTAACAAAACAAGTACAACCAAACTAGTCTAATAAGATTTTATATTTTAAATTTAACACCAAATTTGATAAACGCGAGATGTTTTAATCATCCAAATTCAACTTTTTAAAAAACTAATATATATATAAAAGCAAATTGTTTTTCCCACTCCAGCCCCACTCATCACTTACCTCCAAAATTACTTATTTATCCTTATTATTTTTATATATTTACATTTCTTATTTTATTTATTTTATTTTATTTAATTATTAATTTTTTTTATCATTAAATATAATTAATTAATTAATTTTTAATATGTTTTTTTTCTACTTTATTTATTTAATTAAATATATAAAATATTATTATTTTTATATTATAATTATTTAAAATATATAAAATATTGAAGTGTACTAATTTAATAAAATATAAATATTTAATATTTTATTATATTAATTATATATATATATATATTAAAATATCTATATAAAAATAATAGTTAAATAATTTAAATTTTTTTATAAATAAAATTATCTATAAAAAAAAATAAGATAAATTCTTTGAAATATTATATATTAATAATTATTCAAATTTAATTAAGTATGATTTTACTTAATAATATTATATATTAATAATTAGTCAAATTAAACATAATATTTTTAATAAAAAGTCTTTAAAATATTATTTATTAATAATTATTTAAATTTAAATTAAGTATAATATTTTATTTAATAATATTATATATTAATAATTAGTCAAGCATAATATTTTTAATAATATGTTTACTTAGTATCTACCTGAATTATTTTTAATAATATGGTGCCTTTCAACCGACCCTGAATTAGGCAAAATTAAATGTTAATAACAAATCTGTTTTTTTTTTTTTTTTTTTTTTTTTTTTTTTTTTTTTTTTTTTTTGATAACTCACTAAAGAATCAAATATACTTTTAGAATAACCATAATTTACCACCAGGTTAGTTATTATCGTTGTTTTATGCATATTTCTTATTTATTTTGAAAAAGATTAATATCAATTATAAAAAAACTAATATCAATCAATGAAACTAATTGAGTTCTTACACTACTATTTTATATAGATATTTGAAAGTAGAGAGATATGATAAATTGGGCGAAGACAGCTGGTTTGGAAAATGGTATTGTGGTAGTGATTAAAAATTCTGCTAAAATAAAATACGGCAAGTTACCAAAGTGTCATTTAATGTGTGAAAGAGGAGGAAAATACAAACTGCCACAGTATTTTGTTGATGGGAAATCCTTTAAAAAGAATACAAGGACAAAAAAATGTGAATGCCCATTCGAGTTGCGAGGTATACCAATACCTCCCGAAGGTGTGATGTGGCGTTCAAGGGTTGTATGTGGTTTCCATAACCATCAATCAGCAGAATCTATGTATGGTCACGAGTACCCGTCTAAGTTAATACCAATGGAGCGACAGTTTGTGCTCGACATGGCCAATAACACCGCACCTCCTGAAGTTCTTAATATATTGAAACAAAGAGACCCGTCAAACACTATAGGGATCAAAACCATTTACAATTCCATTTTCACAAATAAATCCGCTAAACGGGCCGGCCTAAATCAAGTATAGTATGTCTTGAAGTAGTTAATTAAAAAAAATTACCTCCATGATTACTGTATAAATCCAGACACCAATGAAATCACGGATATTCTTTGGGTTCACCCTAAAAGTCTGTTACTTTTTGTTAACTGCCCATCCGTGTTGATCATTGATGCCACATATAAGACCAATGAGTATCGGTCACCACTATTGGAGGTTGTGGGTATCACATCCATAATGCGAACTTACTCGCTTATGTTCGCATATCTAAGCAATGAGAGAGAAGAACAACTAACATGGGCATTAGGTACCTTAAAGAAGTGGATGCTTGAAAAGGGGACATCGTTGCCATCGGTGTTTGTTTCAGATCGGGATATGGCGCTTATTAATGCCATTGAAATATGTTTTCCTACGGCACGTCACATCCTCTATATTTGGCACATAAACCAGTGCGTAATGAAAAAATGCAGACCTATGCTCGGTCTAAAGTGGAACAAGTTTAATGCGTCATGACACTCGATCATTAATTCATCCACACAGTGGTTTTACCATCATAAGTGGGAAGTCATGCGCGAAGAGTATAGATGATTCAAGGGTGCCCTAAATTACATTTGGGAGACATGGTTACACTCTTACAAAGAGCGGTTTGTTTCAGCATGGATTGATACATGCATGCACCTCGGGAGTAATTCAAGTCAAAGGTGTAGTTACTTTTTTACTTTAAATATTGTACTATTTAAATTCTAACAACTATTAAAACACAATGCATTTTTCTGTTGCAGGACGGAAGGGGCACATGCGAGACTTAAAATGTATTTGAGAGATACCATGTCATCCTTGGAAACATCTTTTATAAAAATAGACAAGATGTTAACAAATCAGTTTGGGGAAATTCAAAAGTCGTTCGAGAGATCTCTCAACATTCCACGCCATACACATTTACATGACGACATTTTTTTATCAAGTAAGGTGTCAAATTTCACTACAGGCAATGTAGTTTATTTATGCTGAGCTAAAATGCGTGAGGAAACATCTCACCAACTAGTCGGCACATGCAACTGTTCAATTAAAATTATATAAGGATTGCCTTGCAAGCATGATCTTGCACATTATCGGTTCCTTTCCATTCCAATTCCAATACAAAGTATCAACGCTCATTGGAGGAGGTTGTCTATGAACGGTCATGGGTACCATGACGACGGAGCACGAGCCAACAAGACATCTAAGGTTGTTGAGATATTAGATGGGATGGATCCACAAATGCAAGAGAAAATGATAGATCGTTTTTTTAATATGGCGGGCCATCTCAAAGTATAGTTCGAGTCCCTTCGTACAATACAGAACATAGAGGTCGACCTATAGGAAAAGATGAGCAAAGCAGACGTCACATACATTCTTTTGCAGATATATCCACTTCAGGATCTAGGGCCACTCAAACGAATGAAACATCTCGAAGGAGAGGACGTGGGAGGGGGTCTGGGATTCGCAATACTCTATCGACCCATGATCACTCTCCCGTTCCACCCATCTGTGATACCTACATTGAGAAATCATCTACGGTTATGCAACGTTATATTTCTCATATTGTTGACGTTGAACTTGACGGTCACTGTGGATTTAGGGCGATAACCGCACTAATCGGGTATGGTGAAGAATGTTGGCTTCAATTACGATACGATCTTATGGAGGAGACTCGACAAAATAAGCGTCAATATGATCAGCTTTATCCAGATCGGGAAATGGAAGATAATCTATTATTTTTATTAAAATATTTCGAACAACCGGCACTAGAGAGGCATTGGATGGACTCTATGACTTTAGGAATTATCATCGCATAAATGTACAACCTAGTACTGCATACATTTGGTGAGAATAATTGGAGTTGTTTTACTCACTTGCCATTAAGGTCCCCTCCAGTCCAGACCAAGAGTGCCGAGAAATAGCTATCGCCCATGTTGACCAACATTTCGTGCAAGTTTTTTTACACCCTCATTACCCTGTACCACCCTTTCCGATGTGGTTGTATAATCATTCATCTAACGAAGCTAAAGGATAAACAACTAGTTATATAACACGTGCTAATTTGTGGTACGAAATAACAGGTACATGACCTAACTACGATGCAAAATTTAGAGGAAATATCGATTAGAAATTGTATTTTTATATTTTTATTTACTTTGGTATATTTTTTCATATTATTACATTTACTCTTTTCTAAACAGGTCAAAATACTTAATATTATGAAATTAAAAGATAAAAAATCTAGATATATAATTAATTTTAAATATTATATATTAATAATAAAATTATAATAAATAAATTAAAATAAATAACAATTTTATGTAAAATAAATATTTTAAAAATATTTAAAAAAGTTAAATATTTAAAAATATTTAAAAAAGTTAAATATGAAATATTTTAATAAAATTTATTTATTCAATATTATTGTATATATTATTATGTAAAACATTATATTTAATTTGACTAATTATTAATATATAATATATTAAATACTTTATCTTATTTATTTGATAGATAATTTTTTTTATAAAAAAAATTAAATTATTATTTTTATATTATAATTGTTTAAAATATATTAAATATTGAAGTGTGTCCTAATTTAATAAAATATAAATATTTTTATAAGTATTTTAATATATATATATATATAATTAATATTATAAAATATTAAATATTTATATTTGATTAAATTAGGACACCCTTCAATATTTAATATATTTTAAACAATTATAATATAAAAATAATAATATTTTTTTATTTTAATTAAATAAATAAAATAGAAAAAATATATTAAAAATTAATTAATTAATTATATTTAATGATAAAAAAATTAATAATAAAATAAAATAAAATAAATAAAATAAGAAAGGTAAATATATAAAAGTAATAGGGATAAATAAGTAATTTTGAAGGTGAGTGAGGAGTGGGGCCGGGGGTGGGAAAAACACCTCCCATATATATTGATGCTTAATTTTCAAGGTGTCCGGATTGCCGGGTCGAGAATTATGGTTAATTTGGATTTATATATGAGAGTAAATGGACATTTGGGTCGGATTGTGGGTTGACCCGCCATAAACTTAAAACAGTTAAAATAAATAAAAAATGCTAGAAATGTGTTTTGAACTTGCAACCTAACAAAATAAGTACAACCCTTTAACCAACTAGGCTAATTAGATTTTATATTTCAAATTCAACATCAAATTTGATGAACGCGAGACGTTTTAACAACATAGGTTCAACTTCTTAACTAACTAATATATATATATAATGATGCTTAATTTTTAAAGTGTCCGGATTGCCGGGTTGAGAGTTGTGGTTAATTTGGATATATATGTGAGAGTAAATGGATATTTGGGTCAGATTGTGGGTTGACCCGTCCATAAACTTAAAACGGTTAAAAATAAAATTAAAAATGTTACAGGTATGTTTTGAACTTCCAACTTAACAAAACAAGTATAACCCTTTAATCAACTAGACTAATTAGACTTTATATTTTAAATATTCAATACCAAATTTGATAAATGCGGGACGTTTTAACAATATAAGTTCAACTTTTTAACTAACTAATATATATATATATATAGATGCTTAATTTTCAAAATGTCCGGTAATTTAGATATATATGTGAGAGTAATTTAATTAAAAATATTATCACATTTTAACCGTAATTCTTTTTCTCAGTTTTATATTTTTACTCGTGCAGATGCACGGCTACATGCTAGTTTTGTAAATGTTTGGACATAAAATTAAATTTAGATTATGCAAGTTTATTTATTCTTATTTTAAAACAATTTAAGGGATAATAATATTAATAAATTTTAATTTTTAAACATGTAAATACATAGTTTATTATTAATAATTATTATTATAATACATTTTTTGTTTAAATTTATTTATATATAATTGATATTAATATATATATATATATATATTTAAAATATTGGTCTATATTTATTTGATATATAATTAATTAATAACATTTATATAAATTAAAATTAATTTTAATATGAAAATATATATATATTACAATAAAATTTTAATTATTTACAATATTAAATACAATAATAATAAATAAATAAATAATAAATATATAACAATATGAAAGTAATAAAATTAATAAAAAAGATAAACTTCAATTTTAAGATAAGTTTCTTATGCTAAAAAAGAACCATATGAAGCTGCTCCCCTACGTCTGATCAGAATTATGCTCCCCTACGTCTGATCAGAATTAGACCCGGTCTGCTTAGAACAACTCTTAATCCCTTCTTTCAAGAAGGCGTTTGAAGCAAAAGCTGTTTAGCTTCCTTCTTCCTCATCTGAACAGGCACCCAAGGTCGCTGTGCAAATTTCATTAGACGAGGAGGCGTATGAAGAGAAGTGACCCTCCCACAAGTCCAAACGTCCCTCCCCTTAATCATCCTCCAAGAAGTCTCTCCCTAATAAAACCCTTTACTTTGAAGATATATCGGGATTTATCAAGGATTTGCGCGAAGAAATCAAAGGAGAAGGCGAAGAATCTCGGGCAATGGTCAATGTGCCTCGAGTCTCATCTCCGGATAAGGAACCAGAGCTCTCTATTCAAGTAAGTCTTCGACCGGAACCTATTTGCTCTGTTCCAGTTGGTTCCCATATCATCTCTTCAGCCCACTCTTCTTCTGAGGAGGCTTCTCTGGGAACGAATGTTTTCCGACAATTCTTTTCGGAAGCTATTGCGCCGATGCAGCAGAGCATCCACTCTATATCTAATAGGTTGGAGATTCTGGAAGAGAGGACCTCTGTGGATGCCCCTGCAAACAAAGAGATTTTAAGAACTTCGGGTGATATATCGATGATCAGAAACCAGTTGACTAGGATGCAGTCTTATTTGGTCAAGCAAAACTTCGAGCTTCACAATGAGACTAAGTCTTTTATGCAATCATTTGGTCTCCAACTGCTCGAAGTTTCCAAATCCCTCAAGTATGTGGAAGATGAGTGAATTGAAGAAGCTAACATAGTTGCTCGTCGCTTCCAAGCTAAAGAAGATGCGACTGCTGAAGCTGCTAAAGTCATCACCCTCGCTATTGCAGAAGATGATAATGTTAAAAACGGGGAAAATAATTATTGAGGGGGAACGAGCACTCAGGGTACTCGTTGCAAGCGAAATCCAGACCAAGGTGAAGGTCGTGGTGGCCGTGGTGCAAATCAAGGAGGAGATCGAGGAGGCCGTAGAGGAGCTCGAGGAAAGAAGAGTAGATGACAAGAAATTCTATTCGACAAAGTAAATGACTTTGAAGAAGAATAAATACCTTTTAATCTTTTGTTCGTAACTAAATTTTAACTTAGTTTTAACATTATCAAAAATTGGGAAATTGTTAGATTAAGTTAAATAAAGAAAAAATTAAATTAATTAAAAGAGAAATAATTAATCAAGGAAAAATGTCTTAATAAACTTAGGTGAATAAGTTTAAATCAATATGACATAGTTTACAGCTGAAGAAGCACGAGCAGACGTCTCACTTCATTAAACGTGTAGTCTGAAGAAGCGCGAGCAGATGTCTCACTTCAACAGACGTGTAGTCTGAAGAAACGCGAGCAGACGTCTCACTTCAAAAGAAGTGTAGTTTAAAGAAGTGCATTCAGACATCTCACTTCATCAGACATGAAGTCTGAAGAAGTACGAGCAGATGTTTAACTTCATTAGACGTGTAGTTTGAAGAAGCGCGAGCAGACGTCTCACTTCAACCGACGTGTACTCTTAAGAAGTGCGAGAAGACGTCTCACTTCAACATACGTGAAGTCTGAAGAAGCGCGAGCAGACGTCTCACTTCATCAGACGTGTAGTCTGAAGAAGCGCGAGCAGACGTCTCACTTCAACAGATGTGTAGTCTGAAGAAGCGCGAGCATACGTCTCACTTCATCATACGTGAAGTCTGAATAAGCACGGGCAAACATCTCACTTCATTAGACGTGAATTCTAAAGAAGTGTGAGCAGACGTCTCACTTCAACAGACGTGTAGTCTGAAGAAGCGCAAACATACATCTCACTTCAATAGACTGTAGTCTGAAGAAGCGCGAACAGACGTCTAACTTCATCAGACGTGAAGTCTGAAGAAGCGCGAACAGACGTCTCACTTAATTAGACGTGTAGTCTAAAGAAGCGTGAGCAAATGTCCTGGTCTGAAGAAAAGCCAGCAGACGTCACACTTCAATAGACGCAGTGGTCTGAAGAAGTGCAAGCAGACGCCTTGCTTCAGAAATCGTTTGAAGAAGTGCGAGCAGACCCCTTGCTTTAGCAGTCGTCTAAAGAAGAGTTATGCTTGTCTGTACAGCTCACCAGCACAGTGGACAACAGAGTTCGTTATAAGCAGACTTTCTAGTTAGCTCATTACAACTACGACCAGGTGCTCAACTATTAGAAAGTTGACACGTAATCTACGTATCAGATTCGACTATTGCCTACACCTCAATAAAGGAAAATCAAAGTACAACGTCGAATCCCTAGACTTATGAACGAAGAATCATTGTAGCTCCGGTACGACATATCCTTGAATATATAGATTCTCGGTACGGTGAATCTTTTTAGATCTTTTCACAATTCAAAAGTCTTAGTCGACCGTTGCTTCGCTTCATTATAAAAGAGCTTCAAAGCACAACGATGATGCTGACTCTTGGTCACACGATTCACACCAGCGATATTACAATCATACATATTTATAAGCTCTAAGTTATTATTCTCTCTAACTGTAAAACATACATTAAGCTGAGAGATGATTTAACATTGTAAGTTGAACATAAAGTTGTTTGTTCAACAAAGTGAGTGCTAGGAGTTCAAAACATGCATTTGTTAAGACCTGAGTTCTGATTGAGTTTGTATAGGCGCTATATAAACCAAAGTCTTCTAGTGAAATCCTTCTGGAACAAAAGAAGGGGTGACGTAGGAGTTTTACCTCAGAACATCCATAAAACTCTCGTGTTATTTACTTTCCGCATCTTAACATCTAGCATCCTTAACTTCAAATCTAGCGAGCATTCCGCACTTGAAACCGTTCAAGAGCTTGCAAAAATTTGTGTATAATAGAAACAGGTTTTTAAGTACCTCACATGATTAAAACTGAATTGAAAGTCAAGACTAACACAACAACATTCAAACCCCCTTCTATTGTTGTATCCAATTCATACAAACTGTCACGGAAGTTACAAACAAGTAACATGTAGTGAGATCATATATAAATGATCGTGGTATTATCAACATATAGGTTTATCGTGGAAGTTTGATAAATTTGTCACGAAAGTTACTAATAAGTAACATGTAATGCGAACATATATAAATGACCGTGATATTATCAATAAATAAGTTTACCGATGAATTTGATAAACTTGTCACAAAAGTTAATAACAAGTAACATTTAGTGCTATCATTTATAAACTATTGTAGTACTATAAATAGAAAGGTTTATCACGAAAGTTGATAAACTTTTCATGGACGTTATTAACAAGTAACATGTAGTGTGATCATATATAAATGATTATGGTACTGTCAACATATAGGTTTATCGTGAAAGTTTAAAAACTTGTCATAGACGTTACTAAAAAGTAACAAGTAGTGTGATCATATATAAATGATCATGATACTATCAATAGATAGGTTTATTTTTTACGTGAATGTGTAGAAACAATACTATGTACCTATCGACAAATGTGGTTTGAATTGGATAATGTACGAATGATCTCTTGTACCTATCGACATATAGGGTTTTTGGTGGATCATACACAAATGATCTCTTGTACATATCGACATATAAAGTTTTAAATGGATCATGTACGAATGATCTCTTGTACCTATCGACATATAAGGTGTTTGGTGGATCATACACAAATGATCTCTTGTAATTATCGACATATAGGGTTTTTGTTTGGATCATGTACAAATGATCTCAGATACTTATCAATATATAATATTTTAGTTTAATTGTATAAAATTGTTATCATGTACCTATCGAGAGATAGAGTTTTGATTGAATCATGGATAATGATCTCGGGTACTTATCAATAGATAATATTTTAGTTGAGTCGTATGAAAACGATATCATGTACCTATCGGGATATAGAATTTTGGTCTAATGTGCGAATTATATTGGTTACTTATAAACAAATAAGACTTTAGTTGAATCGTATGAAAACGATATAATGTATGTACCGAGAGATATGGTTTTGGTCGAATCATGTGCGAATATCTCGGGTACTTATCAACATATAAAGTTTTAGTTGAATCGTATGAAAATAATATCATGTACCTATCGAGAGATAGAGTTTTGTCGGATTATGTGCGAATGATATCAGGTATTTATCACTAGATAAGGTTTAGTTGAATCTTATAAAAACAATATCATATATCTATCGGAAAAAAATAATTTTTGTTGGATCATATATGAATGATTTCTTGTACCTATCTTTTATAGATCCTAACATCTAATGATTTTAATAATCTCTTGTACCTATAATATACCTAAAATATTATATTATTTTTTCAAGAATCTCAATTGACATTACCAATTGACTCTTACACAAATTATTTAAATTAAATGGAAAATGACCCGGTCAAAATTGTTTATAAAATTAATATGTTAAAACTAATTTACAACTAATGATTTTATTATATTTTTTCATTTTTATAAATTCTATTTTAAAAACTTAAACTAATTTTATTCAAATATTAATTATTTTTTTTTTAAAAGGGATGTAGTATAATAATAATAATCCAAATTATTTCAATTTGAAATATTATCACCTCACTTCTATTAAAAATTCAAAATCAATTATTTTCGGAATCCAATTGATACCTCATCAGCTCTAAAAGTAATTATTCGTTTAATAATTTGTGCAATGAGATAGTATATTAATTTTGTATAATTATAAGTTCATAATTTATTAAAGATATAAAATATATAATTGGGGATTGAAAAATGAGTGTTTACAGAAAATATTGTTTGTTGTCGCTATTGCTTAATTTTATACCAATGATTCGCGATATAGTATAAACTAGTAACTAATTTGCGGATTAACCTGTCCATAATTTTTGAAACGATGAAACAATGTCAAAATTTAAAAAAAATTAAGAATAAAAATTAACAATGCAGATCTCGGATATGTGATTTTTCAAAAACTTGAATTCTTCACAAAATTTGGACGATTAATTTAGGTTACTTAAATTGAAAATATTTTTATTTTGTTAAATGGTGATGAAATTGTCATTCTAACTATTTTGTTTTGTTAAATGAAATTAAATCTGTAATTTTAGATTATTATGGTTAATAAAAGAGAGTAACCTAAAGGTGTCAATATCATCATGAATGAGGTATGGTAGATTATTTGATGTGTTTAAACATAATATTCATTTATGGAAAGAAGGTCATTATATGAATCAAGGATTTCTTAAATAACTCTTGACCCAATAATGTTTATTAATAATGTAGATTTGATTTTGTATTTTTTTTGGAAGTCATAGTAATATTTAAAATGAAGAATTTATTTAAATTGTCTCAAAAGATATTAGTCAAAACAACTGAATATCATTTAATTTAATGAATTTGTGATATATGGAAGAATTCAAATTGAATATCACTTTAGTTTTAATGAATTTGTGATATATGAAAAATTGTGAACTCTTTTTACTAAAAACACTATTGTTTGATTTTACTCTAAGCATAATTCTACATGTCTAATATTTATTATTTTATGTTAAACACATCGTTATGATATTCTATAAATACAAAACTTTTCTTTTTAGAAAAAGTTTACTCCATTTTATATTATTAGTAACTTTATAGTACATATATACAACTTGTAAGAAATTATAGATTATTTTATTTATTGTATATAAGAATTGTTAAAATTATATATATATATACATATATATATTATAATTTATATATTATATATATATATATTGGTCCCGTGGAAGAAAAATACTATAAGATATTTGTAGCAGCCCTAATCACTATGGAAGAAGTTGTTGTTATGCTATTCTCCATCACTGGTCTAGAAGAATAGAGTTGAAACAAGAAGCAATTCGCTTAGGACAGTGAAAACCACACTATTTTAGTAAAAAAAAAAAAATCTTATTACCAATCTTATTTTAGTCTTAAGCCACATAGCATGATCTATTTTACTTAAACAGGCTTAGTGGACATACACATACAATCGGCTGTTTTCATCATCCACATAATCCCAATTTGCAATCTATAATATTTATTGAGTTTGTATTTTTCTCAAAAATAAAACAAACATAAAAGGATTACATGAGAAATGAATTATGATAATATAATTTGAAAAACAACAACAATAAAAAGAAATTTGTAGAAGGAATTTTATTTTATACCCTTTATGAATTTCTTTTATAAGGAATCCATTCTTACATTTAACTGAGACTTAAATGTAAGTTATTAATTAGTAACTAATACAAAATAAACCTACAAAAGTAATAAAAATAATTTATAATCTAGAAATTTAATTTTATTAACAATTTACAAAACTAAAATTTTCATGAAAATTCAACTGTATACAATTACTACAGTTACTAATTATTTTAGATTTTAACCAATTAGAATTGAAGTAGAGAAAGACAAAGAAATCAATGAAACGTATAAAAAAAAACTCCACCAAATATTCTGAGATGAAGTTTAAATTATTTTTTGCCCAATGTGATAAAAAACGTTGAAAAAAATTCTGAAAAATGATAATTTATTATGTACATATATAGCCGAAACAGGGAGAAGGTCTATCCATCATTAAAAATATTAATAAAATGTCTCCTCAAAATCAACTCAAATAACTCATTATTATTATTATATATATATATATATATATATAAAACAACTACAAATCTGATATTTCCATCTCTTTTATTATTAAAAAATGTACAAATACCAACTCGATTAATGATTATTAAAAATCGGAGAGTATAAATAGGAAACGATCAATCAACGATTGAGTATTTTCTGAACAGCAAAAGTCTTAAATGAAAAAACTGATTCCACTGTTAAGATGGCGTACAAATGCAACAACGACTCAAATCTAAATGGTAGAAGAAGAAATGAAACATCAGGCAATGTAGAAAGACCATCTAAAAAACCAATAATGAATACTTTTTTAACTTCTTTTATTTGAGCTATTTTAAAAAGAAAATTAAATTTCATAGTTATCACCTGTAAAATTTTCACATATTACTAACTTTAGTTTGGTGATTTTGGAAACCTTCTTAATTGCGATATGTTTATGATTGTCTAATGATGAACATATCATCCTCACTTGTTGTACTATTAATTAATGATGACATCATTGGCATTAGGTTTTGAGCTTCTTAGCAATACTCTTTCGAGTGATGCATTAAAATCGTGATTATATGGAGCTTCCTCCATTCCATCATGATTGAAACCTAAATAAATTATATGTAGTAGTTAGACATCTGGTTGTCATTAGTGTGTATTTCTCACTTGTACTCGCACATGGCATCCAAGTTTAAGTTCTTTTGAGCGAAGCCTTCTTATATTCATTTCTGATTTTTCTAGATGCATTAAGGAACCATGATATCGATCAGTATATTGATTTATTACACAACCTATTTTTCTTATAGGTTACAATTATCATCTTTTATAGTAACTAGCAAAACAGGTATTTTAAAAGAAAGTTTATCAAAAATATATTTAAAACAAAAACAAAGTTGGTTAACCATCACCTCGATCAACCATTTCATCTATTTCTTATAAAAGGAGTGTATACTTAAAAAAATAAATCACTTCTGTTTATAACCAAAGAAATAGTCCTGCTTTAGAGACAACTATGAAATTTAAATTTTCTATTTAATCCTTGACATTGAGCTACTAAAAGTCTCATACCATACCATCAAACTAACTTCATTTCTTCTTGAGCATCTCTCTGTTTTTCTATTCTAAGGCATTGATTGTATTTATGGAGATTCAAAATGTTATTCAAGTTGCGGAGGACCCTATTGCTTTCCCTCGTGAAGATCATCCTGCCCCTAATCTTGTTGGTCAATCAGACTTATATAACTTTTTTCTAAACATGAATCGGTGTGATCTTTTAAAGATATTTTTGATTATATTCTTCTCAATAATGACCGTCCTCATGTGGGTGATTCCTTACCGTCCTCATCCTCGTTGTGACACATATTTATACGTTGCATTGGATGGTTCTGAGGACTACGAATCTATCGCTGCGGCTGTTAATGCAACAACACCGTTTAATCCCCTGAGAACATGCATTTTCATAAAAAAGGGACAATACGAAGAAAGTGTAACGGTACCGTCTGAAAAAATCAATGTAGTGTTTTTAGGTGATGGGATAAATAGAACAATAATAACTTCCAACAATCTGTTCAACACTACATCAACAGGAACATTAAGTAAGTGATCTTGTTTTTAATTAATGTTGATCTTTTCATTTTAATATATTGTTTTAATTTTATTTGCAGAAATTCTAGGAACAGGGTTCTTGGCAATGGATCTAACAATTCGCAACACTGCAAGACCCGGCGAAGGTGAAGAAGCCGTGGCGCTAGAGAATTGGGGGGACGAATCAATTTTCTATCGATGCAGTTTCACGGGCAATAGTAGGACATTGTATGCAGTGGGATTTAAACAATTCTATAGGGCCAGTGAAATACAT
The DNA here is from genome assembly GCF_907164915.1 of Impatiens glandulifera. NCBI lineage: Eukaryota > Viridiplantae > Streptophyta > Magnoliopsida > Ericales > Balsaminaceae > Impatiens > Impatiens glandulifera. The sequence continues at coordinate 15,530,623 of NC_061863.1, read as the reverse complement.
GGCTCAACGTATTTCATTTATGGTGGTGCCCAAGCCGTATTCCAAAACTGCGTCATTAAAACGGTACAAAGTGGTGAGAAAGATATTGTGGTATCGGGAAATGTTCGAAGCTACCCTTCTCAACAATCCGGATTTTTCTTTCAAATGTGCAAGTTTGTAAATCCGTTGGCATTATTTACTTCGGGGACAGCATTATCCGTCTACCTTGGAGCCCCAATTACTCCCTACTCAACAGAAATAGTCATGCAATCTTATTTGGACAGCTCAGTGATCGGTTGGAAATTATATTCTCCTACATTTTCTCAATGTCCCAACACGGCTTTCTTCGCCGAATTCAAGAACAATGGAGTAGGTACAACGAATCGGAACTTGTCCTCGTGATAAATGATAAATGAGACGATTGCAAATCAGTTCTCTATGAGAATTTTTTTTAACGACTCACTCAAATGGATACCTACTCCAATTCCATTCGACCCATACATTAGGTAATATATGTAAGGTTATTGTTGAATTGACTATTTATTTTATGTGTTAGTCGACATAATTTATGTGACTCATTTGAATAATATTTCACTGAAATTAAAATGAATAATAGTACATTAATATAGTTGTTGTTATCTTATTCACACACTAATATGGATGGAAATTAATAAATACCATTGAACTTGGTTAAAAGATATGGCATAAACTTGTTATGGGTTTAAACTTTACAGATATGGTATAACTTGAATATTAAGCCCATATATATCATTCCTTAAATTAGAATCTAACTCCATCCCAAATTTACTAATGGAGTTAAATTACATTTATCATCATCTTCATTCTCTCCTTTTGTGGTCCCCTCTTTCCCCTCTAACACTTTAATCAAAAGCATCACTAAGTCGTTTGTCCAACGTATAAAAGCATCACTAAAGACTTTACCGACGCTAATGAATAAACCAGAACTTTAAGACAGGGAAAGATTTTAATCAGATTTAACCGATCAAGTTAGGAAAGAATCTAAAAAAATTTGAGGAAGTAAGATGGGGGAGTTGGAGAGTTAGGAATGTGGGAATCATTACCGCATCTGGTGATGACGTTGGTAGGGTTGGGTTAGACGCGTCTGTTGGACCAAACTTGGATATGAGTCGTAAGGTCGAGGGAAGTGATGGTAGCCCAAAGGCGGGGTTCTTTCGATGTGTGAAGATGTGGGCAACCTATTTTATGTATTGTATAAATTATGTTGTATGTTGATATTGTGAATGGTAGTAGGTGTGTAATTTGGAATGATCGCCAAAAATAGTGAAGACGAGATCGAAATCTTTTGATTTTGCTATGGTGGTGAACCAAAAGAGAGTGGTGACTATTACTATGATAAATAATTGAAAACGGTGGACCATCGATTTTTGGCTGGGTCATTTGAAATTGATTCGCAAGTTCTTATCTTCTATAGTTTGGGTGAGAACCCAATTTTGATCTAGCTCCTTGGGTGGGGAGTTTTGGTCTATATTTAATCTCGAGGGAAAATATGTTTCTCTTTTGATTGGATTCCACACTATTTTTATTACTCCCATGCAAAGATTTTAATTCATACGGTAGGCGTACGCATTAATATTGGTAATAATGGAATGTTTATAGTCCATTAGTTGCTAATGTGGATGGACAATGATTTCTAAATAACTCGGGTAATAATGTGGATGTGATTTTGTATTTTTTGGAAGTGAATAGTAAAAATTCAAACTGTCTTAGGTTGAATATAACTTAATTTAATGAATTTGTGATATATGAATAATTGTGAACTCTTTTTATTAAAACACTAGTGTTTTTTTTACTCTAAACATAATTCTACCTGTCTAGTATTTAATCTTGTATGTTAAACACATCATTATGATCTTCTATAAATACAAAAACTTTTCATTTTAGAAAAAATTTATTCTATTTTAGATTATTAGTAACTTGATATTTTGTAGACACCCCTTTTTACACTCCAAATTAAAAAAAATCTTCTCGGTATAGTATCACAATCATACTTGATTGTTGAACTTGGAAACCAAAAACAGAAGCACCATTTTAAAATTGGCCCGATGTTCCCTTTTAAACTTGGTTCAAGCGTTGATTTTTCAAAACACTCAAGATTTATTTGAACCGATACTTTTAGATCGACTGGTTAGGAAAATCATGATTTTTGAGTAAAATATTGCTATTTGGCATAATATTAATAGAACAACTATTTTAATGCTATTTTTGTAGCTGAATGCGATTTTTCATAAAAAAAGTCGAAACATGGGAGACCTGAAATATTGAGATTAACTGATTCGAATAATTATGAATTTTGAGTATAATATTGTTGTTGGCAATTATGTACATAAGGCTTTCGAAAATCCAAAAGACGAAAATCGAGTAAAACTATGTGGTTCGAGGCATGGTCAACTCGAGTCAATGCAAGACAAGTGCGCCCAAACTATTCAAAATGCGGAGATGATGTCATCGTGAATTCAGTGGACGCTTCATTTGAAAATGCCTAAAATATATTTTCTTCACTTTCGGCATAAACGACTAAGGAAGAACAATATTCAACTCCAACTTTAAAAACTCATTTTGACCTCTACATTTGATGGATTTGGATGATCTTGCATGTTTTGAAAAGCTTGAAAAGCCCTCTACAAAGTTGTTTAGGCTCTTTTTGGATTGGAGCTCTTGGTAATAATGAATCGTCGATTCAAGTCAAAGTGTCCAAAATGGAATTAATTCAAACACACATTTGATTTTAATTCCATAACTTGAGCCACAATGTCTCGAAAATGAACTTCTACCAATGGATGGAAAGATAAGACACAGTCCATTCAAATTACACCAGTCCCAAGCCCCATTCGATAGTCAAGGCGGTCTACACATCCAGACAAGTCGATGCAGGTTGTCACGGGCTCAGTCTTTTCACTGACAATTCGTGCGACACTAGTTATAATCTTCGCAAAAACGAGTAACTAGTCAGCCTTACTCAACGCAACACTCGACGTTTAATAGAATTGACACAATAATTCTAGAGAGAGAGAAAACTCTTACAAAAAATAATATTATATCACTTGAATACTTGGTGATTTACAATGTAATACCTTACATGTATTTATAGGACTAAGTCTAGCTATTATATTTATGACACGCTAATTTAGGGCATTCCTTATAAGTGTTAATTAGTGATGCACTAATCTTCTAATTGTCAATTAGTGATGGATTAATCAAGAATATTCCTTTTATGTATCAATTAGTGATGCGCTAATTAAGGACATGCCTTTCAACTCTCAATTAGTGATGCGTTAATCAAGCACCTGCCTTACAGCTAGAATATTCCTTGCGTTGGGCTTAAGCCTCCTTCTCTTCTTGGGCCAGAAATATTGGGTCGTGACATTCTCCTTAGGCCTCCTCTTCTTGGGCCAGGATGATTGGGCCGTGACATTCTCCTCCACTCAATCTGGCGATGTTCTCGTCGCTTCCTCCTTGTAGGCCTGGATGATGTCTCCACATATGATAGAAGTTTTGAGCGAAATACTGGATTTTCAACCCATTTCTTCTCTAAGAAAGGGCCTCCGTATTGCCTCACAAGCCCCTTGTGAACTTTGGAAAATCGTCTCACTTGATGGAGAAGAAGTTTTACTATCACTCAATTTCCTCCGAACTCCAAGTGTTTTCTCTTCTTGTCTTCCCATTTGGATCTAAACAAGCAATGCAAGTAAGTACCTCCGTAATTGATTCCAAAAAACAATTGTTCATCTCTTGAATCATCGTATCAAGAACCTATTATTATAAAAAACGAATAAAGAATGTTATTCGAAAACAATAAAAGATGTTTTTGCCTATACACTATACAGTATATTACAAATTTTCTTGCAGCAATATGCAATTATAAATGAATACAATAATTTTAATGGTAAAGTTAATCATCAAAATGTAGCATATTAAGAGTATCTATCACAAAAACATACTTTAGGGTATATTTCAAAATCAGTCTATACTTTTAGGGAACTAACCCAAAAAAAATATACAGTTGATCATACATAGAGAAATGCCCCCTCCCCCTATCAAAATCAACTAGACAAATCACATTATTCAAAAAATGGGGTGTAAACATCAGGATTACTCGTAGAAGCAATGAGACCTACGCGCTAGCCAACTGCGCCACCACAACTTTGTACCACTTTTTATTTCTAATTACACAAAAGGGACAATGGGTTAAGTATGTAGCCCGCAAACATACACTTAACCATTTAACCAGACCCAGAACTTGTCGTCTGATGGGCTTGAACCCCGAAACTTAGAGTTAGTAACCATCTCTAATTGCCGCTAGACTAAAAGAGGGGATATTTCTAATTATATATAAAGAGAAAAATATATATATTTCATAATTAATTTGTATCAATTATACCCACTTTTCACAAAAGTCAGGGGTGCTTAAGCCCTTTCTTGCACACCCTTGGATCCGCCACTTAGTCCATCCCCTTTGGAATATCGGTCTTCCATGGGTTGAGGAAGACAAACTTCATGCTCTCTGTTTTTCAGTGGTTGCGACCTTAGCAAGATCAGCCAAAGAATGTTCACTCTCTGTAGTGCAAATTTGTAAAGTGGAAGAAAAATACTATCTAAAAACTCTAATCGCTATTAAAGAAGTTGTTGTGAAATTGGGTTACGAACATAAGAAGAATTCTATATTCATTTTATTTTTCTCTTCTCCATAATTGGTCTAGAAGAATAGAGCTGAAACAAGAAGCACTTTTGCTTAGGACCGTGGTGACAATGTTTGATGCATCACTGGCCTATGGTTTTGAAAAGAAGAGCAACCATACTATTTTAGTATTTTAATGTTTCTTTCTTATTACCAATATTATGTTCAAGGTAAAATGTATCATTTATTATCTCCCTTTTAAGTTGTAATGTTTCCATATAAGAATATATTGTTATAGGATTTTAACTTAAAATTTTGCTCATATCTTTTTTATTCATAATTTCATATTTTCAAAAAGATAACAGAAAAAAAATCAACAACATTAAATTCTCATACTCCAAGAATAATTGAACACCAAATTAAAAATAAAAAAAAATTGAGAAGTAATTAGTACTAAAACATATAACAATATTTTATTGAACTTCACTCAATTGTTTTATTACATCTAAGAGTGAAAAGATTCAACTAGAATTATTTCACCCAAATCCATTAAGTTTTTACTTTGAATTCTAAAAATAGCTTCTCCCTTTTTATATCCATCTTGACACTTTGTAAGAAGAATTTGAACCACTGCTGCATGATAATTGATACTTTGAAGGTCGTGCTTATACAAGTCTTGTTGCATTTCATGAAGATTATAGTCCACTATCAATTGAAAAGAATCAAGACAATTTTTTAGCCTATCCAATAGATACGGATGTTTTGTTACACCAACAAGGTACCTTAGAGAGTTAAGAATAGGTCGTGCAATAAAAAAACTTCTGTTTATAGCAATTTGCACAAGTCCTTCTAAGGTGTCTGTATCCCTTCCTGAACCTAAAGAATATAATTGAAAGCAATATTGTTTGTTAGATACCTTTGCACAAATGGTGTTGACCAATGGATTGTTACCATTTACTTTTGGTATAACAATAAACATAATGGAAATTGTTAGTAACAAACAACTAGAAATAGTTTTGTTTCCCATCTTCTTATCTCTCAATTTAAAAATGGTGAAGATAATTAGAATTTTATTTATAAGAGGGTTACTTTAGGATATACATAAAAAATCTGAATATTATTTGCTTAATCTTAATAATAGTAATAATCATATCAATTTATAATATTTTTCTTAAAATAATTAAAATCACTAAATATATCTTAAAATGAAAAGGAAGTCAACAATTTTAATAAATTGTATTAATGAGATTTTATATTAAGGAAATTTAAATATTTAAGTAAATCTAAAAATTAAAAAATCAAATATTTTAATAAATGATATTGATAATCTCCATTAATAAAAGTTTTATTAAAATATTTCAAATCTTTATAAGATTGTTACTTTAGGATTTACATAGAAAATCTTAATATTTGATTTGCATAATCTTAATAATAGTAATAACAACTTCAATTAATGTTACTTTTCTTCCAAATCTAACCGGTTGTCATAATAATAATAGAACATTTTATTATTTGATTTGGATAATCTTAAAATAATTTAAATCACTAAATAAATCTTACAATGTAAAGGAAGTGAACTATTTTAAGAAATTGTATTATTTACCTTAATTAATGATATTTTTTCTTAAGGGAATTTAAATATTTAAGTAAATTTGAAAATGAAAAAATCAAATATTTTAATAAATGGTATTAATAATCTCCAATATTAAAAGTTTTTCTTAAAATATTTCTAATCTCTAATTAAATAAATTTAAAAATGAAACAAAAAACAAATATTAATTATAGAAATTTTAAAGTTTTTGAGATAGTTAAAATTTGAAAAAGAAAATTATGAGATTAATATTTTGTATAAGATATTAAATAAATAAATTTAAAAGAGATAAATATATAAATATGTAGGAAAGAATGGAATGAGTTTGAAGTGAGTCCATTGGGCTTTGCAATTGAATGGAATGAATAGAGTCGATTGACCAATTTTGATACTTAGTAAATAACATTATTTCAAGAAATCAAAATAATAATAAGCTTTGTTCTGATCTCTTCTATTTATTTAGAATTGACATTAAAGACCTTTCGAATTTTAAAGTTTGAGATATATGGAATGAGAATAGATTGTGACATAGGGTTAATGTAGGAGTTTTGCCATCATTTTTATTTCCCTTTGATGTTTATTACCTTTTAGTGTCCAAGGATGGCTATTTGCATTCTTCTTTTAATTTGCACTTAGATATCTTCATGAACTTGTTTAATTTAGTTTCTTTTTCTTTTAAACTATTTAATTATTTTAAAGAAAAAAACATTGATGAAAATATGAATTATTTGGGGCTATTTATGCTAAATATTTAAAATATAACTAGTATTTAATATTGAAAAGTTAAATATCTAAACATTGATGGATGAAAAACTTTTGGGATTATTTAGTTTAAACAAAAAGTAAAGATATTTTACTTGATTTGAATAATTTTATTTTTAAGCCGATGAAGCCAAATGAGAGAAGTCTTCTAAAAAACTGTGACAAATATTTGATTAAATCGTGATAACCGATTAACTGAACCTAGTTATATTCATATCAATCAAATTGTTTGAATATAGCGATGAAGGAGTCCTAGGTTTGGATTTCTCGATCATGGGTCCAAGGAGTCTCGGTCCCAAGTCAGGCCTATTGGTCCTAGGTCCGAACTTTATTGGTCCTAGGTGAGAATTTTCGGTGGGATTTCTCAGTCTTAGCTCAAGAATACCGGTCCTAGATCTCAGTACTAACTTAAGAACACCGGTTCTAGATCTCGATCATAGCTTATTTTTCTTGGTCCTTGGTCTCGATCCTAGGCTTATAAGCATCGGTCCTCAAGAACACAAGGATTCTATTTTTTAATTTATTTTTTTAGCTCTAATTCTTTGATCCAAGAGCTTGGGTAGATTCACAAAGCTCTCAGTAACATGTTGATCATCATATTAAGGTATGAATCGACCTAGATGATGATAAAAATCATTCAAAATAGTTTATGATAAAAAATTAGGTTTTTTTATTTTTATTTTAAGGTTGTTTTAAAGTGTATGGAGCTATCCAATAGCTTCCTTATACTACATATACTTGATTCGTACCAAAACAAAAACACTACCTGTTCGTTATGACCAAATCAAGAACTCAAAATTTTTATTTAGCTTTGAAAATTTTGATTTTGATCAAACATGATCGGAATGGATTAAATATGATCCAAATAATTGCTTAACGTGTTTACAATCATGTTGAGAAATTTTGTGGGACGTGATTCAATGGAATTAACCCAAGAACAACAAACCCGTTTTTTATTTTTAAAATTCAAATTTGGGTTTTTTTATTTAGATCGATTGATCAATTTTACACTATCCTGATAGTTTATAAATCATCAAGGGATGAATTTTTAACCATAAAACACCATAAACAACAAACATACAAGTTTATGCAATTTAAATTATAAAAATTTCAAATTCAAACTATAAATATGAATTAGAGGTTGATTAGAACTTTACCAAGGATTGGAGAACACTCCTTAAGCCTTAGAGAAACTTTCTGGATGCTCAGATCCAAGCTTTAAGGCCTTAAAAAGAAAATATGAAAAATCCGAAACTTTAAATCTTCAATGGAGGATTTTGATTTTCTTCAATTTATGAGTTGTGTGTTGGTTCATTAGCTTTAGAATGACTTGAGGGGGTATTTATACTCTGATAGGATCGATGCTAGCAATTGAGACTAGGGTCTGACTATTGTTAACAATTTATGATAAATGATTCGATACTATTCCTGTGAGGGATTAATATCTGTTTCTATTTTTTACAAATCCTTCAAACTCTTGAAACGAATTCAAGTGCGGAAGTGTTCGTTGGATTTGAATCTTTGAACCGATGGAAGATGAATGACAGAAAGTAAAGAACACAGGGAGTTGTTTATGGATATTTAGAGCAAACTCTCCTACGTTACCCCTTCTTCCACAATTAGAAGGATATTCACTAAATACTTTGAATCAAATACAACTTACTGATCTAGCTAACTCTCTTTTGAACAGAACAACCTCTGTTCAACTTACAATATTCTCAAAGCTAGACAGTAATTAATTCTTTCTCTCTTGAAATTGAAGAATGTAAGAAATCAGTAAGTGCAAGAGTGTAAGCTAGTAAGATTGGTAACTGGTGATTCGTCCGTTGTCCTTGAACATCTATTTATAGTAGAAGGACACCAACAGTCGAATCCTCTTCATGGACACGTGGCAAGCGTCCAATGGAAGGCCTCTCATAATATCAGAAATCTCCAGACTCTAAGTAAATGAATCGTGGCCGTACCGAACTGGTAGTGCGCCGAATATCCTCCTAATATTGTCTTGTACTAGACAAACCGTTGAAATGATATTTGCGTACGTGGCATTCGTTCATTGTATACAATTAGTTGACTTGTAAGAATGCACAAAAGTGAGTGGAGCAGGAGTAGCAGACAAGTAGTTATTCTTGGTTAGACGTATGCTAAATTCAAACGGCTGTTGAAGCAAGGCATTAAACATGCTCAATTAGACCAACTCTAAGGGAGTTAGACGGCCTCATCTAACTACGCGTTCCATTAGACCACCAAGTCTAATGGAGTTAGACGTCCTCGTCTAACTTCGTATTCCATTAGACTACCAAGTCTAATGGAGTTAGACGTCCTCGTCTAACTACGCATCCCATTAGACTACCAAGTCTAATGGAGTTAGACGTCCTCGTCTAACTACGCATCCCATTAGACTACCAAGTCTAATGGAGTTAGACGTCCTCGTCTAACTACGTATTCCATTAGACCAACACGTCTAATGGAGTTAGACGTCCTCGTCTAACTACGTATCACATTATACTAAGTCTAATGGAGTTTAGACTATCAAATCTAATTACGCATCTCATTAGACTACCACGTCTAATGGAGTTAGACGTTCTCGTCTAACTACGCATCACATTAGACCAAGCAAGTCTAATGGAGTTAGTCGTTCTCGTCTAGCTATGAATCCCATTATACTACCAAGTCTAATGGAGTTAGACGTCCTCGTCTAACTACGAATTCCATTAGACTACCACGTCTAATGGAGTTAGACTATAACGTCTAACTTCGCATTCCATTAGACTACCATGTCTAATGGAGTTAGACTACAACGTCTAACTTCGTCTAGTTGGCCTACTTAGACTACATCTAAGTCAGCATAGTCTAATACATCTGTACACAACAAAATAGACAACTTAGCTTTATTTAAAATTAAACATCATCAAAATTCCGTTCTAAATATCATCAAAATTTTGTTGTTTAATCTTTCAAAGCTTTTGTTTATTTCTAAGTTAATTACTTCTCACTTAATTAACTCTTTTCTTTACTTTGTTTTTACTTTTTCCCAACAATTTCTCCATTTTTGATGATGTTAAAACCATGCAATCTTAATAAAGCAGAACAAACACCCAACAAAATAAAATTGAAATCAAAGTAGATCACCAAAGTATTCAAGCATAAGTTTAAAGTACTAAAAAAAAGAGAGAAAAATATAGAGTCCTTCCCTTTTCAACACTGAATCTGCATCGCCTTCAAGCGGTTCGCCATTTAAGATGTTATGGAAACGAGTGACTGGGCCTCCACTACCACCACCTCTATCACCTCCACGTCATGAACCTCTTTTTGTTCGTCTACAACCATCATCGTCATCTCCAACAGCAGTAGCAACTTTTTGCTCTGTTTTCAATCGAGTTCATCTTCCTCTTTCTCTTCCTCTTGTGCTTCCTTACCCCTTTTTAACATTATCAGGTTCGGCAGCAACCAGATCTCTTTCCTTCTCAGCAACAACTTCAGCTTCTTCTCTCGCTTGAAATTCCCTTGAAACTGTGTCAACCTTCTCCAGTCGCTCAGCTTCTGCTCTATTTAATGAGTTTGACATCTCCATCATTTGTGCCCGAATGAGTTCCATTGCTGATGTAATATCTTAGTGAAGCTCCACCGTGAAAGTCTTGGTTTTAGCATGAAGTTATGATTGTCGATTGAATAAATTCTTTTCAAATTTCTTGAAATGAGTATTCAAGATGTTTACTTCATATGTGTTCTTCTTAAGGGTTTTCTCCATTTCTCTTTGGGTGGAAAGATTCGAAGACACATCTTCACTACTAGAAGTAGACCCCTTCTCAAGATTAGCCAATTTGGACTACATGTCCAGCATATTCTGATGTATAGAATTCATCGCATCCAACATAAAATTACAAAATTTTGCTCCTCCGGGAGAAGCTTCTTCAGAAGATCAAGTAGACGAGGATACAGCTTGGAAACAAACTAGGGTAGTGCGAATGGGACTCACATGCACATTTACTTGTAAAGAACGCTCTAGTTCTTTATCTTTGAGAGGAGAAAAGGGCGCCTTTGATCCATCCTTAGAGTGATCTTCTTCATTTAGAATGTCGACACATACCTGATGAATACATTCTGAAATACCCTCAAAGTGAGAGGTAAATCAGCAACTTTATCAACAATGTCAGCTGGTGTCTTGATGGGTGATGATCGAGGAGAAGGAATTGAACTTTCTTCCACAAGTGGAGATTGAGCTTCTTCCGAAGATGAGGATGACTCATCTTTATCAGATTGTTCCCCCTCGGCATAGGGCAACTTCTTAGAATCTACTTTCTTCAAGGGTTCCCCCTTAACCTCTAATCTAGGAGACTAATCATCTAAATTTGCTAATTCTTCCTCAACCAACGGAGATTTTTCTTCTTCGAAAATAGGAGAAGCCACCTCAGATGTCTCCTTTTGTGGAATAGGGGTCTGAAAATCATCAACAACAACCGCCTCTTCTTCTACGTTGAGTTCGGATTGAACCAAGACCGGGGTCTGTTCAACCATACGCTGGGCCATTAACCGCTTTTCTTCAAATGGAATATTGACTATCTCAATAAGATGGGAAGAAGCATGCTCATCTTTTTCAGAAATAATTTGATCACCTTTAAATATCTACACTGGCTCGTCTTGACTAGACAACAAATCATCAAACAAATTCAACCTGGAAGACTCGGTGTAGTGAACGTGTTGAAGGACTATTGAGTAATAATTTTTCATGATTAGGTCGAGTCGCTTCAATGCATTCTAATTTGCAAGAGCATCCCCGTCCAGTGGGTTGAAGTTGGTCTTTCTTGCCTCAATCATGGGAAAAAGAATACGTCCCATGATATTAGCCACCACAAGATCCTTCCTTTTCAGGGCTTTAGAGACCTCATCTGTCTTAGCCCATTTCAGGACTCTCTTATCCATCTTAATCAACTTCTTCCATTCTTTCTCAATTTCGCCTTCAGAAATAATTTCATCAAATTGAGAGACTAACCTGTGATTCAGCCAGGTATCAAAGATTTCAATCTTCTCAGCCACTTTCGTTTCAACTTGCTCCATCATAATATTCACAATGCAACTGGTTTCCGAAACCTTTTCCGAAACTTCCTTAGTAATTCCTTTTCCGTTTCTAAGAACCACGGCTGGTTTGGGAGTGGGCACGGGTTCTTTGATGTTTATGCCAAGAGAATCCTTAAATGCTCTCATAATTTCGTAAGGGGACAAAGCCTTCGAAATGGCCCCTTATGGAAGTATAGACATTACTCCCTTTCCCTTAACAATGGGTTGTTCTTCAACAACTTTGTTTACAATCAGCTCCACATTCGGCAGAATGGGAGCTTGTTCAGAGGATATGACAGCAGCAAGAGTTGGAGCAATAATCTGTTATATTTCATCAATAATATTGTCTTTATAAGTAGCCTCAACTACTACTGATTCTTTAGGAAGGACAAGCGATAATTTCTTGTCAAAGCATTCAATATTTGGACCAGCTAGCTCAATAGTCGTCTCTTCAGCTTGTTCCACCACGGGAACATCAATACTAGGCACTACGGCTAGAGGGGAAGAGGAAATTATCTTTTTATACTTCTTAGATACCTTAAATGCATTAGACGCCTTAAATGCATTAGACGCCTTAGACTATTTAGACGCCTTAGACGCCTCCGTCTGATCAACAACAGGACCAGAAGATTTATCCTGCTTCTTCATCAGGCTGGGGGAGGGCGAAAGGGATGATATTGGAATATCATCAAGGGAAGGAATTCCTTGTCTTTCCCTGGAATCAACTACTCCGGAATCTTTCTACAACGTACTCTTTTGGCTATTCGTGCTAGCCGTAGATTTCATGATAGATTTGGCTCTTTTAGCCCCCGTAGAATGGAAGGATCGAGTTTGGCACTTAGACCAAGTGACCGACTGGCCACCCGTCTATTGGCTAGATGAGCCAAAAACTATGTCCTTCGAGAGCTTCAATCTCGCAAGGGTGATCTTCACAAAGAAGTTAGTGAATATGCGACTAGGGTTAATAGCCTCACCCTCGCCCATAAAAACACCCAAATGCTCCATAAACCAGCCAAGTTAGACTGAGAAGCCCACACTTTACTTGTTCCTTGAATAAAGCAACTAGCATAGATTTGAAAATAAAGTAGATGCTCATTTGATCGACATACCTTTACAAATAACCGTCATATAATCGAAACGGTCCTAGCTGTACAGGTCGAACGAACCTGCCCTGCCCTGCCCTGAAGAGCCTTCACCACAATATCGTTTAGAAGAATGAAATGCGGCTTCAGGGCCTTCTTCTTCCCGTTTAATCGGATAGAACTATCATCGTTTGAGAAATCAATCTGCATTTCTAAAATGGTTTCGGTTGGGAGCGTTGTGTCAAAGGTATGACCCTCCAATGAAAGTTCAAAGAACTCAGCTTACACCGATTCACCGAATGAAATAGACTTTCCATTCACCACCGTCGTTATAGAATCTCCGACCACGTTCGCCGTCTTGACAAACTCACGGACCTCCATTTCGTAGAAAGCGTAAGGACCATCGAGATACTTTCGAAGACCAGAGTAGTCAAGACAACGGAACATATCTACCACATCTTGTTGATCAAAAGAGTAAACAGAGTCAAAATCAACCTGAAGCGTGTTGTGAGAAAGAGGGATAAGCTTCTTGTCGGTCATTTTGAGAGTAGGAGAAGAAGATGAACAAGATTTCTTAGAGAGAAGGCAGAGAGAAAACTAGGGTTCTTAAGAAAATATGAAGCGTAAGAATCTAGAACACGTGCAACATGTCCTTAAATATAATTTGAAAAGTCACAAGTCTAACCGTCACTTTTTGAGAAAGAAAACCCTTCAATTAATGGTAGACGTCTTTTTCCAAAAATAATCATCATTAACTGAGTTTTTAAAATAAAATTTTAAAATTTAAGGGTATATTAGTTATGTTCTTTAATATTGAAAGACACGTGTCTTCAAGTTATTCGAGTTTAGAAAATAACTACTTTAATGTTTGGACGGGAAAGATTGGATGACAGCGCATATTGATAGTTGTCCTCAATTAATCTAAAGATGAAGCGTCTAATTGCACACGTAGTTAGACATCTAACTTGTTTCTACATTCTGGCGTTATATTGGATGGACGTCTATTAGATGCAGGAGTGTATTAGACGCAGGTGTCTAATCACGTTTGTCTTACAGACATCTAATCGTCTATTAGATGTAGACGTCTAATTATGCATGAACACCACATGATAGATGTGTGTCTGGTTAGACGTGAGCGTCTAACTCCCTTAGATTTGGTCTAATGGAGAACGTCTAATATCTTGCTTCAACAGCTGTTTAAAGTTAGCATTCGTCTAACCACGATCAACTAGTTGTCTGCTACTCCTGCTCCACTCACTTTTATGCAGTCTGACAACCCAACTAATTATATCAAATTAACGAATGCCAAGTACGCAAATATCCTTCCAACGGTTTATTCAGTATAAGATAATATCAGGAGGATATTCGCTGTACAACCAATTTGGTATGGCCACGATCCATTTACTTAGAGTCTGTAGATTTCTGATATTATGGGAGACCTTCCAATGGACGCTTGCCACGTGTCCATGAAGAAAAGTCGACCGTTGGTGTCCTTCTACTACAAATAGATGCTCAAGGATAACAGACGAATCACCTTGCCAGTTCATCGAATTCACAAGCTTGCTCTTACACTTAATGATTTCTTACATTCTTAAAGTTCAAGAGAGAAAGATTCGATTACGGTCTAACTATGAGAATATTGTAAGTTGAACAGAGGTTGTTCTGTTCAACAAAGAGTTATCTAGATTATTAAGTTGTATTTGATTCAAAATATTTAGTGAATATCCTTACGGTTGTGGAAGAAGGGGGACGTAGGAGAGTTTGCTCCGAACATCCATAAACAACTCCCTTTGTTCTTTACTTTCTGTCATTCATCTTCCATTGGTCAAATCTTTAAATCCAACGAACATTTCCGCACTTGAATCTGTTTCAAGAGTTCGAAAGATTTGTGAAGAATAGAAACAGATATTAATCCCTCATAGGATTAGTATCGAATCATTTATTATAAGCTGTTATCAATAGTCAAACCCTAGTCTCTATTTTTAGTACCGATCCTAACAAATGGTATCAAAACTTTATTTTCTATTCTTAAGCAATAAGAACCTGAATCATGATTAAAGATGCTAGCTCCTCCAAGATCCCTATGTTTTTGAAAGAAAACTATATCATGTGGAAGAAGAGAGTTCGTGCTCATCTTGCTTCCATAGATGATGACATGTGGAGTGTTGTTATAGAAGGTCCTATAAAGATAGAGAAGGACTAATCTGAGTGGACAAATTAAGACAAGAGGAAGAACAACCTCGACAACTTGGCCATGGATATCTTATACAGATCTCTTGACGACAACATGTTTAACTACATCATATCTTGCGAGTTCTCCAAAGAAGTTTGGGAAAGACTCACTCAACTCTGTGAAGGCAACGAGCAAACCAAAGAAAATAAGATTACGGTTACCACCCAACAGTTCGACAACTTTAAGATGCGTCCTAAAGAGACGATGTCTGAGTTTGATGCCAGATTCAGCAAAATTTTCACCACTCTCTCTATTATGGGGAAGACTTATAGCAACAGAGAGAGTGTTATAAAGGTCATGCGAGAATTGCCCAGGGAGTGGGACATCAAGAATATGGCGATGAAGGAGTCCAAAGATCTCAATAAGATGGAGCTCTTCGACTTGTTTGTTGATCTGAAGGCCTATGAGTTCGAGTTGAACTCTAGGATTAAAGAGGAGCACCCCACATCCACCATCATAACCAAGGCTTTGGTGACTTCTGAAGAGCCATCAGTTCCCATTGAAGTAAAGACGGTTGCCTAGCAGCTCAGCAGCGACGTGATGACTCTCTTCGTGAATAAATTCGGCAAATTCATGAAGAAGAACAATTCTAACCCAAACTCTTCAAACAATTACAATGTTGATAAGACTAAATCTAAGGCTAACGCGAAATGTTTTAATTGTGGTATACTAGGTCATTACAAATCGGAGTGCAGGAAGCCAAAACGTGATGAGAAGAAGAAAGACAACGAAAATGAGATGAAGGCCCTCATGGAGGCTGACAGCAAAGTTAAGTGGATGCAAAGCGACTCAGATGACTCATCATCCAGTGATAGTGATGATTACGAGGTTGCTTGCTTCATGGAAAGAGAAGAGTAATACTCTGAGTTGATACATGATAGCTGAATGGAGGAAACATGGAGCACACTCTTTTGAGAAGATGCTCTAGAAGATCAACAAGTGGCACATTTTCTACTCCTATGGACTAAGTTTTACTTCCTTAAAATTATATTGGTCTTGAGGATCTCAAATCATTTATTCATTTATTTATTTTAAATATGCATAAATTGAGGGGGGAAATTTAATATTTAAAATGTTCAAACAGATGCACGCAAACAAAAACTTTAATCGGTCCATTAGACGAGGACGTCTAAAAGAAAAGCAAGTATTTAGATGTATATTTGCTCATGCAGTCAAATAGACGTTTAGACGTCTATAAGACAAGTGTGATTAGACGCTCACGTCTAACCAGACACGCGTCCAATACATGTTGTTTAGGAGTAATTAGACGTCTACGTCTAATAGACGATTAGATATCTATAAGGCAAGCGTGATTAGATGCATGCGTCTAATAGACGTCTATTCAATCTAGACGCCAGAATGTAGAAGCAAGTTAGACGTCTAACTACGTGTGTAGTTAGACGATTCATCTTCGCAGTAATTGAGGACAACTGTCAATATGCGCTGTCATCCAATCTTTCACGCACAAACATTAAAGCAGTTATTTTCTAAACTCGAATAACTTGAAGACACGTGTCTTTCAATGTTAAATAAAATAACTAATATTTTTTTTAAACTCAGTTAATGATGACTATTTTTGGGAAAAGACGTCTACCATTAATTGAAGGGTTTTCTTTCTCAAAAATTGACGGTTAAACTTGTGACTTTTCAGATTCTATTTAAAGAAATTTTGCATGTGTTCTGGATTCTTACACTTACAATTTTCTTAAGAACCCTAAATTTCTCTCTACCTTCTCTATAAGAAATCTTGTTCATCTTCTACTCTCAAAATGGCTAACAAGAAACTTATCTCTCTTGCTCACAACACCCTGCAAGTAGATTTTGATTATGTTTACTCTTTCAATCAACAAGATGTTGTGGATATGTTCCGTTCTCTTGAATACTCTGGTCTTAGGAAGTATCTCGGCGGTCCATACGTTTTCTACGAAAAAGAGGTTCGTGTGTTCTTCAAGACGATGGATGTGGTCGGAGATTCTATAACGGCGACGGTCAATGGAAAGACTATTTCCTTCAGTGAATCTGTATATGTTGAGTTCTTTGAACTTCCATCGGAGGGTCATACCTTTGACACAGCGTTTCCAGCCGAAACAATTTCAGAAATGCAGATCGTCTTCTCAAACGATGAAAGTTCTATCAAATTAAACGGGAATAAGAAGTCCCTGAAGCCGCATTTTATTCTTCTTAACGACATTGTGGCAAAGGCTCTTTAGCGCAGGGCAGGTTCGTTTGACCTGTACAGCTAGAACTATTTCGATTATTTGACGGTTATTTCTAAAGGTATGTCGATCAAATGGGCATCCACTTTATTTTCAAATCTATGCTAGTTGGTTTATTCAAGAAATAGGCAAAGTGTGGGCTTCTCAGTCCAACTTGGCTGGTTTATGGAGCATCTAGGTGTTCCTATAGGCGAGGGTGAGGTTATTAACCCTAGTCGCATATTCACCAACTTCTCCATGAAGAGCACCCTTGCAAGATTGAAGCTTTCGAAGGACATGGTTTTTGGCTCATATAGCCAACAGACGGGTGGCTAGTCAGTTACTCGGTCTAAACGCCAGTCTACATCTATTCAATCTACGGGGGCTAAAAGAGCCAAATCGGTTATGGAATCTGCGACTAGCACTAATAGCCAAAAGAGTACGTTGAAGAAAGATTCTGGAGCAGTTGATTTCAGGGAAAGATAAGGAACTCCTCCCCTTGCCTCTATTCTAATATCATCCCTTTCACCCTCCCACAACCCGATGAAGATGTAGGCTAAGTCCTCTTGTCCTGTTGTAGATCAGACGAAGGCGTCAAAGGCGTCTAAGGAGTCTAAGGTGTTTAAGGCATCTAAGAAGTCTAAAAAGGTAATTTCCTCTTCCCCTCTGGCCGTAGTGTCTAGTATTGATGTTCCTGTGTTCGAACAAGATAAGGGACCGACTGTTGAGCCAGTTGGTCCAAATATTGAATGTCTTGACAGGAATTTATCGCCTGTCCTTCCTAAAGAATCAGTAGCAATTGAGGCTACTGATAAAGAAAATATTACTGTTAATGAAATAGAGTAGGTAATTACTCAAACTCCTACTGTTGGTATACCTTTTGAACAAGCTCCCATTCAGCCGAATGTTGAGCTGCTTGTTGTTAAAACTACTGAAGAACAACTCGATGTTAATGGAAAGGGAGTAGAGTTTGCACTTCCAGAAGGGGCCATTTCAAAGGCTTTGTCCCCTTACGAAATTATGAGAGCATTTAGGGGCGCTCCTAGCATAAACATCAGAGAACCCGTGCCCACTCCCAAACCAGTCGTAGTTCTTGGGAAGGGAAAAAGCATTGCTAAAGATATTCCAGTAAAGGTTTCGGAGGCCAGCTATATTGTCAATCTAATGATGGAGCAAGTTGAAGCGAAAATGGCTGAGAAGATTGAAATCTTCGATACCTAGCTGAATCACAGGTTAGTAACTCAATTTAATTAAATTATTTCGGAGGGCGAAATTGAGAAAGAATGGAAAAATTTATCATGATGGAGAAGAGAATCCTAAAATGGGCAAAGACAGATGAGGTCTTTAAATCCCTCAAAAGAAAAGATCTAGTGGTGGCCAATATCACGGGACGTATTCTTTTTCCCATGATTGAGGCAAGAAAGGCCAACTTCAACCCGCTCGACATGGATGCTCTTGCAAAGCAGAATTCTTTGAAGCGACTCGACCTGATTATGAACAACTATTGCTCAATAGTTCTTCAACACATTCATTGCACCGAGTCTTCCGAGTTGAATCTGTTTGATGATTTGTCTACTAGTTAAGACGAGTCAATGCAGATCTGATAGGATCGGCTTTATCGATAAAGACTAGGGTCTGGCCAAGGATGAAGGCTTATTAAAAACGGTTTGAAAGAAATCCTGCTAGGGATTTGATTCGCTTTCTATTCTACGCAAACTTGTGTAAACACTTGAAACGGATTCAAGGCGGAATTGTTTACTTGGGTTTGAAGTACAAGATGAAATATGAAAAGATGACAGAAATGAACAACACAGCAGTTTGTTTATGGATGTTCGGAGAAACTCTCCTACGTCACCCCTTATTCCAACCACCAGAAGGATTCGCTATAATATGGTTTGAATCAAATACAGTTTACACACACACTTAGCTCACTATTGAACAGAACACTTTCTGTTCAATTACAAGATGAAGAATATCACACAGCTAAAAGTGTTTTGATTCTAGCTCTCTCTCTCTCGATTCACACACAGTACAATCAGAAAAAAGCTTCACAGTTTGAGTTTAGTAAGCAAGATGATTGAGTAGTTTCTCTCTCTGCAAAATCAGATTGCTTGTTCGTATGAGGCTAATTCGTGAGGCAACAATTGTGCTTGTTAAGGCAGATTGTCCGTTGTCCTTGAGATTTGTTAAATGTTGAGCATGAGTTAACGGTCGAATCTTCAAGAATGATACATGGCACTCTTCCATTGGAAAGCCTCCATTGTACACAGCAGGTTCTGAGCACAAGGATCGTGGCCGTACACAACTAGTAGTGCGCCTAATATTCCATCAGGGATGTACCTGCAAAACAAGTAATGTGAGGAAAATTCTCTTACGTGGCATTCCCTAATTGGATACGTATAGCTGTAGTACTAATCTTTACTAGAAAATGGAGCAGAAGTAGGGTACAGCTATAGCACGTGGGTAGGAGAAATGCTAGATTCAAGCGTACTGCTTAAACTGAGCATTAGACGTATTTCAGTTAGACGGATTGTGAAAATAAGTCTAATGAAATAAGTCATCTCCTTCTAATAGAAAAACGTCTATTAGACCGCCTGGTCTAATAGGATTAGACTCGCGTCTAATTACAATAACCATTAGACTACACGTCTAACTCCACTGAGTTAGACTGCACGTCTAATTCCGGTTCTACCTCAGACTTGTCTGAAGGAGTTAGACGCACGTCTAACTTTCACTAATTAGACTACACGTCTAATTATCCAATAACCATTAGATTGCACGTCTAACTCCACTGAGTTAGACTACACGTCTAATTCTAGTTCTACCTCAGACTTGTCTGAAGGAGTTAAACGCACGTCTAACTTTCACTAATTAGACTACACGTCTAATTATCCAATAACCATTAGACTGCACGTCTAACTGCACTGAGTTAGACTGCACGTCTAATTCCGGTTCTACCTCAGACTTGTCTGAAAGAGTTAGACGCACGTCTAACTTTCACATTCTATTAGACTGCACGTCTAACTTCATTAAGTTAGACTGCACGTCCAATTCCGCATAAATTATATAACCCGTCTAATTGCAAATATATTAGACTACACGTCTAACTCCGATGAGTTAGACTGTACGTCTAATTTCGAATATCAATTAGACTACCCGTCTAATTGCAAATATATTAGACTTACGTCTAATTCCGTGTATTCATTAGACTTACGTCTAATTCTTTACATTTATTAGACTACACGTCTAACTCCGATTCTACCGAACCTGATAATGTTAAAAAGGGGGAAGGAAGCACAAGAGGGGGTTAGTGCCTTCTAGAGGAACTCGATCGAAATTAAAGAGAAAAGTTGGTGTTGTTGCTGGAGATGACGAAGACGGTTGTAGACCAACAAAAAGAGGTTCAAGACGTGGAGGCGACAGAGGTGGTGTTAGGATCGGGGACGCCCTTGGAGGACCGGGGTATTTCCGGTTTCAGGAAGGGTGGCCGCTTACAACACACAACACACAACTTTGGTGATAGTCCGGTTAGAGACTAAGACCGTTCTTTAGGAGTATGATTAGTTTGAGGTTAGGCTGAGTAATAAAAGCAAAGGAAAGAACACGAGACAAAGATTTGTTTATGGATGTTCGGAGCAAACCCTCCTACGTCACCCCTTCTTCTCAGGTTATGAGAAGGATCTCCACTAACTTTTATAGTTACAGTAACACCTCCGGTCGAGCCCAACTTCGCTACTCGCCGGTTACACCAAACTCACTCTTTGATGTAATACAACAACTCAACACAACAACACACAAAAAGCTTCCGGTTTTAGACACACCGGTTTTGGAATATAACAGTTTATCTCTCTAGAATTTAATGTTTTTCGTAATTTGTAATGTACAACTTTCAGAACTGATGATGCATTAAATGAAGACGTTTCGTCTTCCTTTTATAGCTGAGAGGACCCAACGGTCGTTTTTCTTCTCTTTCCTCTGGATTGGTTGATCGTTATCACGCCTGGTGCAGAGAGGTTGCTTGCACGCTTCACTTTCCTCAACACCTGGCAGTCATGCAGGCAGCTCTAAGCAAAAGATGACATAGCCGGTTTTAAGATTTGGACACGTGTTGGACATGCACTTCCGGTTGTCAATTTCGGATCAATAAAGCATCATTGCTTTCCTCGCATGCTTCCGATCGGATCTGATCTTCTTTTATTCTTTCAAGACACGTTTCTTTCGTCATGGTACGTCACTCTTGAAGTTTGAATTTTTGGTTCTTGTGTCTTGTGCAGTATGATCCGGCTGGTGTGTAAGTTTTTGTCTTGGCTAACCGGTCGTTTGAGAAAGTGAAAACCGGTTCCTCTGATCTTTAACTTGATCCCTTGAAACTGGTTTCTTTGAAGTATAGCAGCAACCGGTTTTGATATGCCAACCGGTTCATATGGTTTTGATTTGTACCTGCACATGAAAGTTAACAACTGTTTAGTTTATATGGTCGGTTCCACAAAATTAACTTACTTAATTTTTCTATCAATTTCTCCCTTTTTGATTATTTAGAATAAATATTCAAAACTTGTAATGTGTGGCCGGTTTCGAAAATTAATTTACTTAATTTTTCTATCAGGTGGTGACAGTGGAGGCCTAGTCACTCGTTTCCATACATCCTAAATGGCGAACCGCTTGAAGGCGAAGCAGATCCAGTGTTGAAAAGGGAAGGACTCTAAATCTTTCTCCCTATTTCTCATACTTTTGAACTTATGCTTGAATACTTTGGTAAATTACTTTGATTTCAATTTCATTTTGATGGGCGTTTATTTTGCTTTATTAAGAATGCATAATTTTAACATCATCAAAAAGAAGGAAATTGTTGGGAAAAAGTAAAGAAAATAGTTAATTAAGTGAGAAGTAATTAGCTTAGAAATAAACAAAGTTATGAAACAATTAAACAACGGAATTCTAATGATGTTTAGAACGGAATTTTGATGATGTTTAGTTGTGAATAAAGCTAAGTTGTCTATTTAATTTTGTGCAGGTGTATTAGACTATGCTAACTTAAACGTGGTTTAAGTAGGCTAATTAGACCAAGTTAGACGTGGTAGTCTAACTTCATTAGACTTGGTAGTCTAATGGAATGCAAATTTAGACGTGGTAGTCTAACTCCATTAGACTTGGTAGTCTAAAAGAATACGTAGTTAGACGTGGTAATCTAACGAATACGTAGTTAGACGTGGTAGTCAACTCCATTAGACTTGGTGGTCTAATGGAATACGTAGTTAGACGAGGACATCTAACTCCATTAGACTTGGTGGTCTAATGGAATGCGAAGTTAGATGTGGTAGTCTAACTCCATTAGACTTAGTAGTCTAATGAGATGTGTAGTTAGATGTGGTAGTCTAACGGATACGTAGTTAGACGTGATAGTCTAACTCCATTAGACTTGGTGGTATAATGGAATACGTAGTTAGACGAGAACGTCTAACTCCATTAGACTTGGTGGTCTAATGGAACACATAGTTAGACGATGACGTCTAACTCCATTAGACTTGGTAGTCTAATGGGATTCGTAGTTAGACAAGGACGTCTAACTCCATTAGACTTGGTCTAATGGAACGCACAGTTAGACGTGGACGTCTAACTCCCTTAGATTTGGTCTAATGGAGCACATCTAATGTCTTGCTTCAGGAGCCGTTTGAATTTAGCATTCATCTAACCACGATCAACTAGTTGTCTTCTACTCCTGCTCCACTCATTTTTGTGCAATCTGACAAGTCAGATAATTGTATCAAATGAACGAACGCCACGTACGCAAATATTCTTCCAATGGTTTGTCCAGTACAAGACAATATCAGGAGGATATTTGGTGCACTACCAGTTCGGTACGGCCACGATCCATTTGCTCAGAGTCTGCAGATTTATGATATTATGGGAAGCCTTCCAATGGATGCTTTCCACGTGTCCATGAAGAAGATTCGACCGTTAGTGTCCTTCTACTATAAATAGATGCTCAAGAACAGCGAACGAATCACCTTGTCAGTTCATCGAATTCACAAGCTTACTCTTGCACTTACTGATTTTTTACATTTTTCAAGTTCAAGAGAGAAAGAATCAATTAATGTCTAGCTGTAAGAATATTATTGAGAATATTGTAAGTTGAATAGAGGTTGTTTTGTTTAACAGAGAGTTAACTAGATCAGTAAACTGTATTTGATTCAAAGTATTTAGTGAATATCCTTCCGGTTGTGGAAGAAGGGGTGACGTAGACGGGTTTGCTTCGAACATTCATAAATAACTCCTTGTGTTCCTTACTTTTTGTCATTCATTTTCCATTGGTTCAAAACTTCAAATCCAACGAACATTTCTGCCCTTGAATTCGTTTCAAGAGTTCGAATGATTTGTGAATAATAGAAACAGATATTAATCTCTCACATGATTGGTATCGAATCATTTATTATAAGCTATTATCAATAGTCAGACTCTAGTCTCTATTGTTAGCACCGATCCTATCATACTAGACTTTTTTTTATACTTAGTTTGGGGCATACCATATCTATATTTTTATTAAATCATAATCATTTAACATGCCCTATCTTGAATCAAAACATAAAATCATTTTCCAAGCATACTAAACATTCCAAAATACCATAGAACCCATTTCATTCATTCAGGACAAACAAAACACATACCAAATACAAAGGTGAAACCTACACACATTCTAATATTTTGAAATTGAACATTTTGCATTCAGCTTGTTTCACCCATCCAAACCAACTCGAAATGATAACTTAACATGTTTAGATCACAAACTATATCTTCAGATTCAACTAGATGAATGTACAAATTACAAACAAAATATTTTTTCAATATGTTTTTATTTTTGAAAAATGACAACAACGTATACGAGTGCCGCAAGTTTGCAGACTTATGCAACTTACAAACGGGTTCAGGATTGATCTTCAACGATCCAGTAGGCAAGCCAAGGCTTCTAGTTTTTCCCAAAAAAACACGATCCGAAAGAAGCTCTTTCTCCTCAGCCCTATTCTCTAGACTTTTCTATATATTTTGGCTACTAACCACGGAAGCCAGTGATATAGAGTTTTTCTTGGCGATCTTTGTTAGGATTTGTATCTCCCAAATCCGACCTACTTGAAAACAATCTGTAAAAATACAAGAAAGAAGAACACAATAACACACAAATTTATAGTGGTTCACTCAAATTGAGCTACATCCACTTCAGCCACCACCAGATTTACTATGAAGAAGAAGAAGGAATACAGAGTTTTTGCTTCACACTTTATCTCTCTAGAATTCAGTCTTAACAATGTAAACCCTTAATAATCATATATTTATAGGGTAAACATTCAAGTAATAAACCTAAATAACTTTGGTCAAGCCCAAGCCCAAAACCAAAAAGAAAACCCAATACACTCTAATTAACAATGTAGAATTTTTTATAAGTGTAGGATCCATAACTCAACAATCTCCCACTTGGAGACTAACTTCATCCTCTCTCGATCGGTGGCGGCTTTCCATCCAATGTCTTAACGAAGAAGACCAACTGAAATTGCACACAACTTCAGTTTCTCATTTGTCACAGATTTCATCAACATATCAGCTGGATTCTCACTCCCGGGAATCTTCTCAAGAGCTAATACTCCATCTTCTAAAGCTGATCGGATGAAATGATAACGAACATGTATATGCTTCGTCCTTCCATGATAAACATGTTTCTTTTCCAAATGAATGACACTCTGACTGTCGCATCGCAACACACTTCCCTCGCAGTCTTGACCCAATTCTCGCAAAAAGGGTTGTAACCACATCATCTCCTTAACAGCTTCTGTCACAGCAACATACTCTGCCTCACAACTAGAAAGAGCAACAATCTTCTGCAATTTTGAAACCCAACTGATTGCAGTACCTCCCAAAGTATAAATGTACATTGTTGTTCTCTTCTTACTATCAACATCACCACTATTGTCAGCATCAACATATCCTTCTAAACCCATATTAGACTTTCGAAAACACAAAGTGAGGCCCGTACTTCCTCTTAAGTATCATATTATCCACTTTATTGCTTCCCAATGTTGTCTACCCGGATTGCACATGAATCTGCTAACAACTCCCACTGCATGTGTTATGTCTGGTAATGTGCAAACCATCGCATACATAATACAACCAATGACAAAGGCATACAGAACAGTTTCCATGTAATTTTTCTCCTCCTCTGTTGAAGGCGAGTGATCTTTAGATAGTCTGAAGTGACTAGCTAAATGGGTAGTAACTGGTTTTGCATCATTTAAGTTGAACCTGCTAAGAACTTTCTTCACATATTCTTCTTGTGAAAGCTTGAGAACTTCTTCATCCCTGAAAATTCTCATCCCAAGGATTTGTTTAGCAACACCCAAATCCTTCTTTGCGAACTTTTCAGACAACTCTTTCTTGAGCTTGTTAATCTAATACAAGCTTGCTCCAGCAATCAACATGTCATCAACGTAGAGAAGAAAAATAATGTACAATTTATCAAACCCCTTGATATAGCAGCAATGATCAGCTTCACACCTCGAAAAATTGTTACTTGTCATGAAGCTATCGAACTTCTTGTACCATTGCCTTGGAGCCTGTTTCAAACCATATAGACTCTTCTTAAGCTTACACACAAGCTTATCTTTTCCTTTGATTTCAAATTCTTCTGGTTGTCGCATATAAATCTCTTCATCTAAATCACCATGAAGAAAAGCAGTTTTGACATCCATTTGTTGAAGATGAAGGTCTTCTTTCACAACCAAACTCAAAATAGTTCTGATTGTCATTAATTTAACTACTGGAGAGAAGATTTCATTGTAGTGAATACCTTTTTTTTGTTGAAATCCTTTCACAACCAACCTTTCCTTGTACCTCATGGTTTTATCATGTTCTTCTTTAATCATGAAGATCCATTTGTTTTGAAGTATTTTCTTTCCCTTTGGTAGCTCAGTGAGCTCCCAAGTCTGATTCAACATCAAAGAGTCCATCTCATCTTTCATAGGAGACTCCCACTTAATCAATTCATCAGATTGTATTGATTCCTCATAACATTCAAGTTCACCTCTATCTGTCAACAAGATATAGTTCAGAGATGGAGACCACCTCTCAACTGGTTTTCGATTCCTTGACGATCTTCTCAACTGTATAACCGGTGTTTGTTGATTTACCTTTGGGTCCACGTTCTCAACGATTTCATCTTCAACAACACACTGGTCTTCTTCGACAGTCGGTATATATTCAGTTGAAAATTCTCTCAAATTGACTGTACGAGTCTCTTCCAATTTGGAATCATCATCTGATGTCTTCCCAACACAATCTTTGTAGAGAACCTGTTCATTGAAGATAACATTTCTGCTACGAATGATCTTCCGATTATGATTATCCGAGAAACGATAACCAAACTCAATATCACCATAACCAATGAAAAAACATTTATTAGACTTTGGATCAAGCTTGCTCCTATCACATTCATTAATATGAACATATGATAAACAACCAAACACTTTCAAATAAGAAAAGTCTACTTTTTTATTGCTCCAAGCTTCTTCAGGAATTCTGAATTCAAGAGGAACAGAGGGTCCCCTGTTTATCAAATAGGCAGCAGTATTAATAGCTTCTGCCCAAAAGGTTTTAGGCAGCCCTGCATGCAATCTCATGCTTCTAGCACGCTCGTTCAATGTTCGATTCATTCGTTCAACTACTCCATTCTCTTGAGGCGTTCGAGGAACAGTCTTCACCATACTGATCCCATTCACAGCACAATACTCTTTGAAATCTGAATTGATATATTCACCTCCGTTGTCGGATTTCAAGCACTTAACTTTCTGATTTGTTTCATTTTCAACCAAAGCCTTCCATTTCTTGAAAATAGAAAATACTTCAAACTTGTGCTTCATAAAATATACCCATACTTTTCTTGTCGAATCATCTATAAACGTCACGTAGTATTGTGATCCGCCAATAGAAGAAACAGGTGCAGGTCCCCACACATTAGTGTGTACCAACTCTAGCCTTTCTTTCTTGAGCTCCTTCCCAATCTTTAAGAAACTCACTCGTTTCTGTTTTTCAAGAATACAGTTTTCACATAAATTATGTTCAACATACTTCAGTTCTGAAATCTGTCCATTCTTCAAAAGAATTTTCATCCCTTTTCACTCATATGGTCCAACCTGCAATGCCACAACTCACTGTTCTTCGAGTCATCAACTAAAATAGCAACTGTTTCTCTTCAAGTTGAAGTCGTGTATAACGTTCCAGTTTTATGACCTCGAGCAACAACAATTGCTCCTTTAGTCACCTTCCACGCACCATTTCCACAACTGAAATTGTGACCTTCTTCATCAAGTTGTGTAACAGAAATCAGATTGCGCATTAAACCTGGAATGTGTCTCACCTTATTAATCTTCCAAACAGAACCATTTGCCATCTTCAATTTGATGACACCAATGCCAACAATATCTAGTGGCTCACCATCTGCGAGATAAACTTTCCCACAGTTTCCAGCCACATAATTCTCCATTAATTCTTTGTGAGCAGTGGTGTTGAAAGACGCTCCTGAGTCCAAAACCCATGAATCTATCGGGCTATCAACTGACAGAAGTAACGCATCAGTGACAGATTCTGTAACAACGTTGGCTGCATCATTTTTATCATCACTGTTTTTCTTTGGTGCTTTGCAGTTCCTCTTCAAATGACCCTGTTTACCACAATTCCAGCACTCAAATGTCCGCCCAGACTTGGACTGACTCCTCTTGCTCCTCGACATAGATCTGCTTTTACCTCGGTTGAAATTTCTATCATTATCTCTACCCTTTTTTTCCACATTCAGAGCAGAACCTTTGAACGTTTCACCAGAATCAATTTTACGAATCTCTTCAACAAGAATACGATCTCTAACTTCAACAAATTTCAGTTTAGCATTTCCAACTGAATTACTAATTGCTGCCCTCATAGGTTCCCAGCTATTTGGTATAGATGCTAACAAAATCAGGGCACTAACTTCATCCCCAAAATCAATCTCAACAGATAGCAATTGATTCACAATTGTATTGAATTCATTCAAATGAGTAGTGACAGAAGTACCATTAACCATTCTTAAGTAAAAGAGTCTTTTCATTAAGTGTACCTTGTTGTTAGTAGATGGTTTCTCATACATATCAGAAAGAGCTTTCATCAGACCCATGGTGGTCTTCTTCTTTGCTACATTGTGAGCAACTATCTTGGCTAGCGTCAATCGGACAACTCCCAAAACCTGTCTATCAAGGAGTTTCCATTCAGCTTCATCCATCTTCTCTGGTTTCTCACTCAAAGGAACTTGAAACTTCTTTCCATAGAGATAATCTTCAATCTGCATTCTCTAGAAGACATAATCTGTTCCATCAAATCTTCCAATCCCATGTCCTATACTGTTCTCACTTGCCATTGTTTTCAATGCTCAGATCTAGCCTAACTGCTCTGATACCAGTTGTTAGGATTTGTATCTCCCAAATCTGACCTGCTTGAAAAAAATCTGTAAAAACACAAGAAAGAAGAACATAAGAACATACAGATTTATAGTGGTTCACTCAAATTGAGCTACATCCACTTCAGCCACCACCAGATTTACTATGAAGAAGAAGAAGGAATACAGAGTTTTTGCCTCACACTTTATCTCTCTAGAATTCAGTCTTAACAATGTAAACCCTTAATAATCATATATTTATAGGGTAAATATTCAGGTAATAAACTTAAATAACTTTAGTCAGGTCCAAGCCCAAAACCAAAAAGAAAACCCAATAAACTCTAATTAAGAATGTAAAATTTATTATAAGTGTAGACTCCATAACTCAACAATCTTGGAACTTGGTGTGACTACAATTAAAATTTGTTTTTTCTTTCACTTTTACATTTACTTAGAGATTTGAAATAATTTAATAAAAAAATATATTAATGGAGATTATTATACCATTTATTAAAATATTTGATTTTTTCGTTTAAAAATTTACTTAAATATTTAAATTCCATTAAAAAAGTTATCATTAATTGAGGTCAATAATATAATATATTAATATAGTTGACTTCCTTTAAATTTAAATATTTGTTTAGTGGTTTGAATTATTTTAAGAAAAGTATTATTAATTGAAGTCATTATTACTATTATTAAGATTATGCAAATAAAATAATAAGATTTTCCAAATCAAATATTAAGATTTTCTATGTAAATCCTAAAGTAACACTCTTATAAATACATTCTAATTCTATGCACCATTTATAAATTGAAAGATAAGAATATGGTAAACAAAACTATTTCTAGTTGTTTGTTACTAATCATCTCCATTATGTTTATTGTAATATCAAATGTAAATGGTGGCAATCCATTGATCAACGACATTTGTGTAAAGGTACCTAACAAACAATATTGTTTACTATTATATTATCCAGTTTCCCTAAGGGGTAATGTTACATTAGATGGACTTGTGCAAATTGCTATAAACAGAAGTTTTTATGTTGCACGACCTATCCTTAACTCTCTAACGTACCTTATTGGTGTGACAAAAGAACCTACTCTCCAAGGGAAGCTAATAAATTGTCGTGATTGTTTTCAATATATAATCGACGATAGTCTTCAATTTGTGCAAGAAGACTTGGATAAGCACAACTTTGGTGTAACTATGGGTGTTCATGCAACAATGATTCAAACTCTTCTTACAAGATGTCAAAACGGATATAAAAAAGGACAAGCTATTTTTAGTGTTCAAAGTAAAACTTTAATGGACTTGAGTGATATAATTCTAGCTGAAGCTCATTATCATTTTTAAATGGAATAAAACAATTGAGTGAAGTTCAATGAAATATTGTTCTATGTTTTAGTACTAATTACTTATCAAATAATTTGGTGTTCAATTTTTCTTGAAGTATGATAATTTAATATTGTTGATTTTTCCTTGCTCTTATCTTTAGCTAAAAGCAATATTTTTCTTGAAAAAAATTAAATTATGTATAAAAAAGATATGAGCAGATATTTTAAGTTAAAATCCTACAACAATATATTCTTATATGGAACATTACAACTCAAAAGAGAGATAATAAGTGATACAAAATAAATAAATAAATAAATACAATTCAGCTCTATTCTTCTAGATCAATTATGGACAGAGCAAAATAAAATAAATATAGAATTCTTCTTATGTTCTCTTCAATAGTGATTAGAGTTGCTACCAATATCTTATAGTATTTTTCTTCCATGGGACAAATATTGCAACACAAAAAAGCAAACACTCTTTGGCTGATTTTGCTAAGGTCGCAACCACCGACGAACAAAGAGCATTAAGTTCAGAATGTTACGACTTTAAAATCATTTTAGGCCTGTCTAGAATGATCTCTTAAACTCGTGGGTTTTTTTTCAATTTTGAGAATTTTTAATAAAATGACGCTAAGTCTTTTTTTAAAATAACAAAAAAAGAGCACCGACCAGTATTCCAAAAAGATTTTGATGGACTAGAATGATAACACGGCTGATAACGGCACAATTAGATTTGCTCGGATAGGATGAATTATTCTCCAAACATACTCTAGCTAATATCAATTATTGAAAATTTGTAATAGTAACGTTAATTTACAACAATTAAATATTGTAAAAGAAAGAACACCAAATTTAACGAGATTCAATCAATAATATACATGTCTTCGAACAGCTGCTCATAAGTTTTGTATTGATCCAAATAATCGAGATTATATAATTTCATTTTATAGTGTACGTTGAGGTGCATTCGCATAAATCTAAACTCAGACATAAATTTTAAATAAATAATCTCATATTTATATATATAAATAACTTATAATTTCTTACAATTGTATGTACTATCAAGTTACTAATAATATAAAATGGAGTAAACATTTTCTGAAAAAGAAAAGTTATTTTATTTATAGAAG
The DNA here is from genome assembly GCF_907164915.1 of Impatiens glandulifera. Lineage (NCBI taxonomy): Eukaryota > Viridiplantae > Streptophyta > Magnoliopsida > Ericales > Balsaminaceae > Impatiens > Impatiens glandulifera. The sequence goes on along the minus strand of NC_061863.1, from coordinate 15,499,152 downwards.
ATATAATTATGTGTTTATCATAGAAGAATAAAGATTACGCAAGTAGAATTATGTATAGAGTAAAAACAAACTCTAGTGTTTTTATTAAAAAGAGTTCACAATTCTTCATATATCACAAATTCATTAAATTAAGTCATATTCAACCTAAGAAAGTTTGAATTTTGGCTAATATCTTCTGAGACCATTTAAATAAATTTTCATTTTAAATATTACTATTGACTTCCAGAAAATACAAAATCACATCAACATTATTAATGAAAATTGTTGCGTCCAGAATTATTTTATAAATCATTGATTCATATAATGAACTTCTTTCCATAAATAATGTTTTAAAAATCATTGATTCATATAATTATTGTGTTCTTTATTGATGACCATTTAAATAATGTGACAAAAGTTTGCATATAAAAACATCAAAATTTGTAGGCAACCTACTATGTTGGTGTTTTGATTAGATTCATTTCAAATACAAATCTATCATTTGAATTTGCGCATATAAAATCAACTGTCATGCAAATAAAACAAAAGTCAAATGTTCATATATTAGATTATTTAGCGAGTATAAGAGCTTGTTTGAGGAAGGGGTTATTTGGATAAATCCTGAAATTGATAAAAAATCAGATTTTTTAAAATTTATATCAATTTTACCCTTTATATATATATATATAATATATTTTGTAAATGATATAATTTAATTTATATGAAATTAAATAAAATTTTAAAATATAATAAAATAAATATTAAAAAACTTTAAATATTTTAATATTAATAAAAAAAACTCTATTTATTTATATATTATAATTAATAATATTTTTTTTAAATTAAATAATTTTATTTATATTAAATTAAATTTTGAAATATAATAAAATAAATATTAAAAAACTATACATATATTAATATTAACTTTTATTAATAAAAAATAAAATTTTAATATATATATATATATATATTATAATTAATAATACTTTTTTTAAATGAAATAATTTAATTTCTATTAAATTAAATTTTAAAATATAATAAAATAAATATTAAAAACTATACATAGTATTAACTTTTATTAATATAAAAATAAAATTTTAAATAAATATTAATTTTATAAATTATTACTATTAAAATTTAAATATTATATGAGATAATATAATATGTTATAGTTTTATTTATATTATAAATTTATTTTAATTATTATAATTAATTAAAAAAAATTAAATAAAATAGTTTCAGTGGTCTATAATTATAATTTAAATGTCATTTAATTTTATTGTTATTATTTTCTTAAATTACAATATAATATTTTGATTTTATTAAATTAAAAAAAATATTAACTTAAATTAATTAATATATTTATTTAGAATGAATTTATATATATAAAAATAGAATAAATTTCTTTATAAATATTTAATTTATATGAGATATATTTATAAATTAATTAATATATGTTATTCAAATATATTAACTTTATTTTTTAGTATAATTATTTATTTATTTGAATTATTTAAATTTTAATAGGGTATGTTATAATTGAATTTATATTGTGATTTTATTTTTATTTGAGATAATTAATAAAATTATTTAAAATGAAATAATTTTATAATTTAATTTATATTAAAATAATTAAAATATAAATAAATATTATATATATTAAAATAATTTTTTATTAATATAAAAATAAATATTTAAGTAGAGGGTAATTTGGGTATTTTAATTAATAAAAGGATTGATTTGATTGATGATGGGATGGTTGGGTTTTGGGATAAAACCTGGGTTTTATCCCAAAAACCCAAAGATCAAACAGGCCTAAGTAAATAAATTTATTATTATTATTATTTTTATTTTTTTTTATTTTTTTTGCTATTATACCTTCAGAATTCAATTTAATAAAGTCATGTACTAATGAAGTATTTTAGTTATTGGACTAACTCACGTTTGGATACCAAGTTATTGGTATCGTATGGTTTATTGTGTGTGGAAATCAGATATTTTTTATATATTTTTTATGATGGATTAAATTATAATATAAGATAATATAAATAGAGTTGTGATCCCCAAATCATAGTATTTTTAATTCTCATAATCTCTATTGTTAATTATAAGAGTAACAAGACATACAGTCTATATAGTTGGAAAAGCCAACTATGGTTAGGACCGGGCATGAGATAAGACAACTTATACAGGCCCCATATTTTAATATTTAATAGTATTATATTATTAATCTTATTTTTTTTTCTTTTTTCTACTTTAATATTAAATATATATTATATAATATATATAAATAATATTTTTATCTCCTTTTTAATCTCTTATTTACTTATTATAATATATTAATCATTTATAACTAATTTTATATTATTAAAATTAGATATATTTTTTACTATTTTAGGGGTCTCAAAATTTGAATTTGTATTGGACCCCAAATTCTCAAGGCCGACCCTAACTATGGTAAACTCGAAACCTTCGTCAATGGATTCATGTACAATTCCGTTTAGTAAATCATCTCAACTTATTGACATAGAGAATCAAAATCTTGTTTTGTGTAGATAAACACCATTCTAACATTTATGATTATCAGTGCTGGCCCCGAGTTTTGGGATGCCCCAACCTAAAAAAAACGTCAATTTTGACAGCTAAAAAATTAATTAAAAAAATGGTTTTCATGAGACTAGAACTCATGACCAGTTAAAATATTTTTGTTTACATCCTAAACCACTAGGTTAAAAGTATTTATGTTTAAAAAATACTAGAAATGTCTTCTTTATTTTAATAAATGGGTTGCCCTGGGGTGTAGGCTGCCCTAGCTCGGGGCTTGTTGGGCTTACCCTAGGGCCAGGGCCGACCCTGATGATTATAGTTCATGCTAAGAAAAACTAACATATAATAGATCATGACTAAAATAAGATAAGGATAACTAACCAGTGGTATTAGAATCAATCTTTAATCTCTTAATATTAAGATTTAGAAATATAATAAGTTAGAATGATTCTATTGATGAATTATTTAAAAATTTTGAAATTTGAAATTAATATCCTGATCAAGATGAATTATATTTTTTTCAGAATTAAAAAAAAATGAAACTAAAAAAAAATGTTAGGTACGAATGTATTTATATATATTTGGGTACTAAATATAAGAAACAATGGTAGTAAATATGTGAATAAGAAAGTTGGTTTGTCGAATGGAAGGTAACTTTTAGACAATAATGAGATGGTGTGTGTAAAATATGTGAAGTGTGGTCATGAAATTAGTAATGAGAGATCCATTACAGAAATAATCAATATTTAATAGTTAAATTGTGAAGGAGATGGTTGATTTACTTAAGGGCTTGTTCTCTTTGGATTTTTTAAATAATTCAAACAAAATCATTTTTCCAATCAATCACTTCTCAAACAATCACATGACTCATTTCATTAACCAAAATACAAAAATACCTTCTATTTTAAATTATTATTTTTTATTTTATTTATATATATTAATAACCTTTAAGTCTTTTTACCAAAAAATATTTATCATCTTTTCAAAGTCATCAACAATCATTATTTTTTTTCTCCCTCTAGGTTTTTTCAAAAACCCCAATCCGAAAAGACCTAAGTGAGGGTAAAAGTTTGGTAATGTTTAAATAATGAGGTCACTAGATTAAAGATCAATTGAATTGGTTGTTAATTTGCTGTAGTGAGGATAAGATGTCAACAAAAAAGGATATAAATGACATAGTTGGTTGACCGAAGTGTGAAAGTGAGGTCACGAGATGAGAAGTCGATATGATTGTTGAATGATTGTTAGAGTGGAGGGTAAATATGTCAATAATATTTTAGGTGGTTGGTGGTGCAAAATGATCAATGTGAGGTCACGGGATTAGTACTAATGAGATGTTCATTAGGGAATACATAATATATGAATGAGATTATTGGTAAAAGGTTGAATGCAAAAGTGATGTCACGAGATTAGTAATCTGAGATGGGTCCATTAGTAAAGAAATGATATTGGTGGTTAAATGAGATTTTGACGGTTGACCAAAATGAGAAGGTAAAAGAGATTTTTACGGTTGACGGTGATATGATGAGATGGTTGATTTACCAAAGTAAGGGTAAAGAAGTTGGTAATATTGAGATGGTTGGAGTGAAAATGTTCAAAATGAGGTTACGTAATTAATAATATGAAAAATCTATTAGGAATACAAGATATTCTGGTGGTTAAAATATGTGTATGAGATGATTGGTTTTGGTCGAAGTAAAAGTGAGGCTACAAAATGAGAGGTCGATTGGATTGGTGAATAAATGTGATAAGATGGTTGGTTGACCGAAGTGTGATCACAAGATTGTCAATAAGAGGTACATTAGATTTAATAAAGAATATTAGAAATTAAATATGTGAATACGATTGTTGGGTGACCAAAATGAGATTAAGAAGTTGATGATAATGAGATGGTTAGTTTCCCAAAGTGTGAGTAAAAGAGGTTGATAATGTTGAGAGATGATTGGGTGCAAGAAAAATTTAGAAGTAATGTTGCAATATTAATAATATGAGAGGTCCGTTGAGAAGAAATGATATTAGTGGTTAAAATATTTAATAAGAGGGTTGGTTTTACCAAAGTGAAAGTAATATCACCAATTTAAAGGTTGATTTGATTGGTGGATAAATATTGATTTGTTCGCAGAATTGCGAAATTAAAGTTTGGGTGGACTTGAAAAATAATTGGGGTAAAAATGAATCAAACCAAACGAAAATTATGAATGAAATATTTATATTTTTTGGAATTAAATAAACAAATAGATTAAATTGAAAGATTAGAAAATTAAGAGTTATATTACCTTACTCATGCAAAAATATAAAATGATAAACAATTTTTTTTGGGTGGACTTATGCACACCTAAATTGCAGTCTTTATCAATTTATATTTGCAATAAGAGTCACTAAAACATTAGTTTTTTAATAAATCTTCTTTAATTAATTTTTTTCAAGCGGAATATGAATGATTTATGCCATGACCTTGTGGACATAATTGTTGCCCTCTACCATTATGTAGACACCAAATCACACCTCCCATTCCACACATTTCAAACTTTAATATTCGAAACAGTATTTAATGTCCATTCTCGAAAAATAGAAGAGATCGGAAAAAAAATTAAATATTAATAAAAACTGGCCCGATTTGAAAATACCTAAAATAAGAGTTAAACGAACAAATATTATTAAATTTGTTAATAATAGTCTCTTTTTTTTCTCTACTGAAAATGCTGTTAATTTAGATGCAATAATGTTCTGAAATATAATTTTTAAATTAATTATTAAAAATCGTCCAAACCAAGCTCTAGCTCCGAAGCTGCGTATTTCCAAATAGGGCATTTCTTAAAGTCGCCGTTTAGTTTGCATATTATGGTCAACAAATGCATATTCCAAATTTTTTAGTTCATTTATTGTTTAGTGTAAGTCAAAATACATTATATTTTTGACTATTTAAATGTATTAGTTGCATTTTCATATATTTTCAAACTTTATTTAGATAAATAAGTGAATAGATTTAGAATTGAATCCAAACTTGAAGATTGAAAATGGATAAAAGACTCTATGACTCAATGACTACTAATTGTGCATTAAAGATATTTAGGCTCAAAAGTAGAATGTCAAATTTAAAAAGAAATTGTTCTTCCTTACTTTGTCCCGCTTCATGTGACTCCATACCTCGTCTCGGGTTGCTCGACGTAGACTTCTTGCAATTCAAATCTAGATCGTCTTTAAAATGGATGGTTGTTCCGTGATGGAAGAAAGGTACTAAAGTCTTAGAGTCTAATCTAAATCAATGTTTCATAAATTAATTCCATTAGGCTCTAAATATAGCATGCTTTAAATAATCTCAAATAAAATGTTATAAATGAACTTAAAAATACGATAAATAAAAATATATAATCTCGAAGATAGAAACCTACCAGTTATTTTTAAGGAAATTAACTATGGCATCTGAGTTGCTTGGGCCAGATTAAGTAATTTGGGCTGAATTATATGCGATGGACTCAGTTTAGTCTCAACCCAACTTAATTATATTATTCTTTTTTATTGACAGGATCTATTTTATAATTTTGGTTTGGGCTCCAGACCAGTCCAACTTCAAAACATAATTCTAGTTCAACCCTAAATGATTAAAACAGTTATTATTACTTTGTAATTTTCTGAGTTTAAAATATCTTGGAACCGGGTGTTGAAGTGAATGACCCTTTTATTATTATTATTTATTATTATTATTATTATTATTATTATTATTATTATTATATTGATTTCATGAAATCTATTGTGAATCTAAGCTCAGAAAAAGGCCCATCCAATTTAATCATGAAAAAATCAAAACTAAGTAAGGCCCATTTCCATTTATTCTGATCTATTGATCTTTTGCTTGAACCCGGTCAATCAAAATCCGGAATATATATTCCTTCCAAGAGAAATATAATTAATATAATTACCTATTTTATAGGTCCATCATTTAAATATATATACATATAATTGAATATAAAATTAATTAAAATAATAATAAAATAATATCATAAAAAATATATTTACAAAATTAGTTACATTAATTCATTTATTTTAATAAATAATATGATTTTTTTAATTTATAAATATAATTCTTTTTTTATAAACTCATGAAAATCATAAAATCAAAATAATTTATAAACTCATAAAAGTTTACTAATGTAAAAATATACTAGTTTAAATTATCTAAATTAAACTAGCCATCAATCTCTTAAAACATTTAAGAGTCAATTTATGATTTTACAAAATTGCTATAAATTATCTGTCTACCACGAACCTTTTTAATCTATTAACATCGCAAAAATTAGAGTTAGAGGGGAAAAATAAATTAGGGTGAATTTAAAAAATGTAAGAAAAAATAATATACAATTAGAGAGAATTGAACTTAGTTTTATAGGATAGAGTTATATACAACTTGGTAGAAAAAAAAAAAAAATCATGTACAACCCTAGTGTAAATTTGTCTTTAATTAACCATATCAATTTGGACTAACAATTTGGAATGAACATTAGAGGCGATTTAGAAGATTAAGAGAAGAAAACAACCTCCAAAAATAGGAACAAAATTCTACTTTAAACATTAATATCTTAACAAATAGATTTAAACTAAATAATTAATGTGTCTTCCTGTTCCGTTTTTTCCCTTCACAAGTAGGGCAAAATAGTCTTATTTAAAAACAATTACAATTTTGCCTCTCCTTATAAGAGACCATACAGAACAAGAACAAGAACAAGAGGAATCCCGTAATATGGTATCCCTTGTCAAATATATAGGCAAGAATTTAATTAAGATGGTCTGTTTTATATTTTAAAAAGGGTTTAAGTATATTCATACAGATTGAAGTACTTTTTAGTGAAATATATCAAATTTCTTTTAAAAATTTATTTATAAATAAACCTAATAAGTTTAAACCGAAAATCGAAACAATTATATTTGTTCACACGGACATATAAATAACAAAATGTTAAGTAATAAGTTTTTCACTTCCTCAAAAATTCATGTGATTAGTAGATTATTTAAGAAAATTGCTTTAGGGTTCACTATGTTTGTTTTTCCCTTTTATTTAAAAAGATTTTAATTGACTCTCGGTAATTATTTGGTGACATGATCTTATTATTTTTTATTTCTAAATATTTTTTACAGAAAACTATATAAGACTTAATTTTTTTATCCTATATTTTAAAAGATGGTAAACTGCGGTTGCAAGCGTTTAAAGTCCACCGAACTGATTTTTCGGAAAAAAATAAATATATAAATATAAATCTCTTTGAATATTAGAAATCATAAATTAAATCAATCGAAAAAATAAATTTTTGGACTTAGGAGTCGCCACCTACTCGTGATCGAAAAATAAATAAATTGAGTAGCTCCTGAATAGGTGATCTATGGTTTCTTCATTTCCTCTACATAGAAGACAGTTCGTGTCCGGGATGCTCATATACTTGCTGATACGATCACGAGTGCTGAGTCTTTCCCAGAAGGCGGGCCATAGGATGAACTGGTGTCTAGGGATAATCTGCGTTGACCATACAAGAGGAGTCCATTCTACTTTTTGTACTTTTTCCCGGGTTACCTCCTATTTTTTCTTCGATACCAACTTCCCATTGTCCTCAGATTTCCATTCATGAATATCCGGTCTGTCGTGTAATTGTATGTTACTTATATGACCAAGTATCCTCTGTCCTTCTAGATTTCTTCTCAGGAGTGAGTCCCAATTCCCGTCTTTAATGTCTCTGATTTTCGCTTTTGTGTAGTCCCTTCTGATACGGGTATTTTGAAACTCCTCCTTGTGGATGATAGACTGGTTTTCGAATCAGGGGTCGTGCCAGAATAGAGTGCATTTCCCGTCCCCTAGCCGGATGTCATAAAGATCTGCAATATCGCTTCTTAGTTTAAGAATCTTTTTTAGAGACCAGCTCATAGCTTCATGAATTTTGCAAGTCCAGATGTTGGTTTCGTATTTCATAAACCTCGTATGCACTCATTTGATCCATAGTGACTCCTGATTGTGCTCCAAAGCCCACAGATGCTTGAAGGTGAGAGCCTTGTTCCACTCGATACAGTTCTTCAAGCTGATGCCTCCCTCATCCTTCGGTTTGCAGAGAGCGGTCTATTTGAATTTTTTCCTCCTCTTCCACTACTGCCCCAGATAAAGTTCATCATTAGTGTATTGAGCTCCTTCATTACCTTCTTCGGAATGACCATTTGCAGCGCCCAGTAGCCAACTATGCTCATGACCACGATTTTGATAAGTTCGATCCTCCCTACATAAGAAAGTTTTTTCGCTGCCCAGCTAGATATCATGTTTTTTACCTTTTCAATCAGTGGCTTGCAGTGTGAGATCTCGATCTGCTTCGCGGTTAACGGAATTTCTAAGTACCTTACAGGAAAACGGTCTTCCTTGATGCCCATGATGTTGAAGATGTCCTGCTTCGTTTCGTCATTCATACCTCCTAGTCGGATTTTAAGTGTTGTAGAGATTGGTATTTGTTTTAAACAGATCTGAAAGTTTGGGGTCTCCATGTATAAAATTCAACTAGCCGTAAATTATTTCAAGTAAAAACAAATTTCAAGGCTAAACTTTAAAACAAGGAAAAAAAGAAAACGGTGAAGAAAACCTAAATTTTCAGAGATTTTAAGACTTCTTTTGCATGATGTTGTTGATCTAGTTCAAATCTAAATAATACCAATTGCATTTGGAAAAAAATGAATGGTAGTAGCAACCGCGCACGTTAGATCAGCATTGGATTATCATCCAACAATTTAGGCGCTTCAACGTAGCCCGTTGTTGCCGAAAAGACGCGCGTCCGGGTCATAGCAGATCAGGAGACGACCGTTAGCTGGAATGCTAATGGACCGCTGAAACGCCATGGCATCAATGCAGAACACCGAGATGCCATCAAAACAATGTCGTTTTTGGCTCTAGTCTTCTTCTTCTTCATCGCGACGTCGTGTGGATAGACATGAAGATCCGTGTTGATTTTGGATTATTGGAACTCCCTCGTTGATTCACCAAATTAACTCATTCAAATCCCATAATGATCACCCTACGATGGTGATCATTCTCCCTACAACTATAGCACTCGTCACGACCTACTTCGACGACTACAAGCCAAGAACAGTCAAATGTCATTAATGAATTTTGACTAATTCAACCCACTTGGATTCCTTAACCGACTTAGGATGAGTATAAATACACCCTCAAGTCATTCTGAAGAAAAGAAACCAACACACAACCCTTAAATCGAAGAAAATCAAAATTCGCCATTAAAGCTTCAAGTCTTCTGATTTTTCAAATTTTTTGTTTAAGGACTTAAACTTGGATCTAAACTTCCAGAAAGCTTCCCTATGAATCAAGGAGTTTTCTTCAATCCTTGATAAGGTTCCAATCAACCTATAATTCATATTTATTGTTTGAATTTGAAATTTTTATATTTCAAATTGCATAAGTTTGTATATTTGTTGTTTATGATGTTTTATGGTTGAGATTCATCCCTAGCTGGTTTATAAACTATCTGGATAGAATCAATCAATCAATCTAAATTATAAAAACCCAAATTTGAATTTCAAAAAAAAAAATGGGTTTGTTATTCTTGGGTTAATTCGGTCGAAACATAGCACATAAAGCTTCCTAAATGATTGTAATAATGTTGGGCAACTGTTTGGATCATGTTTGATCAAAACGAGCATCCATTGTTCTTATTTTAGTACCAATCAAGTATATGTAGTATAAGGAAGTTATTGGATAGCTCCTTACACTTCAAAACAAACTTAAAATCAAAAACCCAATTTTTGATAATAAATTGTTTTGAACAAATTAATCATCATTCAGATCGATTCATACATTAAGATGATGATCAACATGTTTCTAGGAGCTTTGTGAAACTACCCAAGCTCTTGGATCAAAGAATTAGATGTAAAAAATGAATTTTAAAAATTGGATACTTGTGTTCTTAATGACCGAGAGGTTAGACCGAGACCAAGAACCGAGAAAAATAAGCAAGGACCGAGACTGAGGATCGGTATTCTTGAGTTATGATCGAGACCTATGACTAGTGTTCTTGAGATAGGATCGAGAAATCTGACCGAGGATTCTCACCTAGAACCGAGACTCCCAAGACCCACGATCGAAAAAATCTAAACCTAGGACCGAGAGTTCTGAGTCTAGGACTGAGACTCCCAAAACGCAGGACCGAGAGGCCTAACCTTGGGACTGAGTATCCCAAACTTGGGATCGAGAGCTCCCGAGTCCAAAACCGAGGGACTTAGCCCAGAGCTAGCCCCAGACTAAGAGGTTTATACACCTCGATCGGGAAACCTAGCCCCAAGCTAATCCAAGACCGATTGGGTTTTACACCTAGACCGGTAAGATCAGTCAAGGACCAAGAGTCCTTAGAACCTTGACCGAGAGACTCTAGTACTCAGACCGAGAGCTCCCGAGCCCAGACCGAAGGTCTCTAGACCCCGATTGATAAGAACAAACCCCTACCTTCGGACTCCGGTCCTAAGGCCTATTTGGTTCCACTTTTAAAAATCCAAAATTATTTTTATAATTTTGAAACTCCAAATCATTTTCTAAAAGTCCCTAAAAATTAGAAAGCTCATTTTAAATATTTTTGGGATATTTCTACAAAAATATTTCAACAAAGACTCGTTTGTGTTTATTATGTACTCTAATGCCTTTAAAAATGACTGATATTCTTCAGATATTTCCACCTTAGATATCATCCGCAACAGATCCTAGCATTTAAATATTGTTGTTTCAATATTTTAAATAACAAAACCTAAAAGCATGACTAGAATCGAAAGAATAATCGGTTAAAGCTCAAACGTGATACGACCGATTTTCAAAACCAATTTTATAAGTAGATACCGTTTTTAAAAATGGGTACGAAGGGCATAGCGCGAAAGCTCTTTCCCGAGTATCACTAAACTTTGAACCAAACGACCAGTGCCAAAAAAGATTGTACACATACACTTTTTTTTATTGATTTCACTAATATCAATTAACGACTCTATTTTCAAATAAATAATTTTTCTTTAATTAAATATGTTTAATAATTTAAATCGAATTTCATAGAAAATCAACTTGTCATTTGATTATAGCAAATCTCAGATTATTAAAATTTGAATAAAATTAATTATTTGTACATAATTAATTTTATAAACAGTTAGGTATTATCAAAAAAATTTAAAAATAATGTTTTGTTTTAAAAAGATGTCTGACACGAAACCACTTCGGGCTCGCATGCCACGTGTCGACATACATGCGCTACTACGGGATTCTCGTGGGTTACAGTGTTATTCTGACTGGAGCTCGTCATCCTTTCAACTCAATCGTCTCATGTCGATGCCCGTTTTCATGTATCTCATGTCGTGTCTTGACACACTCATTATAGTTAATTATATATGTATATTTATTAAATTATATTGTTATAAAAATTATAAAATATGATTATTAATTTATTTATTTAAATTTAAAAAACATAAATTAATTTAATAAGTTTAATGTGTTATATATTATTTAAAAAACTAATTAAAATATTAAATATGTAGACATAAATTTTAATATCTAGTTTTATAAATAATATTTTGAAATTTAATTATTTAAAATATGTTTTAAAATTTATAAATAATTATCCAAATAAATTAGTTAATAATTTATTCATTGAATTACACTATAAATAAATTTAGAGAGAACCTAGTAGTTTGAGAATGTTAATATAATTGTGGGTAGTTGGGAAAGAAATGAAAAAAGACAGATAAAAAATAATTTAATAAATTTATACTTGACATATTTATAAATATATATTATTATATTAAAATTTAATTAATTTGAAGGTGGATAGAAATTATCAATATATTATTATATTATCAAAATTAAATTATTATAATGTGTTTATTATTTAATGTATTAATAATAATTGAAAATAAAAAAAAATAATTGAAAATCTAAAAATAAATAAACTAAAAGTAATATCTTAGATAATTATTCACATTATTATTCATATAATTTATTTTTTTTATATTTATAATTTATTTTAATTTATATTATTTAAGTTAATATTTTAATTTAGTATGTTTAGTTTTAATTATATATATTACATTTATAAAATTAAATAATTTATTGATTGAATGAGAATATAAATAGATTTAGAGAAAATGTTAATGTAATGTTAGTAGTTTAAGCCATATGATTAGTTGTGTTTACGTTGTTTTGTGTGTACTCATGCTTATATAGTGTCTATACTCGTGTTGTGTCCATGTCGACTCGTGACCGTGTGACAATCGCATAAACTCATAATTGTGTCGTTTCGTCTTTGGGTCGTGTCCAACCCACGATCTGAGTAAGATAATATTATGTCGTGTAGTTCTGTTCTAATATTGTGTCGATTCGTGTTGATGAAACTCATTGCCCAACACTAGTCCATAACTAAGAAACCACTCCATGCACCTCTGCAAATAAAATAAAATAATTATTATTTGTATATAGAAAGAAATACATTTATTACTTTTTAAAAATAAATGAGAGATCGCTTACTTAGTGTTCCTTCTTACTTAGTGTTCCTGAGGATGTAGGATTGAAAACATTATTCGACGTTATTATTGTTGTATTCATTTTGTCACCTAACAACGCCAAATTAATTCTATACACCGTTAGACTTTCTTGGTACTTCCCCTCTTTTATAATAATACACGTTCAAAGAGAATTAATCGGTGTCGTAGCATCAATTGCTCCGGAGATGGTTCTATATGGCGTAGAACCATCCAACACAACATATAACTTTGTGTCACAAAGAGAAGGTTAAGGTCTGTGTCTTTTGTGAACCACCCAAACGACTATGGTCATGATGGCAAAGAATATCATGAGGAATACCTTTAAAAGATCGTACCAATTCAGGTATAGAATAAAGTTACATAGGTTTTGTTGACCAACATGGTCATTAGGGTGACCGATGGGAACAAAGTGGTCTGAACGATGATCGACATGAACAAAAACCTCATGAAGGAATTGAACATTTTCAATCTCCATTTTAAAAGCACTAGAATGCCTTTAGGAAGAGTTACTTGAGAGGAAATGTAGTGATTTTGAAAGATTATATAGAAATGAGGACCACTTCTAAATCTCATAACTGTCTCTAGAGTTTTTTATCTTAAATATTCATTACATTTACAATATATTGATTAAATTGATGATGGTGACTGGGATCTAACTTATAAATTCTGAAATGTTTGTTTTTGTTTACATGATACTTTTTATCAATTTTCTTATAAAATGACCAGTTTTTGTTTGTTTCAATATAAGAGTCTTTTAATTTTTAAGAACATACAAATAATTATTTAAATAAAATTAGTTAATAATTTATTGTGTTTATATCGTTTTGTGTGTACTCGTGCTTGTGTCGTTTCTATACTTGTGTTGTGTCCGTGTCGACTCGTGATAGTGTAACAATCGTATAAACTCATAATCGTATCGTTTCGTGCTTGTGTCTTGTCCAAGTGAGATAATACTATATCGTGCAATTTCGTACTAATATCGTATCGGTTCATTTTGATCAAACTGCCCAACTCAAATCCATAGATAAGAAACAACTCACAAGCATCTATGCAAATAAAATAAAATAATTATTATTTATTTATATATATATATAGAAAGATACATTTATTACCTTTTGAAAATAAATGAGAAATCGCTTACTTAGTGTTCATGTAAAAGTAACATTGAAAATATAATTAGACATTATTATTGTTGTATTCATTCTATCGCCTAACAATGCCAAATTGATTTTATCTTTTGACACCGTTAGACTTTCTTCGTACTTCCCCTCTTTTATGATAATACACGTACTAAGAGAATTAAGCGGTGTCGTAGCATCAACTGCTTTGAAGATGGTTCTATATGGCGTAAAACCATCCAACACAACATATAACTTTGTGTCACAAGGAAAAGGTTATGGTTGGTGTCTTTTGTGAACCACCCAAACGAGTATGGTCATGATATAAAAGAATATAATGGGGAATACCTTTAAAAGATTGTACCACCAATTCAGGTTTAGAATAAAGTTACATAGGTTTTTTTGACCGACATGATTAGGGTGACCGATGGGAATAAAGTGGTATGGACGATGATCGACATGAACAAAGTCATCATAAAGGAAATGAACATTTTCAATCACCATTTTAAAAACACTAGAATTTCTTTAGGAAGAGTTAGTTGAGAGGAAATGTAGTGATTTTGAAAGATTATATAAAAAGGAGGACCACTTCTAAATCTCATAACTGTCTCTAGAGTTTTTTTTATCTTAAATATTCATTCCATTTACAAGAAATTGATTAAATTGATGATGGTGACTGGGAACCAACTTATAGATTCTGAAATGTTTGTTATTATTTTCACTTTTTTTTATCAATTTTTTTATAAAATGACCCGTTTTTGTTTGTTTCACTGTAAGAGTCTTTTTAATCTTTAAGAACATAGAAATAATTATTTAAATAAAATTAGTTAATAATTTATAAAATTAAATAATTTATTGTGTTTATGTCGTTTTGCGTGTATACTCGTGTTTGTATCGTTTCTATACTCATGTATTGTTCGTGTCGACTCGTGGCAGTGTTACGATCGTATAAACTCATAATCGTGTCGTTTCGTGCTTGTGTCTTGTCTAACTCACTATCCAAGTGAGATAATATTATATCGTGCAGTTCCGTACTAATATCGTATCGGTTCATTTTGATCAAACTCATTGTCCAACTCATTCCATAGATAGGAAACCACTCACATGCATCTATGCAAATAAAATAAAATAATTATTATTTATATATATATATATATATATAAAAAGAAATATGTTTATTACCTTTTGAAAATAAATGAGAAATTGCTTACTTAGTGTTCATGTGGAAGTAGCATTGAAAATATTATTAGACGTTATTATTGTTGTATTCATTCCATCACCTAACAATTCCCAATTGATTTTATCTTTTGACACTGTAATACTTTCTTCGTACTTTCCCACTTTTATGATAATACACGTCCTAAAAGAATTAAGCGGTGTCGTAGCATCAACTGCTCCAGAGATGGTTCTATATGA
Organism: Impatiens glandulifera; assembly: GCF_907164915.1. Lineage (NCBI taxonomy): Eukaryota > Viridiplantae > Streptophyta > Magnoliopsida > Ericales > Balsaminaceae > Impatiens > Impatiens glandulifera. The sequence continues at coordinate 15,483,544 of NC_061863.1, read as the reverse complement.
TGTAGAACCATCCCACACAACATATAACTTTGTGTTACAAAGAAAAGGTTATGGTTGGTGTCTTTTGTGAACCACCCAAAAGAGTATGGTCATGAATGAAAAGAATATTATGAGGAATACCTGTAAAAGATCGTACCAATTCAGGTTTAGAATAAAGTTACATAGGTTTTATTGACCGACATGATTAGGGTGACCGATGGGAACAAAGTGGTCTGGACGACGATGGACATGAACAAAGTCCTCATGAAGAAAATGAACATTTTCAATCTGCATTTTAAAAACACTAGAATGCATTTAGGAATAGTTATTTGAGAGGAAATGTAGTGATTTTGAAAGATTATATATAAAGGAGGACCACTTCTAAATCTCATAAGACTAGGAACCAGCTTATAGATTCTAAAATGTTTGTTTTTGTTTACATTGTATTTTTGATCAATTTTCTTATAAAATATCCAGTTTTTGTTTGTTTCTATATGAGAGTCTTTTTAATCTTTAAGAACATGCAAATAATTATTTAAATAAAATTAGTTAATAATTTAATAAATTAAATAATTTATTGTGTTTATGTCGTTTCGTGTGTGTACTCGTGCTTGTGTTGTTTCTATACTCGTGTTGTGTCTGTGTCGACTCGTGACAGTGTTACAATCGTATAAACTCATAATCTTGTCGTTTTGTGCTTGTGTCTTGTCCAACTAACGATCCTAGTGAGATAATATTATATCGTGCAGTTTCGTATTAATATCGTGTCGGTTCATTTTGATCAAACTCATTGCCCAACTTAAATCCATAGATAAGAAACCACTCACATGCATTTATGCAAATAAAATAAAATAATTATTATATATATATATATAAAGAAAGAAATACATTTATTACCTTTTGAAAATAAATGACAAATCGCTTACTTAGCGTTCATGTAAAAGTGGTATTGAAAATATTATTTGACGTTACTATTGTTGTATTCATTCCATCGCCTAACAATGCCAAATTGATTTTATATTTTGACACCATTAAACTTTCTTTGTACTTCCCTTCTTTTATGACAATACACATACTAAGAGAATTAAGCGGTGTGGTAGCATCAACTGCTCTAGAGATGGTTCTATATGGCGTGAAACCATCCAACACAACATATAACTGTTGTTAATTAGATGTGTGCAGTGGAATAATTTATAGATCTAATCTAAACATCTAATCATATGATCCATGCATAATTGATAAAATCATGATATATAGATTATAGTAATATACCTTTGATGCGTGAACCAGATCAGATCTGGTAGTAATGAATAATCGAGAGCCCCACGTGTTGCTCCTCTACTTGGTCCACACGAGCCCGACTAGATCTCTTTACTTTCGACTGCTAGGACGAAAAAGACAAAGGGGAAGCAATCCAATTGCTAGATTTAAAAGATGATTTCTTTCTTTTCTTCTTACAAGTTACCACCATAATATGGCAAAAGCCTTTTTTTGAAAGAGGAACAATTCTCTCTATTATCACGTATGTCGTGTCTCTTGCAAAATCAGTGAATCTTTATCTCTTAAATAAAATTCATTACCTAATTAAGGAGAGCGAATCAAAAGGCAACAAAAAAACAAAAACGTATGGCCTTATTACCTTTTGTATTCTCTTATTAATTAGTCTTGGCTCCATAATTAACCATTAATTATATATTATTTTATTTCACAAATAAATAATATTTCTTATTATTAATAATATTTAATATGTATTAATAATTAACCATCTTTCTCGTTTATCTAGTCTGTCAACTCTAAGTGTGTGACCTCACAGGACCCGATTATAATAGTTATAGGTTTAACCCCATTAATCGTAGTTGACTTCTAACAAAGCACTACGACTCCTAAGATAATCGGATTAAATTATATCTGTTAATTTGTCCTATCCAAGTTTAGTCATTGCACATTAAATTAAAGGACACAATTCCTTCAATCTCCCACTTGTCCTTAAACAAGTGTGCAATATAAGATATTTTTGTCTCTTAATGTCTTATTTGATGATATGGTGACATTCATACCTTTTATCAAATATGTTTCTTGAACTCTAAGTTTGAACTGTCAATTAAACGGATGATTCATATTAATCCATCTGAGTATGGCCATGCATTTTCAGTTCTCGCTCTTCAAGTGGCCGAGACACCATTCATGTTCAATGTATCACAGTATACATGAAGTAAGAGGACTTCTCCATTCTTGTAGGACTATGGCTCCCACTCAATTTTTAGCAATCCCAACTACTGCCTTTATAACTCCTTTTACGGAAAGCGTTTAATAGTGTCAAAGAAATACCAATCATTAAGTGAGGCCACAACATACTCATGTCTGAGGAATCTACTAAACATGGTTTAACTTAAAACTCTACAATCTCTTTTGGAGAGTCTTAAGGTGGGTCAGTCTTACATGTATCATCCATACACATATATGTAATTGACTAGACATCTCCATGTCCTTATAGCCCATGAAACCTGACGCTATTAGTCAGCTTACAATATAGTAACTTATAAAATCATCTATGTCCATTTGATGATTTCAAACTATAGACTTTTAATAATTCAAAACTTTATTTCACTTAATGGGGTTTCATTCAGCAGAACACTTAAGGTGATCCCATTTGTTAATAATGAATTATTTGGACATATTATTCAATATCGATAAAACAATATAAATATGGATGAAATATCATATATAATAAAATCATCAAGTCAAACATAAAATTGGTGTCTAACACTCATAAATACATAATGTAATACAAAAGCAAACTCAAAGCCATTCTCCAATGTGTTTGAGACCCTTAGCCCTAGTGTGACTCTCATGCTTGGGCCTAGGCATAGGTTTGGTCAATGGATCTGCAATATTGTCATCAGTATGCACTTTACACATCCTAATGTCACCCATAGTGATGATGTGTCGAATAAGGTGATACTTTCTCATAACGTGTCTGGATTTGGAGCTCGAACTCGGTTCCTTTGCCTGAGATATGGCACCATTGTTGTCACAATAGATGTCGATAGGCATTGAAATGCTAGGAACAACACTGAGTTCATCTAGGAACTTCCTCATCCAAACGGCCTCCTTTGCTGCTTCACTAGCAGCAATGTACTCAGCCTCTGTTGTAGAATCTGTTATAGTACCTTTCTTGGAGCTCTTCCAGCTTACTGCTCCTCCGTTAAGGATAAAGACATGACCCGATTGAGACTCAAAGCCATCTCGGTCAGTCTGAAAGCTCGCATCAGTATAGCCTTGTACGATCAATTTTTCATCTCCCCCATATACTAAGAAATCATCCTTTGTTCTTCTTAAGTACTTCAGGATATTCTTAGTTGCACTCCAGTGTGCTTCTCTAGGACTTGATTGGTATCTGCTACACATGCTCAAAGCATATGCAACATCTGGACGTGTACATACCATGGCATACATGATAGATCCTATAGCAGAAGCATATGGGATCTTGTTCATCTTCTCAAGCTCAGCATGTGTTTTAGGACACTGCGTCTTGTTGAGATATACACCTTGTTGAATGGGTAAAAATCCCTTCTTGGAATCTTGCATCTTGAATCTATTAAGAATCTTATCAATATAAGTTCTTTGACTTAATCCAAGAAGCCTCTTAGATCTATCTCTATAGATCTTAATTCCAAGTATGTACTCGCCCTTTCCTAAGTCTTTCATTGAGAAACATTTCTTTAGTCATTCTTTTACGGACTCTAGCATCGGAATGTCATTCCCAATAAGTAGTATGTCATCCACATACAAGACTAAGAAGGCTGCCTTATTCCCACTAAACTTCTTGTAAATACAAAGATCCTCTTCGCATCTAATGAATTCAAACTCTTTGATCTTTTCATAAAATCGAAAGTTCCAACTCTCGGATGCTTGCTTAAGTCCATAAATGGATTTCTTAAGCTTGCATACCTTCCCAACATGATTTGGATCTTCAAAACCTAAAGGTTGTGTCATGTACACATCCTCTTCCAAAAAACCATTTAGAAAAGCGGTTTTGACATCCATTTGCCATATTTCATAGTCATAATATGTAGCAATAGCTAGGATTATCCTAATGGATCTAATCATGACAACTGGTGAAAATGTCTCGTCATAGTCTATACCATGAATCTGTCTAAAACCTTTGGCAACTAGTCTTGCCTTGTAAACAGATGCATTTCCATCCTTGTCATTTTTGAGTTTGAAAATCCATTTGCTTCCTATGGGTTTTACCCCATCTGGCAAATCTATCAAGTCCCATACTTTATTTTCAAACATCGAATCCATTTCAGACCTCATGGCATCAAGCCATTTATTGGAGTCTGGACCCGTCACTGCTTGCTTATAGGTCGAAGGCTCACTATGTTCTAGCATAAGAACATCAAGGCTTACATTTAAGATGAAATCATCATAACGTCTTGGTTGTACCCCTGGCCTTTCCGATTTACGAGTGGGTTCAACTTGTTCAACAACTAAATCCGGAACATGATCTACAACTGTTTATAGATCCTCTTGTTCCGGTTCTTGGATGATCTGAGGCCCTAAGTCTTCAAAAGTAATCATCTCTGCATTAACATCATCCATGTCATTTTGTTTTTGAGTTTGTTGCTCTTCATCATCTTGAACTGTTTCAAGATGAATATTTCTCCCACTTGACTTGTTGGAAAGGAACTCTCTTTCCAAAAAGACATTATCCCTTGCAACAAACACCTTTTGCTGAGTTGGATTGTAGAAATAATATCCAAAACTTCCTTTTGGATACCCTATAAAAAAGAATTTATCTGATTTTGGGGCAAGCTTCTATGTTTGTAAACGCTTTACATAAGCTTCACATCCCCATATTTTCAGAAAAGACAACTTTGGAACCTTTCCAGTCCATATCTCATATGGAGTTTTGTCTACAGTTCTTGACGGAGTGCTATTTAGTGTAAGTACAGTGGTATTGAGGGCATATCTCCAGAAAGATACCGGAAGATTAACAAAACTCATCATTGATCGGACCATTTCTAACAAAGTCTTGTTTCTCCTTTCAGACACACCATTTAGCTGAGGTGTTCCTGGGGTAGACAACCGTGTTACTATCCCACAGTTTTTCAAATGATGATCAAATTCGTGGCTCAAGTACTCACCACCACGATCAGATCGAAGTGCTTTTATTTTCTTGCCACTTTGAGTCTCTACTTCGTTTTGAAATTTCTTGAACTTTTCAAAGGACTCTGATTTATGTGACATAAGGTAAATATACCCATATCTACTCATGTCATTAGTAAATGTGATGAAGTATCTATAGCCACCTCTAGCTTCAGTGCTCATTGGACCACATACATCAGTATGTATTACGCCCAGTAGTTCAGTAGCCCTTTCAAACGTTCCTCTGAAAGGTGACCTTGTCATCTTGCCCTTTAGACATGATTCACATGTATCAATGGATTCAAAATCCATGTCTTTTAGAAGCCCATCTTTGTGGATCTTCTTCATGCGATTCGCACTAATGTGACCCAATCGACAATGCCATAGGTAGGCCTCACTCAAACTATTTAATTTTTGTCTTTTGTTATTTATGTTTTACAATTCTGATTTTAGATCCAATACAAAGAGTCCATTACTCATTGGAGCAGTCGCATAGAAAATATCATTCTTAAAAACAGAAATACTTCCATTTTTAATGTTAAATTCAAAACCTTCAGAATGTAATACAACAACCGAAACAAGGTTCTTAGTAATGCAAGGAACATAATAACAATTATTCAGTTCTAATACTAAACCAGAAGGTAAAGATAGACTTAAATCTCCTACGGTAAGTGCAGCAACACTTGCTCCATTTCCAACGCGCAGGTCTATCTCCCCTTTCTTCACTTGTCTTTTATTTCTAAGTCCTTGAAGTGGAACTCACAGTCCCGTTCTTCTTGTCTTCTAGGTACTTGGGACAATTTCTTTTCCAGTGTCCCTTGACCTTGCAGTAAAAACAATCATGATCAGCAACCACCTTTGGCTTCTCACCACCCTTGGGTTTGGAAACTTGCTTGCCTTTCCCTTGGTTATTGTTCTTTTTCTTAGCCACTTTCTTAAACCCCTTCCCATTGTTGACATTTAGAACTTCCTTCTTCTTGTCATCAATAATATTGCGTTCAGCATTTTTAAGCATGTTATGGAGCTCATTCAGATCATGTTTTAGACCATTCATATGGTATTGCATTCTAAATGGTGCAAAACCATCATGTAAGGATTTAAGAACAATATCAGTGGCCAACTCTTGGTCATATGGGGTCCCCAGATTTTCCATCCTCTTGAAAAGCCCAGTCAGGCTAATCACATGAGGACTCACTGGTTTTCCCTTCACAAGCTTGCTATCAAGTATAGCCTTGTGAGTCTCATATCGCTCTATCCTTGCCCGATCCTGAAACAGCGTTTTCAGTTCAATTATGATAGTATAAGCATCAGAATGCAAAAACCTCTTTTGCAATTTAGGCTCCATTGCAGCTACCATGAGGCAAGTAACAGGTAATGCTTCAGTTTTCACCCAACTTGATGTTGCCTTCTCCTCATTTGATGAGGTTTCGGTCACAGTAGGGATAGGGGTAGTTAGGACGTCCTCACGTCCCTCAGACCTGAGAATAATTCTCAGATTCCTTTCCCAATCAAGGAAGTTCGTTTCATTTAGCTTATTTTTCTCAACAATTGAGCGCAGAGAGAATTTCAAATTATCTTTCGACATATTCTTCAAAATATAAATGACATACAAATCAGTTTATGTTTGAAAATTGCAAAATACTTATAATTAAACAATTTAAAATAAGTGAATGCACATTTTATTCAAGTTTTTATAGTCCCTAATGAATAAAATGATTCCAAGATCCCATTACAGACAATCCCCAACGTACTTTTACACTGCCTTAGGTCTTGTGTGTTCAAGGTAAGTAACAATTACTAATTATAACTTCTTATAATTCTTGGTTGATGATCCACATCCAATGTAGGATTCATCCCCTTGCCTCAAGATCCAAAACTTTGCCTTTTGGTCTCTTGTTGGGTACAACCGTATCAAGGTTTATGAATCCCCGTATAGATTCATCCTTAGGAGCCTAAGGTTGAGGAAAGACACCCTCGCTTTTGCGAAACCTATCCAACCAAAACCATAAACTTCATGGGTCATGACACGGAAAGGTATTGCCCCAATTTTCTTTAGGGACTTAAGTTTTAAGATAGATTTACATCTTAATCTATGTAAAATTATATCACCAATATAGATCCGCATCAAAATTAACAGTTAATTTATTGATCCTATCAATATATTCAACCTGGCGCTCTGATACCACTGTTGTTAATTAGATGTGCGCAGCGGAATAATTTATAGATCTAATCTAAACATCTAATCATATGATCCATGCATAATTGATAGAATCATGATATATAGATTATAGTAATGTACCTTTGATGCGTGAACCGGATCAGATCTAGTAGTAATGAATAATCAAGAGCCCCACGTGTTGCTCCTCTACTTGGTCCACACGAGCCCGACTAGATCTCTTTACTTTCGACTGCTAGGACGAAAAAGACAAAGGGAAAGCAATCCAATTGCTAGATTTAAAAGATGATTTCTTTCTTTTCTTCTTACAAGTTACCACCGTAATATGGCAAAAGCCATTTTTTGAAAGAGGAACAATTCTCTCTATTATCACGTATGTCATGTCTCTTGCAAAACCAGTGAATCTTTATCTCTTAAATAAAATTCATTACCTAATTAAGGAGAGCAAATCAAAAGGCAACAAAAAACAAAAACGTATGTCCTTATTACCTTTTGTATTCTCTTATTAATTAGTCTTAGCTCCATAATTAATAATTAATTATATATTATTTTATTTCACAAATAAATAATATTTATTATTATTAATAATATCTAATATGTATTAATAATTAACCATCTTTCTCGTTTATTAGTCTGTCAACTCTAAGTGTGTGACCTCATAGGACCCGATTATAATAGTTATAGGTTTAACCCCATTAATCGTAGTTGACTTTTAGCAAAGCACTACGACTCCTAAAATAATCGGATTAAATTATATCTGTTGATTTGTCATATCCAAGTTTAGTTATTGCACGTTAAATTAAAGGACACAATTCTTTCAATAACTTCGTGTCACAAAGAAAAGGTTATGGTTGGTGTCTTTTGTGAACCACCTAAACGAGTATGGTCATGATGGAAAAGAATATTATGAGGAATACCTCTATAAGATCGTACTAATTCAGGTTTAGAATAAAGTTACATAGGTTTTGTTGACCGACATGATTAGGGTGATTGGCATGATTAGGGTGACTGGCATGTCGAACAAAGTGATCTGGATGACGATACGACATGAACAAAGTCCTCATGAAGGAAATGAACATTTTCAATCTCCATTTAAAAAACACTAGAATGCCTTTAGGAAGAGTTACTCAAGAGGAAATGTAGTGATTTTGAAAGATTTTATAGGGAGGAGGACAACTTCTAAATCTCATAACTGTCTCTAGAGTTTTTTACCTTAAATATTCATTCCATTTACAAGAAATTGATTAAATTGATGATGGTCATTGGGAACCAACTTATAGTTTCTGACATGTTTGTTTTTGTTTGCATGGTATTTTTGTTAAGTTTTCCTATAAAATGATCAGTTTTTGTTCGTTTTAATAAGAGAGGGTCTTTTTAATCTTTAAAAAAATGGTTTGTGTGTAAATATGATTAGTGTTTTATCAATCAATATCTTTCTTTATTTGTCACCAAGCTCCTTCATGCATTTAATAGAATATGAACTTTAATGATTAAGGCATCGCTAGAAAAAAATCTACGAGAAGGCCGGTTAACATGAACCCTATGTGAAAGTATATACGATGAACTACCTACTCAACAAGAAAGAACTAAAATGACCCATTAACCTAACAAAATGAAGGAAGAATATGATAATCACCAAATTAAAACTTGACTGAGAAATGTGAAAAATTAATAGTGTTAAGTGTTAACTATGAAGTTCTATTATTGATCATTAAACGACACTATTAGGTTTACAAATCCAAATTGAATATTAATTTTTTATTAGTAGTCTAAAATGAAATATTTTTGTAATATCTTTGTTGTTTTTAATTTATTATATCATTATAATTATTTTCTAATGTAATAATTATATTTTTGTTTTGAAAAATACAAATTTTATAATAATATGTTAGATTGCAAATGGGGTCGGTTTCTCAAATATATATATATATATATATATATATATATATATATATATATATATATATATATATATATATATATATATATATATATATATATATGGAATTTGAGAAAAAGACGTCAGATAAACCAATACAGACTTTAAAATGGAGAAAATGGAGAAGTAGTTACAGTTTTTATTCGTCCTTCTCCTTCTCCTTCTCCTTCTCCTTCTCCTTCTCCTTCTCCTTCTCCTTCTCCTTCTCCTTCTCCTTCTCCTTCTCCTTCTCCTTCTCCTTCTCCTTCTCCTTCTCCTTCTCCTTCTCCTTCTCCTTCTCCTTCTCCTTCTCCTTCTCCTTCTCCTTCTCCTTCTCCTTCTCCTTCTCCTTCTCCTTCTAATTTAGAAGGAAAACTTCAATACAATAGCAAATCATAACAAAACGAGTAAACAATATTGATGAAAGAGTTTTATGCATATCTCTCGGAGACGCCATGCATGTTCATGGATTTCATTATTTTCTTTTTCTTTCAATATTCTCTTAAAATAATTAATCCTCATTACTAATTTTAGATTTTTTTTCTTTTTTGGGAGGGGAAACGTCTTAGTGCTATTTCATTAAAAAACTTAAAGTAGAGAATGAATTTAAAAAAACAAAACTAGACAAGTCCTAGTTTTGTTGAAAACAACAAATGAGTTTCAAGCAACCTGAAGCAACCTGGCTGAATTACAAAAACAAACAAAACAATAAACACAAACAAACAAATTTTACTGAATTTTGAATTTGCTTTTCCTTGTAACAATTTTGAAAGGGATATTTCATCTTTGACTTAGCTTCAGATTGTCTTCATCTGTGACTATGTCTTCCCAGATCTTTTCCTCTGATCTTTGATTTGTACTATGAATTATTATATTTCGCTCCCTCTATATATTGTAGACTGGGCTCCAAAGAAGCATTTGAACACATTTGCGTAGAAGATGTCGCCCTTAGCCTTTCTCATTACCAGCTCTCTGATTTCATTCCATTTCCTTGGAAGTTTGAAATATATATTTATATTCTTTGCAAATTTGCACCAAAGCTGAGATATAAATGAGCACTCCCCAAACAAGTGATTAATGGTTTCCTCATACACTGTACATATTAGACAATTAACGTCTGAAATACTCATGTATTTCTTTATTTTGTCTCTTGTCGTCAATCTTTTCATGTATGCCAGCCAAATGATGAATTGATATCGAGGGATAATCTTTGTAGATCAGACGATTTTATGTCAATCGATTACCTCTTCCTTTGTTCTAAGAATTTCCCAAGTTTTTCCCTCTACAAACTGCATGCTGCTAATCAAGCTTAATATTCTTCTTCCTTCTGGTATGCTCCTCGGGATTGAGTTGCATCTTCTATCTTTTATGTATCTGATCGAGGATAAAAGATTGTTCCCTCTAACTGTGCTTGTTTGGATTCTTCTCTAAGAATTAAGGGATTATTTTTTAGTCATGGATCATGCTAGAATAATACATCTCTTTCATTGTTTATGCTGAATTTCATTATCCAATATGCCTCCTTTATGAATCTTATGACTTTCTTTAATGACCATGTCATTTCCTCTAGGATTCTAGTTTATCATGTCATTCCTGGTGTATGTGTAAGTGTTTAACTGGCTGATAATATTCTCTACAACTCATAGGCTAAAATGAATATATTATGTTATCACAAAGTCCATTTTTTACCAACAGAAAATTAAAAAGTTAATTTTCTTCTAATTGATTGTAAAGATAAATTAGTTAACTGTGTCCGGCCATTGAACTTATAATATATATTATATATCATTATAGAGTATTTTTTTATATTCTATATTATTTTATAGTATTCTATATTATATAATAGACAGTAAGAGTTTCCAGACAAAAAATACAAGTTTGAGGGAAACAAGACAGAATGCAAGACGAAGACATGCATCAGGAAGAAATTTTTTTTCTTGAACTACTTTATTTTCTCTTTCTAGATAGTTTTTAAAGGTTTAGATAATCTTTCAGATTGTAAATCTTAAATAGCTTAAGAGTTCCGTGATTTTTTACACTTGTTGAAAAATTTTCACGATAAAACTCGCGCCTCTTTCTTTTTGTTGTTTGCTTAGTTGAATGAAGATTGATAGGTTATGAATAGAGCACTAAAATAAAAAGGAATATTTTTCGTATTAGGTTTTTTATCAACAAGTGGTATCAAAGAAGGATGGAGTCCTTAAGTTGTTTATAATAATAGAGAGCAACGAGTAGAATGATTAGTTTTAATGGCTCTAACTATCATGTGTGGAAAAGGAAGATGGAAGATTTTCTTTATATCAAAGATTATTATTTACATGTATTTGTTGATGAAAAAGCAAAAGATAAAACTGATGAGCAATGGACCTTGATTCTCGTCAGGTATGTGGCTACATTAGACAATGGGTGGATAATAATGTTCTTAACCATGTTACTGAAGAGATACACACGAAGGGTCTATGGAGAAAACTTGAAAGGTTGTATGCTCGAAAGTATAGTAACAATAAATTATTTCAGATTAAAAGTGATATTGGACTTAAAGTACCAAGTTGGAAACACCATGTTCGATCACTTGAATATATTTTAGAGGATTATTAATCAGCTGAGAATGGGTATCAAGTTCGATGATGAAGTGCAAGGGTTATGGATTCTTAGTAGACTATTAGACTTATGGGAGACGTTCAAAACGTCACTGTCTAACTCAGCCGCAAATGGTATTTGTACTATGGAGGTGGTAAAGAGTAGAGCCCTCAATGAAAAGATGAGAAGAAAATCGCAAGGTTCTTCGTTAGACAGCCGCAAATGGTATTTGTACTATGGAGGTGGTAAAGAGTAGAGCCCTCAATGAAAAGATGAGAAGAAAATCGCAAGGTTCTTCTTTGAATTCTCATGTCCTGCTTTCTGAAAGAATATGGAGGACTAAGAGTAGAACATGAGAAAAGTATAAACAAAAGAAAATTTGGTAACAATGTTAATACTAAGTGTTATCATTGTGGGAAAAGGGGCATATCAAGAAATTTTGCCAAACTTTCTTAAGAGAGAACAAAAATACAAATGATAAAGAAAAAAATCGATGACAGTGACAAACATGAGAAATTTAATGTGGCCATCAATAATTTCTTTAGTTTGTATGACGATGGTGTTAATCTCGCTTTCCAAGAGACTAGTTGGGTGATTGATAGTGGCGCTTCATTACATGCCACATCGCAAGAGGTATTTCTTCACATCATACACTTCAAATTATTGTGGAAGTGTTAGTATGGGTAACGATGGAATTTCCAAATTTATTAGTTTTGGAAACGTGTGCCTAAAGTTTGAAAATGACAACACATTGGTTATAAAGAATGTGAAGCACATCCCCGACATCTGTATGAATTTGATATCCACTGTAAAGCTCGATGATGAAGGTTTTTGTAATAATTTTCGAGACGATAAATGGAAGTTTACTAAAGACTCGTTGATAATGACAAATGAAGAAAAGTATATGATGCAGACAACTATTGCAGATTCTTTAATCAATGCAATTGATGATTAATAAAACGCTAAACTTTGACACAACAGACATAGTCATGTGAACGAAAAAGGTTTGATAATATTGGCTAAGAAAAATCTTCTTTCTGGAGTGAATAATGGTTCTTTGAAGAAGTGTACTCATTGTTTAGAGGGGAAGCAGACTAGAGTTGCCTTCAAGAATGTTCCTCACTCGCGAAACTATGTATACTTATATTTAGTATATTTTGATGTGAGTGGTCCTTTGAAAACAAGGACACTTGGTGGTGCATTATATTTCGTGACTTTTATTGATGATAATTCAAGGAAGAATTTATTGTATACTTTAAAGTCTAAAGATCAAGTGTTAGATGTTTTCAAACAGTTTCATGCTCTTGTGGTTAGGCAGATTTGGCACAAACCTTAAGTGTGTTCAGACGGATAATGTTGGTGAGTATTGTGGTCATTTTGATGAATATTATAGGATGCAAGGAGTTCGACATAAAAAAACCCTCCGAAGACACCTCAATTAAATGGTTTAACTATAGGATGAACCGATCACTAGTTGAAAGGGTTGGATGTTTGCTTTCGCAATCACATCTTCTAAAATCCTTTTAGGTTGAGGCTTTGAATACAGTGGTAGTAATACATGTTTTGAATCTCATGCCGTGCGTTACTTTGGATTTTGAGGTTCCAAACAAGATATGGTTGGGAAATGAACTTTCTTATGATCATCTAGGCGTCCTTGGGTGCAATGCTTTTGTTCATATTCCGAAAGATGAACAATCTAAGATTGATGTTAAGAAGAGATAGTGTGTATTCACCGGTTATAGGTTGGATGAGTTTTGTTACATATTCTATTATCCAATTCGAAGAAAGCTTATCAGAAATCGAGATGTTGTATTTATCGAAACCCAGAACATAACAGATATTGATAAAATAGAAACAACTGAGAAGATCATAGCGACGATTCTATTGAGTTAAACCAAGTTCCTACACATGCAGGGCATCCTAATCATAGCAGAGATGTAATGATAGTGATGATATCGCTAATGATGAAATTATGCCGACCAGTGACGATATCATATTTTATATTTTATAATCTCTATGATATTATTTACATTTTAACTATATGACTATTAAAAAAAATATTTTCTTCAACATTAATACTTTTTTATTGTTTAAAAATAATTTTGGAAATACAACACAAACACACAATATCTAAATATGGAAAAGACGAATGAGTAACAACTTCATCATAACTTTAATATGCAACATTGTTATCTAAAAATGGAACAAACCAAATGCGTCGTCATTTGAGAATAGAGTTGAAAAAATCATCTCAAGACAAAGGGAAAAGCTTTCCCACAATAGGTTTATAAACATATAAAATGAATATATCATGTATAAAAGGAATTTGTGCATATTTTCAACATAAATCAAATTTTTTAATATTTTAAATGACTTTAGATATATAAGGTATAAATTCAAACAAAAATAAATATACAAGAATAAATTGGAAAAAAACCAAAAGAAGCAATTTAAAATAAGATTACGTATAAGAAAATATTTCAATACCCCAAATCTTAATATTTTATTTGATCAATCTTAACAGTGGTAGTAATAATCTCAATTAATGCTATATTTTAAAATAATTCAAATTAATAAATAAATTTTAAATTATAGGAAAGTCAATTATTTTAATAATTAATTGTAATGATACTTTTTCTTAAGAGAACTTAAATAAGTAAATTTGAAAATAAATAAATAAATAAATTATTTTAACAAATGGGATTAATGTTCTTAATTAATAATATTTTTCATAAAATAATTCAAATCTCTAAAAAAAATTGTAAAAATGGAAAAATAAGCAAATCCTATGGTAGAAATGTTAATTGTCTAACTAAGATAATAAGAAATAATTATCAAGATTTTGAGATAATTAAAGTTTTAAAAGTGAATTATGAGATTGAATTTTTGTATAAGATATTACACAATAAATTTAAAACAGATAAATATATAAATTTATTGAACAACTAGTATTATAATAAATATTTTTATTAACTTGAAAGAGCAATTTGTTTTAAAAATTAATTTGAGGGTTAAAAGTGAGGATCGAAATAATTGGAGAAGTAATTTACCTTAAATAAAATGATTGGAACTTTTTTTAATTTTATTAATTTTGTAAAATATTTTATAAATTTTAAATTAAAAAGTGGAAGCATAATGAAATTGAACCTATGCCTAACAATTGTTTATCTTACCATTTTGATCCAGTCTATAGTTTTTCTGCCTTTGAAATATATATATAATCTTCAACATTATGCCCATAATTTTGTAAAAAATCTTTAAAATATTTGTTCTTTCTCAACTTTTAAAAGTTCAAGATCTTTAATAAAGGAGGTGATTTAGGAATCTTTAAATATAGCAAGTTATATTTTATAAACTTATTAACATTAAATAACTCAAAAAACACTTATTTGTATGGATAATCCGGTGAACTACTTCGGCAAGCATCTTCAAAATAAAAACAAGCCCAATACAGGATGTTGAATTGCTTATGTTTTATTTTTAAACATCTTTTATAAACTATTTGTTTGCTTTAGAACTATGATTAAAATACCTAGATCCTAAAACTAGTATTTGATCAATCAAAGCAAAATCTTTGATATTTCATGAATCTACTGCATACTTTTGATCCAACTTTTTTACTTTACCAATATTTTATACATATTTAGTTAATCTCCAACCATTTCATATCTTAACCCTTTCAACTTCAACTTTCACAACTATATATCCACTCATAAATCCCATTGTTCCCACACACACCACTCACACTTTGCCAACAAATTAGAATGATCGCCACCTTCCTCCTCCTCCTATTCATCACCGGTGCCGGAGCAGACAACGGTGGAAGTACTCCAACTGCCGCCCAATTCTTGGGACCCCAAAATGTGGCCAGGGCGGCGTTGAGATTGCCGCCACTGACGTGGAGCAATAAACTACAGCAGTACGCCGAAGCGTACGCTAACCGGAGAAAAGGCGACTGCGCCTTGATCCATTCCCCCGAAAATACTTACGGAGAAAATATCTTCTGGGGGAGTGGTACTGACTGGAGCCCGGCTCAGGCAGTCGAGTTGTGGCTGTCGGAGAAACAGTACTATAATTACTTCTCGAATTCATGCGAGCAAGGGCAGGAATGCGGGCATTATACACAGATTGTGTGGCGGAACACGAAACAGGTGGGTTGTGCACGGGTGGTTTGTAATGGAGGGAAAGGTGTTTTCATGACTTGTAATTATGACCCGCCTGGAAATTATATTGGAGAGAAACCTTATTGATCCATTTATATATATTTTACTATATGCTGATCATAATAAGCCTTGAATAAACATGTTTAGACATTAAATTGGTCAAATTTATCGGTTCAAATTTGTTGTTCCAAATGTTATGTTTAATTATGTACTACTTTCGCAAAAATTAAATTATTTGATAGAATAAGTCAAAAAGAAAGAAAAATCCACCTATTTTGTGAAGGTAGTAAAAAATGGAACATAAATTTAGGAATAGTATATTTGTCTCCCTTGAACACCTACTTGAAATTTTTTCTTGTTTATTAATTTTCTTGAGTCATGTAACATTTATATATTAATTTTTTTCTTTTTTTTTTTGTTGGACTTTAACCCTAATATAAATGAGCTCATGTAGTGGTCGAATATTAAAGAATACATATAAAAGTATTATATTATTTTCTTCATTCTTTCTCCACCCCATTTCTTCTCTAAGTATTTGTTTTTATTTCATTGACCACATAATTAAGTTAAGAAAAATAGTGAATTAATTTTAGGCCATAAGGCTGCTAGAAGTGGTCCATTATAGCCCATTAGCTCACCTTTGGTCCTGCTCTTCCATTAAACCCATTAAAATTTAAAGTCCACTAATAAAATTCTTATAAAACACAATACTATAAAATCCAACAAATTTGTTATTTTTATCATTAGTTCTTATAATTTAGGTAAAAAAATCTTAGCAGATAACTACTCATCTAGCTAACATGGGCAAACTAATTCATTTTTATTATACATTGAGTTTCGTTTCTTCTTTAGTGTGATTAATTTTTTGCAGGTTAAACATATGACATGTAAACACATCTAATCATTTAATCAGGCGTAAAATTTGTTATTTAACGAACTATGATCAATAATTGCCATGAGTTAGAAGGCTGAATTTTTATATATTTATTAAGAGGGACAAATTAGGTTGAGGCTAGCTTATAGTTGAAAGTGATTATTATATATTTATTAAATATTAATTATAGATAGATAGAGACAGACTGAAATTTTGACCTTTAATTAAAAAAAGATATATTAAATTTGAATTATATCTCCAAATAATAGTCTAGCATTTATCTTTTTTTTTTTTTTTTAGAAAGAAATGTGTGTGTGTGAGAGAAAGTGGTATGCCGCATTCTCCTCCACCATTCGCGGCAAACTAAACTCAAAAGGTCTACAATCCTACTCCCTTTTCTCATTCTTTCATATATTGTTTTTAAGCAAAATTATTTATCATTTTTTTATTATTCTTATTATTTTATTTTATGGTATTACTAAAAATGTCTATTTTTGAACACAAAACAAAAAACTATAAATAATTAATTATTATGTTATAATTGCAGAAAAACTATTTAGAAAATCTCTTATAGAAAATGCTTGTTTGGATTGGATTTATTTGGATAAATTCAAAGTTTATTAAAATAAAATTATGAGATATATTTCATTTTCATTTGGGTAAGTTATTATGCTTTTTAAATATGATATATTTCATTGACATTATGAGATATTTTATGTTTTCTTAGAAAAAAAAAGTTGTTTTATGTTTTTCTTAAGTTATCTTAATAAATGCATTTTATTCATTATGGATATAAAAGTTATTTTTTAAATGTCATTGACAGATATCCAATATCTGAAAAGAAGTCTAAAATTGTGATAAGATCAAAATGATAAGACTATTATTAGCATTTTTTTTAATATTTCATCTTACAAATGATCGATAAGTCATGGTCTATTTGGATTTTTTTTTAATTGGAGTACAATCTAATATGAGAAAATAATAATAAATTTATGAATATACGTTTAATTAAATTTTAATTCAAAATGATTATTTTATAATTTAGATTTATATTCAAATTAAATAGTTGATAAAAAAAACTTGTTTTATAAAATAGATAACTTCTCATTCAAACTCACTCATACCTAAATATATTTTCAAACTGAATAACATATGTTTAGTTTCTTGATTGGCTCAAACATTATCAACGTGCATGATAGTATATATGTCGATTATTACAAAGGTATATTACTATTGTTAACAACAATACTAGAGTTCGTGTCAATATTGAGAGATCATATAATTTATGTTACTAATAGCGATTAATCTCGTTGCAACTATACATAGTATTATATTATTATACTTAATGTGGTTCATATGTTCTAAATAAATTGTATACTTTGATGTCATGAAATATATAGTAGTTGCCTTATAAGGTGAAGATGGAGCACATGTGAATGATACAATTAAGACATTACAGCCAATGTACGATTTATTTATATACTCAATGTTGAAACAATTATATACATTAGGACGAGTTATTAGTCGAATTAGAGTTGACATTTGACACACTCTAGTCCATATTCTAAACTAAGTGCGTATAGAGAATGAAAGCGAAATGTATAGATATAAATAATTGGAAACATGTTTGAAAAAAAAAATCAGACTTGGTTTATATTAAAGATTTAGATGGAGATTGATTTTAAAGATCCACTTTATTTCAAATAAGTCAATATGAAAGGAACTATGTATATTTTAATGGCTCTTATGGAGCACCATGTGAGCCTAAGAGCAGGACTAATTTAACATGGGTTCACTTCATCCTATGCATATGAAGAGGAATCTCTATAATCTCGCATAGACATTCTTCAAAAAAAAAAAAAAAATCTCTTATAATAGTATATTTTCTTCTCTTCTTTGTATTGTTTTTGTTTCTTTTGTGTATTTCTATAGGCCATGCTTGTAGTTTTAATTTCAAAAATAAAATTAATAGATCTATTAACTAGAGCAATTCTTTATTTTCTTCTAACTAAGAACTTAACTAGATAGTTGTGTAAAAAACAGGTTTACAAAAATTCTATAACAATTGACTTAATTTAATTGTGTAAAAATATTAAGTAATATTGATCATGTTTGTCTTTTTCATAATTTAAGAAAGGTAAAGAATTTCAATTTGAACATTATATAAGACCTTATAAACTAAGAGCTTGCATGTTTTATTTCGGATTTATTTATTTTTAAATACTTGGAAGAAAATAATTTTTTTTTTTGTTTTAAAATATTAATATGGATATTTTGATATTAAAACCCATAATTTAATGAAAATATTATAATTAATAATTCAATATTGAATGGGATATATTATTTTCTAGGTGCCCATTCTGAAAGGAAACTTTCTCCTATTTGAATTGTAAATTCTCTCTCTATTTTGGATAAAATATGGAATTTATCTATATCATAAAATAATAAAATATGTTGATTCATATAATTCTTAACTTTTTGGGAAATTAAATTTTAATTCTTAAAGATATAAAAAATTATTTGAAAATTAATATTTTAAGACAATCACAATTATAATCATAATTATTTTTAAAATTTGATAAAAAAAAAGAAGAAAAAATAAGAGTAAAGTTATTTTATTTTTATTTGTAACTAAATTAGGTATAATATATATTTTTTTTAAAAGTGGATAAAAAATATTTTTATCAACTTTTTGTAACCAATATGATTGTATTTGATTTTTGATAAATTGATTTTTTTTTTTTTAGCCAATATAATTAAAAGTAATGGTTATTATATAAACTAATAATTAATAAACCTGTTTTAATATTTTATTTTAATGAAAAAAAGTACAATTATTTGTTAGTACGATATAAAATCCGTAATGAAATTAGATTGACAAAAGAAAGAGAGTGAGGCTTGATAAAAAAAAGTATTGCAAGTCATATGATATCACAAATGTAATGAGACATGATTGGTTATTATTTTATTTTTTTTTAGTTTTTAGTTATATTTATTAATATCATTTCATAATTTTATTTCTAATTAAAATGTATCATTTTTCGTATTTTTTCAATGTCACAATTTTCGGGACAAAATAAAAAACTTAATCAATTATAATTGTAATCTCAGAAAATTATTCTTTTGAAAAAATTCGAGATTCGAAAATTTTAAACATTATTTGCGTGTCAAAAATCTTTAAATAAAATATTATTTAAATTTTTTAACGAAAATATCCTAATCTTTTGAAATTAATTATAATAATAATTAATTTGAGATGAAATTTTAAATAATCTTTTAGATTTTAAATAATCAAATTAAAATTTAATTTTTTAGAAATTTATATTTATATTAATTAAAAATAATTAATTTATAAGATTATTAATTTGATAAATAGTGGCCAATTTATTTTTAATTTAAAATCAATAAAAATGCATACATATACACATGTATTTTTAAACCGAGTTTCTTTTGATTCGTAGTTTGGTGATATTCGTGAAAAAGGTTTACACGCTTCATCATTCGTACCTATTTTAAAAACGGTCTCTACTTTATAAAATCTCTTGACTTTTGAAAATTGATTGCATAAAGTTTTATTTTAACTAATTATTCTTCTAGTCTTAATCATGCACATGTTGGTCGGGTGTGAATGTCCTTCGGTCGGATGTGAAGGTCCCTCGGTCGGGGTGTTAAAATCCTCATCCATGTGTGGGATTCCTTGGTCTTGGGTGCAGGAATTCTTAGTCGGGTGCGAGAATTCTCGGTTTTGGGTGCGGGAATTCTTGGTCGGGTGCGAGAATTCTCGGTCTTGGGTGCGGGAAATCTTGGTCGGGTGCGAGAATTCTCGGTCCTAGGTACGAGAATTCTTGGTCGGGTGCGAGAATTCTCATCTTAGGTTAGCCCTGAATAACTTTGTCGGTCATGAGTTAGGATGGCAATTTGAAACCGCATCACGGGAACCAAACAAAATTGCCCCGTTTAGGGCAGATTTTCTCCAAAACTGAACAGAGATGGGGCAGGGATGATATTTATGTCCGTTCTTACCCTAATTCAGTCTCGAAAACTATAAACATAATTATCAATATATTTATTTATTCACTATATTTTATAATATTTGTAAGTTTATTTTTCTTTATAATAATATAAATTTTCAATATATTACCAGATATATTATATTACAAATTTTGTTTATATAATTTTATTTTTATATTTTTTAATTTTTTTTAAAATATTTTATAAATAGTTTCCCGCGGGGAATTCCAAAACCAAATGGGGAAGGGATGGTAAATGCATTCCCCGCTTCATTGTCATCCCTAGTCATTAGTGTGAAGAAGACTCGGTCATAGGTTCGGGAATCCTCAGTCCTAGGCGTTGAGGATTCTTGGTCGTGGGTGCGGGTGTCCATCGGTCCTAGATTAGTCATGGGCTAACTTTTCTCAGTCCTAGGTATGAAGAACACCCGGTCATAGCTAGACCCGGGCTATGTTTCTGGTCCTCAAGAACATTAAAACTATAGGTTTTGCAGTTTTGATTGAGGCATGGATCCTTTGATCTGATGGCACGAGAAGCTTCATAAAGCTCTCATGATCATTTTAAATATCATCCCGATGTATCATTCGATCAGGATGAGGTTTCATTCAACCAAAATAGTTTTGAGGTACAAATTGATTTTTGGTTATAGGCTTTAAGGAAGTGTAAGGAGCTTGTCAACAACTTTCATATACTTTATATGATTATTAAAACCAAAACATGAGCACTGGTTATTCGTTTTAATATTTCAAGAACTGAAATTTTTTTTTTTTTGAAAATTTTGGTTTTTTATCAAACATGATCGGGATGTATGAAAAATGATTCAAATAGGTTACCAACATCATTATAAATATGTTGTTGTTTAAGAACAAAAAACTCGATTTTAAGATTTTTCAAATTTAAATTTGAGATTTTCTATTTTAGATTGATTGATCGAGTTTGGCTTAAAAAAGCTTGTAAATGATCCTATGATCGTTTTTCAATTAAAAAATCCAACAAACAACCAGCATATTAAACTATGAAAATTGAATGTAAAAATTTCAATTTTAAACTGAAAGATTGAATTAAATGATGATAGAAACTTACTGAGAGTTGGAGAACAGTCCTTAGCTCTTGTGGAAGCTTTGTGAATACATAAATCTAATTTTTAAGGCCTTACACGAAATTTTTCGAAAATCCAGAAACTTGAAGCTTTAATGGAGGATTTCTAGTAATTTGATTGAGTGCTTGAGAGTGGATCTCTTGCCTTTGGATTGATCAAGGGAGGCTATTTATAGATTTCCATGGTCGGTTCATTGAAATATTGAGTTTTTTGAGTCAAACAACCATAATGGTGTTTTGACTGTTTTTCGGCCAATTGTTGGTGTAGGTTATAATGATGATCCTAGGTGTAGGAGAAATTATCACTGGAGTAGGGTGATCATTTCACCTTTTAAACAGATTCAAACGATTAAGAAACAACGAAATTCCATCTTTGAAAAATCAAAGTTGACTGTGAATGCTTCTTCACCCGGCGTCGCAAGGAAGATGAAGACCTAGGGTGAAACAATGTCGTTTTTGGGCTTTCGCGTTGGAAGAGATGACATTGGAGCAGACGTTTGGTGCTTTGCGCACGTGTCTTCTTCCGTTGCAGCGGACGAAGCGATGCGTTCATGGGCGTTGGATGAAAATCAAGTGTCTATTTGAAGGTTGTGGTTCCTGCTACAACGATTCCTCCGGATTTCGGCCACACCAGATCTAAAATTATTTTAAAATTTAAGGGTTTGTTTGAAATTGATTTTTCTTTTAGCCTTTTGAATTTATTTTTAATTTTAAAAATATATAAAATATTTTTAATAAATATGACATATATTTTACCAGTTTATTTTATTTTATTTTTTATATATTTTTTGGATTAATTAAATAATGAATATAACATTTATTTCAAATTATTTTGTTTTTTTTTGTCATTATTTTTAATTAATTGTGATTTAATTGTTATAATAATTAATCCAAATAATTATTTGATTAGATTTTGGCATTGGTTTTAATTATTTTAATTTTATTTATTAAAATATAATTAAAATAATTATTTTTAAATTTATAAATTGAATATATAAAGTTGAGTGTTTACTTATTTAAAAATTAATATAGAATATGATAAATTAAATAAATTTATAGTGAATGTATCTGCAATAAAACAACGACTAAATTAATTAAATATATTTATAAAGCAGGATCACACTTAAAAAGAGTTATTTCTTTAACAATTGTTAATATGAATCCACTTGTCACATCCCTCTCAAGAAGTTTTAGTGATTCATTCAAATCTTTGCTTTTTCAAAACTTTGGTGTTTGTTAATTTTTTTAATGGAATTAAAAGATGATTTGTTAGTGTTTACTGAAATGAGTATGATGCTAGTATTTTAAACTTGTAATGTAATAATATAATACTATTTTTTTAAGGGATAAAATATTTAATGTAAGAATATTTTAAATAAAAATAAAAAATTTATCGAATTTTTTATATTAAAAATGTAGCCGCAAAATAATATCAAACAACCCTAAGTGTGAAGTGAACGCCCCCGGACTATTTAGGCTCGTAAGCGTGCATGTTTAGTGAATGATTCATAATAATACGATCCATTGAAATTATTGAAGAAAGTAATGATGAATATATGAGCGTGAACATTGCTGCTGCATAAGTGTTTGTGCATCATTTTCAACCGTTTCTTCTCTCATTATACCCTTTAAAAAAACACTCATTTATTTATTTATTATAATATTATATAAATTATTTTATTCATAAAGTGTTCATTTTTATTAAAAATGTCTTTCTTTCTCACTCATTTAGAAATGAATCAGATTAAAAAACATAATTGATATTTTTTGTCTTAACTTTTTTTTAATTCTCAAATTACTGAATTTATTAAATAAATTTAAAATACATAATTTATTGACTTAAAAGTTGATAGAATTAATTACTTATTTTTTTAATTTAAATATTTTGTTTTTCAATTTTTTTAATATGTTTAAACTAATTTCAGTTTTGTATGTAATATTCAATTTATTTAATAATATAAATGTTTTTTACTTATAAAATAATATTAAAAAAATTAAAAATCATAATAAATATTTATGAACTATTTAAAATATGTTAAAATGTAATACTAAATTAATTATTTAATTTAATTTTTATATATTACCTATTTATTATACATTATAGATTTAATGTTAATAGTTTAAAAATATTTATAAAAAAAATATTGTTAAATATATTAGTCTTTTGAATATTTTTAATATAAGTTATGTAATTAATTTAAAATTTCATTGTACATGTTTGATTTTTATCATAAAGTATCTTAAAATGTTAAAATAATTTATAATAAAATTATTATTTGAAAGAAATAGTATAATATAAAAAAAACAAAATAATTCATAATGTAACCCTGAAAAACTCTTTGGTTTCGTGGAGTTCGAAGATTCGAAAATCTTAATATTGATTTGCGTGTTTAAAATCTTTTTAAAATAAAATATTATTTTAAATATTTTCTGATCGCTTTTAAAATTAATTAAAAATAATTAATTTAGATTCAAATTTTAAATAATCCTTAAATTTGCAGTAATCAAATTATAATTTGATTTTTTAGAAATCTTTGTTTAAATTAATTTAAAATATTATTTATTTGAAACAAGTCGTCAATTGATTTTTTTTTTTTTAAACTAATAAAATCCTTACGTGTACAAACATATTTTTAGCTAGAGTTTCGTTTTGGTTTGAGTTTGGTGATACTCGATAAAGGGCTTTCGCTCTTCATCCTATGTACACGTTTAAAACAGACTCTACTTATAAATTTGGTTTTTGAAAATCGGTTGTGTAATATTTTATTTTAACCGATTATTCTTTCAGTTCTAGACATGCGTAGATTTGTACGTATTGCTACAATTATTTAAATCCTGATACTTGTTATTGATGATGACTAAGGAAAAAATTACATGAAGAACATCAGTTTAAAATGTATTAAAGTTTAAAAATAAATCATAAACAAGCCTTTGTCAAAATATTTTTATGTGAAAATATCCTAAAAATATTTTGAAATCATTTTCTATTTTTTTGGGATATTTAGAAAATAGTTTGAGGTTCCAAAATTACAAAAGTAATTTCTGGATTTTAAAAGAATAACCAATCAGGCCTTAGGATTGGTGTCCTAAGTCCTAGGTTCGTTTTATCGGTCGGGGCAAAAAAGCCCTCGGTCTGGGTCTAGGATCCTCGGACGGGGTATGAAAGTTCGTCGGGGTGCTCAGGCCTCTCGGTTCATGGCTATAATTCTCTATTGGGTGCCAGAATTCTCGATTGAACACCTCGGTCATGGGTGGAAGTAATCGGTCCTGGGTTCAGGAGTGCTCGGTCGGGTGCGAGACTCCTCGGTGAGACTCCTCGGTTGGGGTTTGACTTCTCAGTTAGATGTAAAAATCATCGGTCCTAGATGAAGAACATTTTTCGGACCTCTTGGTCCTAGCTGAAAAGCCTCGGTCGGACCTCATGAACATCAAAATTGTAGGTTTTGCAATTTCGATGGAGTCTTAGATTCTTTGATTCAAGGGCCTAGGTAGTTTCACAAAGCTTCCAAGAACATTTAGAACATCATTCTAAGATATCAATTGATCTGGGTGATGATCAACTCATTCAAAACATTTTATGGCCAAAAAAGGGTTTTGGTTCAAAAACTTTTTGAAGTGTAAAGAGCTTGCAAATAGCTTCCTTATACTTCATATTCATTATTTGGACTAATTCAAGAACACAAAATTTTCAATTATTTTGAAATTTTTTATTTTTTTAAAACCTAATCGGGATGGATCAAACATTATCCAAATAGTTTCTCAACGTCATTAGAAACATGTTGGGAAGTTTTTTAAGTTGTTGTTCTTTAGCATTAACCCAATAACAGAAAACCCATTTTTTAATTTCTTTGGGGCGCTTGGTTCAAATAAGGGAATCGGAATAAGAATGAGATTGATAAATGTGTGGAATGAGAATGTGTATGATTGATAGAAATGTAGTGTTTGGTTATGAGTATTAATCGTTCTCAATTCCATTGATAGTGTTTTGATATTTCCATTCCATTGATAATATTTAGATTTATTATAGAGAAGTTATTAATATTATTTTGTAATTGAATTAGATTAATATTTTTAATTTTTTATTATTATATTTTATTTAATTAAAAATACAAATATTATTATTTTTATATTATAATTTTTTAAAATGTATAAAATATTTATGTGTGTCCTAATTTAATCAAATATAAATATTTAATATTTTATTATATTAATTATATATATATTTTTTAAATACATATAAAAAAATAATTGAATGATTTAATTTTTTTATTTATAAATAAAAATTATAAAGTTTTTAAAATATGATATATTAATAATTAATCAAATTAAATATAATATTTTACTTAATAATATATATTATAACATTGCATATTATTTTTAATAACATTTTTATTAAAATATTTTATATTTAACTTTTCTAATACTTTTTAAATATTTATTTTTATATAAAATTGTTATTTTATTTTTAAATTTTAATTAATTTATTATAATCTTATTATTAATACATAATATATAAATTAATTATATAAAAATAATTTTATTATTATTAGTTATTATAATTATTATAAAAAAATATTTTATTTTATTCATTATATTTTATTTTAAATAACTTTTAAATATTATTTAAATAATTAAAATAATTTATTTTAAAGACTGGGTATACTCTTGAGGAGTGATTGTGATCTTCAATTATCTGGATGGTTCGATTCGGGCTGGGCATCTTGTCCCAAGTCTCGCCAATCAGCTCTTCATATGGCTCAGAATCCAGTGTTTCATGAGCGTAGCAAGCACATTGAAGTGGATTTACATTTCTTACGGGATCATATCCAGGATGGGACTATTGTTGTTTCCCATGTTTCCACGACTTCTCAATTGGCTGATATTCTCACTAAGCCTCTTGGGAAACAATTATTTGACCATTTTAAATTCAAGTTGGGCATTTGTAATTTGCATGCTCCAACTTGAGGAGTGGTGTTAGACTATGTTATATTAGTTGATATTCTATTATTATATATGATTAAATGGGCTGAAGATATGGCCCATTAGGTTATAGAATGTTCATGTATATATAAACTCTACACAAACCCTATTCAAGGTTAAGAATGAAATTACATTTTACATCATAAAAAGCTCATAAATGATCTTATGATCAATTTCCAACCAAAAAATCTAACAACCAAGCAACATACAAATTTATGAAAACTAAAATATAAAAATTTCAAATTCAAATTGGAAGTATGAATTAAAGAGTGAATGAAAGCATAACAAGAATTGGAGAACACTACTTAGACCTTATGGAAGGTTTAGGGATGCTTAGATCCAAGTTTTAAGGCTTTATGCAAAGATTTTGAAAAATCCGAAAGTTTGAAGTTTTAATGGTAGAGTTTCTTTAAATCTTGATTCGAAGCTTGAGAGTGGATCTCTTGGCTTCGAAATTGTTAAGGGAGGCTATTTATAGCTTCTCAAAGTCGGTTGATACATCCAAGTGGATTGAATCAGCCAAAAGCCATTAATGGCATTTTGGTTGTTCTTAGATCAACTTGGCAGAATATGCATGATTAATGCCTAAATGTGTAGGAAAAATGATCACTGAAGTAGGGCGATCATTTCACCTTTCGAATCAATCGATAAGATTGAGAAATGTCCGAGTTCTATTTTTGAAAAATCAAAGATGGCGGTTGTTCTTATCCTTCCGACGATCGCGACGAAGACGACGACCACAGGTGAAACGACATCGTTTTGGGCATATTTGGCGAACGCAGAACGCGTCGTTGGCGTTCCGTCAGCGATCCAAGGCTAATGGCGTTGAGGCACGCGTTAGTCGATCATGTGCGGCGCATGCGCACGTTTCCTTAGTTGTAGTGAGGTACACGGGCTGCTCCTAGGCGTTGGATGAAAATCCAGCGTCCATCTGAAGGTTGTAATTCCTACCGTAGCCGTTTTCACAGTTTCGGCCACACATGATCACGAATTTTATTTTTATTTTAAAATCTAAGTGTTTGTTTGAAATTAATTTTTTTCACCCTTTTTACTTTAATTTTAATCTTGTAAAATACACAAAATATTAAAAAAAATATATATATGATAAATATTTTGCCAAATTATTTTTTTATATATATTTTTAGGTTGAATAAATATTTTTGGGGAATGAAATGGGTACCTCATTTCATCCTATATTATTTATTTTTATCGTTTGATTTTTCTAAAATTGTTTTGAGATAAATTGAGTACAACATTTGTCCCAATTAATTTTATTTATTTTATTTGGCCATTATTCTTAATTAATTAAATTTTAATTATTACAATAATTAATATGTAGATTTTTATTGCTTACCTATAATATTTGTTTTAAATCGTTTATAAATATTTGTTATTTTAATTAATAATATTATTTTATAATTAAAATGTTTATATATATATATATATTTAATTATTAAATAAT
Organism: Impatiens glandulifera; assembly: GCF_907164915.1. NCBI lineage: Eukaryota > Viridiplantae > Streptophyta > Magnoliopsida > Ericales > Balsaminaceae > Impatiens > Impatiens glandulifera. Next base: position 15,455,152 of record NC_061863.1, on the reverse strand, counting down.
AATAAACTAAACTAAAATAAATTATTAAAAGTACATTAAAAAAATAATTTATAAAATGTTAAAAGGGAATAAAGATAAATACAAATTATCATAGTCTAAACTAGCCAGCATTTTTTTAGCAGCTTTTCTTACTAATTCTGAAGCGTTGGATGACATATCAATAAATCATGGTAAACACAATTCAAAATGGATGTACTTATTTAATTTGATTTATTCTTCACCAATAAGTTGAGATTATGAATAGACTCGTAGGCTAATAAGATTAATAAGATGAAATTAAACTACTTAACAAAAAAAATACACTTTTTTTTATCTATTTATATAATAAAAGTGATTAACGAATAAACTTGAAAGAATAAATTAAATGTTATAAAATATTTATTAACAATAAATAAATAAGTTGAACCAAACTAATGACTTGTTTGGATAAATAATTTTTTTAAAACTTGAGTTATTAGAAAATAAATAATTGTTGATTATTTTGAGGAGGTGAGAATATTTGTAGATAAAAAGACTTAAAATGTATTAATATATAATGATAAAATAAAAAAATATTATTTAAAAAAAATATTTTAGTATTTTGATTAATTATTTAAGTGATGTAATGGAAGAGTGGAGAGTCTAAAGATGGAAACGTTTTGAGTTGAAAAAGAACCTTAACATAATTTATCAACAACTTTATAATTTAAATATATAAATTTGCTATTTAAATCGAGTATTCTAATCATTTTTTAGATTCCGTATATTTATTTTATTTTAGTAGGGGTATTTGTGGATCAGTTCAATTAATATGTTTAATATGTTCACTTATTTCCCATAATAGTTAATACATATAATCTTTATAGTTCAAGGAAAGAAAATTTTGAATTTGTATTTTTCTAGTGCGGTCATAAGGCTTTATAGAGCGTTGTATAAGACTATATTCGGATCCCCTCTTCTAGCCTAGTGGCAACAAGAGGTGGATATCCCCCAGACCTCCATGAGGTTCTGGGTTCGAGCCCGTCAGGCGGCAAGTTCTGCGTCTGGTTAATTGGTTAAGTATGTTTGTGGGCTATGTACTTAACCCGCGGGGATTAGTCGCACTCCATAGGAGTAGCGGAACCCAGCGTTCTCAAAAAAAAAAAGACTATATTCAGCGCTGAAATGAACCATGTTCAACGTTGAATTTTAGACATTATTTTTTTTATTTCTCTCTTTTTTAATTTTATTTCTCTCTCCTAACGGAACTCCTAACTTTAAACAGAGAGTGATTGTCGACTTTAGGTGTTGATACCGACTCTGTTGACTACACTCTTGACAACTTGTTTTCTTTTTAGAGTCACTCACAACTCTTATTGAACACTCCTAACTATAAGGCGAGAGAGTGACTAGGCCGAAAAGGTGGAGCAAGGGAGTACCTATGAACGAAGAAGACTTGGTGAGCTACCGTCCTTCTCCCAATCGTTTCTCTCGGAACTCCGGGAATCCTGCATTATTAAATATTCAGATATCAAATATGATATGTAATAAAAAAAAAATGATAAAACTCTTTTCACTTGAATATTTTAGTATTATATAAAATATATTATTTTGTATTAAAATTTAAATAGTTGTGAAATTTATAAATTGTTATATGAATAAAAACATCTTAACGATTGTAAGGTAAAAAATATGGTCTGATTTAGTATAACAGATTTAACATGGAAGGTAAGATATATTAAAAGATCCGAATATAGAATTTTATATTTTTGTTTAATAAATAAATATTATTATTATTATATTAAAAAAGTTTAACTTAATTTTATTTAATTATTTATTTTAAAATTAGATTAAAACATGTTTAATATGAGTTATTAAATATATAATGTCTGATATTTCAAACAATCGTAAATCAACCCAATATCTAATATATTTAATCTGCAGATATAGTTGAGTACAAATCCATCAACACAATGCAATTACCTCTGGACTATTAATTTATTACCAACCATGAATCACACTATATATATCATCACTTAAACTCTTGAAATATATCTCATAAACTTGATAACAAACTCAGGCTATTTATAATACCTTTAAATATTAATAATAATTTTTAAGAGATCAAATATTATAGGTTAAATTATCACTACAAATATCTTAAATTGAGAGTCACAATTTTAAAGGATTTAAAAAGATTACAAATAAAATCATCATTGTTAAAATCCCAATATAAAGAAATTTCTAATATATTAATTTGTACTACTAGACTACTCGCATAAGAAATGATTGGGAGATCAAATTTGGGTAAGAGAAATGAAGAGGAAATAAGGTGGCACAATTTGATTGGCTGAAAAAATCAAATAATTTCTCTCTATTTTTTTTTTTCTCACTTTTTATTTTTTCTAACCAATGAAGGAATGTAATATCATGTCATTCCCTCTTATATTCCTTTTCAAATTTCATCCCTTATCATTCCTCCTACTAGTATTATCATTAATTTATTTTATTTCTCATAGAAATAATGTATATACAAAATTTTGTATTTCTTTAACAAATAAGATGTATTGTCTTATGAAATAGAGGAGAGAAGAAAAGAAGATATTAAAAGGTATTTGTGGTGAGTATAAGATGTATCCTCATATGAAATAGAGGAGAGAAGAAGATATTTAAAGGTTTATGTGGTGAGGTTTACAATTAGTCATTGAGAAATGATTTAGGCGTAATATAAAAGTAGGGCTACGAATTCGAAGTGTCTGTGACATTTGTATTTGTATGAGATAAATTAAAAAAAATATATATATATAAATAATAAAGGTTTTAATTTTAAGTCCATTGAAAAATCCTTTATTAAAAAAAATATATATATTTAAAAACAATAAAGGTTTTAATTTTAAGTCCATTGAAAAATCCTTTATTAAGATAAACATTTATACATTAGATTCTTAGAATTTGTATTTTTTTTTTTAAAGTGCAAGCTTCCTTGAGAAAATGTCTTGAGATCTAATGAAAAACATATTTCTGTACACTTATCTACTACACATTTTAAATCGTCTCAATTTTTTTTTAAAAATTATTTATTATTTTTAATATTTTGACACTTTCTTTTTGTTTCTTTTCTCACATGTGTCCAAGTTTTGTCTCTTTAATAATATACTAGTTATCTACTACACATTTTAAATCTTCTCAATTTTTTTTAAAAATTATTTATTATATTTCTAATATTTTGACACTTTCTTTTTGTTTCTTTTCTTACATGTGTCCAAGTTTAGTCTCTTTAATAATATACTAGGGAGATTTCGTTCAGTTAAAAACAAAATAACAAAAAAATTATCATATACAATCAACCATTTACAAACAACTGTATAATCCTTTTACTAACTCACTTCGATCGACTAACATATTTCTTATTACCAAACCATTTCGTCTTTATTGACATTTATCCACTCATTTTAGTCAACCAACAATCTTATCGTCACATATTTACTAACTTACTTCCGTATTTCTTATTATCCAATCATCTCCTTTATCGATCTTTATCAACTCACTTCGGTCAACCAATAATCTTATTATCATCTACTTACCAACTCACTTCTATACTCCTTATTATCCGATCATTTCCGTTTACCGCCGGGTGAGATTTAAAACCTTGATCTTTATTTTTCATAATGAACACTTAATCATTACATCATTGTTGATTTTTTAAATAATTTTTATCATTTTATGTATAAATATATAATTGTTATGATTAACCATTATATATATGGAATGTTATAAATATATATATATAAATTAAATTAATATATACCAATTTAAAATATTATTAGTTTAGGTGTTTAAAATGTTCGAACTTACCGTATTTCTTATTATCCAATCATCTCCTTTATCGATCTTTATCAACTCACTTCGATCAACCAATAATCTTATTATCATCTACTTACCAACTCACTTCTATACTCCTTATTATCTGATCATTTCCCGTTTACAGCCGGGTGAGATTTAAAACCTTGATCTTTATTTTTCATAATGAACACTTAATCATTACATTGTTGATTTTTTAAATAATTTTTATCATTTTATTTTATGTATAAATATATAATTGTTATGATTAACCATTATATATATGGAATGTTATAAATAAATATATATATATAAATTAAATTAATATAAACCAATTTAAAATCTTATTAATTTAGGTGTTTAAAAAGTTCGAACTTATATTGTTAAAAACGTCATAGGTTGATAATCTCAAATTTAAAATATAAATTGTTATTAACATTGTATTAACTTATATTGCTAGTTTCTAAGTTTGAAACTTGAATATATTATATTTTTTATTTTATTTTTCAAATCTATGGGTAGATGAGTCAAACTCACGATCCGACCCAAATATTAATTTACTTTCATATACCCATCTAAATTAATTATCACTCTCATCTAGCAAAATTAATCATTAATATATATAGTAGGAGAATAATTTTTATATTAATTAATAGGAGATATTATTTTTAGGAATAATTAATGTTTTCATTATATATTGTGATTTTTTTTTTGTTTTCTTAAGGAACATTTATTAAAATAAAAGTAAGTGATGCTTTATATTCATTTCAAAAAAATAAAGCAAGTCTTAATGTGTGTTCTTCCAATACACATTGACCAATTCATATCCTTTTATCTTCCATTTCTTGTGTTTGAATCACATTGTAAAGTGACATTTGATTAATATATTAATTTGTCAAGAATTTGGATGAAAAATAAGTTATCTGGGTCTTAATTATCTTTTTTATTTAAAATTTAATTTTATAAAAATAAATTAAAGATATGTTTACATTACCCACAAATAAACTATCAAATAGTTGAAAAACTAATATGATAAAATACATGAGTTTTGAGTAAATATTCTCAATAATTTTAAATGTAATTTTTATTTAATTTTTTAATAAAAAATAATGTAAAAATATTTTAGTATTTTTATTTTAAATAAAGTGATTTGAAAGTCATAACAATAGCAATAGTATAAAAAATAATTTTTAAAAATCATAAAAAAAAACAAAAATATCTCAATATCAAAGGAACATACTTTTTTTTTATTAATAAATAATACCATATAATATTCACCAAAAATAAAATAAACAATTGAGATAATATCTAGATATCAAATTATTTAAACAATATCTAACCATCATACATTTTTTTTTAGCCATTTATATACATATATTCAATTATGTTTTATAGAAATAGAGCATGTCATTCATATATATATATATATATATATATATATATATATATAATATAAAAATAAGACAAACTTTTCACACATATCATTTATTCTTTAAAAATAGGTTAGCATGATAGTTCACATTATTTGACGTAAACATGATAGTTCAATGGATTGCAATTTTCCAAACAATATTATCATATTGTTTCACTTTTGACTTTATTGTTATTTTAAAATAGAGACATTATTATTATTATAAAAAAATAAATAAAGAATGCTATAGTAGTTGGAATTAAGGTGTGGTATAAGAATAGAATGTAGAAGAAATATATGAGTGGATATTAAGCTTAAAATCCTTGTCTAGATTATATCAAACGCCAATACTCTGTTTCCTTTTCCGGTCGGATCCAGCATTTCAATATGGACAAAAAACAGGGTTTTTTCTCGGCGCTGAAGGATGAAGTTGTAAGAGGCCTATCGCCGGGAAGGTCCCGTGGCCGGAGTCCTTCCCGGAGTGTCTCACCCGGATCCGGTCTTCTCCGGAGGAGGAGAGGCGGCGGCCACCACGCGCCGCCTCCTGACATTTTGATTTCAAGATCGGGTATTTTGAGGCAGCCTGAGACACTGTCTCCATTGATGGAAGGCCCGGATCCAGACGGAATCGATGGTGTAGATTCCAAGATGGAAAAGTTAGGATTTTGGATGAAGGGTCAGCTTTGTAGAGCTCCTTCTGGGTCTTCTTCTTCTTCTTCTTATGAGAGATCTGATCTGAGATTACTTCTTGGCGTTCTGGGTGCGCCGTTGGCTCCGGTGCATGTTAGCAACAATGATCCATTACCTCATCTTAGTATCAAAGACACTCCGATTGTTAGTCTTTTTTCTCTTAATCTCTTGTGTTTATTTGTAAATCTGCAGTAAGATAATCCAAGTATATGTAAATTTCAGGAAACATCTTCTGCCCAATACATATTGCAACAGTATACAGCTGCTTGTGGTGGACAAAAGCTTCAAAACACTGTGGTTAATGCTTATGCAATGGGGAAGGTTAAGATGTTAGCATTTGATATTGAGACACCAACTAAGGTCATTAAAAACAAGAACTCATCTAAGACAGCAGAATCAGGTGGATTTGTGCTTTGGCAGATGAATCCAGATATGTGGTATGTTGAACTTGCTCTTGGTGGAAGTAAGGTTCATGCTGGCTGTAATGGGAAGCTTGTTTGGAGGCATACACCATGGCTTGGTGCTCATGCTGCCAAGGGACCTGTTAGACCTTTACGCAGAGCACTTCAGGTTATTCGAAATCTAGAAGCTATTTTGATTTGGAGTTTTATGATCTAGGTTGACTTTGTAGTGTTTCTTGAAGATCATGATGGAGTCTAAAATTGGGAAATTATCAGTCTATCAATTTAACATGGATTGATTCATGGTTCAGTTGTTTAATAAACACTATACAAACACAATTTGTTTATTAGAACTTAGAAGTCTTAATCGGTGAACAATTCAAGTGGTAAGAGTCTTGAAGTAGAGACTAGGGTTTTAGATTCGATACTCACTTAAAAACAAGTTGATTGAAGTGAGGTCTGTGCTCTAATAGCCTCATTGAGGAAAAACACCCTGGTCTCCAAAAATGGTAATGGAGATTACTATATTAATGTGAACTTTAACATTTAAAACAAACATTCTCTTATAATTTAGGATTATGAATGAGGATTGATTTGTTGGAGGATCTATGGGGCGATAGCACCGCGTTGTTTTGATTCTTGAATTTCTTTCTAATATTTAATTTCCTTGCAGGGTTTGGATCCTAAAACGACAGCAAGCATGTTTGCGAACGCTAGATGCATTGGAGAGAAGAAAATAAACGACGAGGATTGCTTTATTTTGAAGCTTTGCGCAGATCCTCAAACTCTAAAGGCCAGGAGCGAAGGTCCAGCCGAGATCATAAGACATGTTTTATTCGGCTATTTCAGCCAGAAAACCGGGCTTCTAGTCCATTTAGAAGACTCACATTTAACACGCATCCAAACCAATGGTGGGGATGCTGTTTACTGGGAAACGACAATAAACTCATTCATAGAAGATTATAGACCAGTTGAAGGTATCATGATTGCCCACTCGGGTCGTTCAGTGGTGACCCTTTTCAGATTCGGTGAAACTGCAATGAGCCATACGAAAACCAGAATGGAAGAGGCTTGGACAATTGAAGAAGTGGCATTTAATGTTCCTGGTTTGTCGAATGATTGTTTTATTCCTCCTGCTGAAGTGCGATTAGGTTCCATTAGTGAAGCTTGCGAGCTTCCTCGAGGAGAAAGGGTAAGAATTCCCGCGGGTTATAGAGCTAGAGTTGCTGATAGAAATGTCAATGGGGTCGTTTTGAAAATGGATATTTAACTCAACTGACAAATGTGTAGTGATTTGCGATAGACTTGGAATTAATAGTAGCATTTTGGGTTAGACAGGCTTCAACCGTGTACATAGAAAGAATGTTGCGAATCGGCTTCTTGGATGGATCAATAATCATAAATTTCATCATACTATGATTAGAAGTTTCATTATATATGTAGAAAATATTTCAATGTGTAAAATGTCATTATACTATGTTGTTGTTACATGCTGTGGAACATAGAGACTTCATTCTTGTGCCAAATGTTCTTCATTATTATAAGATATACCCCCATTAAACTTTATCTGCACAATTTTTTGGTTTTTATTTTGATGTGGTAGGTTATAGTATTCGGGTGTGACACAAATACTATTTCTGCTCTATACCTGGTCATCTACCTTAAGGTCGAAAACTACAAGACTTTTTATAATTATCATCCCTAGTTGGCATAAGAATGTCGTTATTGAGATTAATTGACAATTTGTTTTGTGTAATTATTTCACTGTAGGATGTTTTTGGTATTTTGAGATTGTATAATTGTTTGTTCTAAAAAATTAGGTGTAATTTATCATTTGGGGTTATTAGCTTGTACAACCCTCATCCCTAATAAGCCATTTCAAATCATGAAAAAATAAAAATAATTTAGTAGCTTATCTCCTCTCAACTAGTCCCAAACTTAGTATATATATAATAATTTAGTATATATACAATGGGAGGTGCTTTTCTCACCTATTTTAATATTCTCGATCCCATTCTCGTTCCTAAATTAACTCCAAAATTACTTATTTATCTATATCACTTTTATATATTTATCTTTTTTATTTTATTTTATTTAATTATTAAGTTTATTTTATTAAATATAATTAATTAATTAATTTTTAATATATTTTTTAACTTTATTTATTTAATTAAAAATACAAAATATTATTATTTTTATATTATAATTATTTAAAATATATTAAATATTGAAATGTGTACTAATTTAATGAAATATAAATATTTAATATTTAATATTTTATTATATTAATTATATATATTTTTTAAAATATTATAAAAATTAATTTTTTTTATAAATAAAATTATCAAACAAATAAATAAGATAAAGTCTTTAATATATTATATATTAATAATTAATCAAATTAAATATATTTTAAACAATTATAATATAAAAATAAAAATATTTTATATTTTTAATTAAATAAATAAAATAGAAAAAAATATTAAATATTAATTAATTATATTTAATAATAAAAAAATTTAATAATTAAATAAAATAAATAAGAAAGATAAATATATAAAAATGATAAGAATAAATAAATAATTTTAAAATTAATTAAGGAATGGAACGGATAAAAATATAGGGTTGAGAAAAACAATTTGCATATATAATTCCTAAATTCTCACCATCTCAATAAATATATCAATAGGTGCACTCATTTGTTTTATTTTAATAATATTTTTAGTGTAAGAGGTGTCAATTTATTGTTAACTTTTTTCAACGTCATCTAATTTACTATATATATAATTATTTCAAAAATATAGTTATATATTAAGTTTAATATTATTATATAATTTTTTAGCATTAATATTTATATATATATTTTTTAATTTGTATTTACATTTATATATATATATATATATATATTATAATATATGATCAAATAAATAATAATTTGTGTTTGTATATAATTAAATATTTATCTAAATATTTTAAGTGTATAAATTAATACATAATAATTTTATAAAATTTTAGTTAAATATTTTTTTACTGTATATCAGTTAAAATATAGTTATATAACAATGTTAATATATTTTCTAAAATACAAAAATGATATTTATCTTTAATTTCATTTTAAAAAAGAACTCTGAACAACTTACAACCTTATTAGCGTCCAATCAAAATAATTTTTTCGTCATTTAGTATGTATAGTCAGCATTTTCTAATTATATTTTTTCTAGTTTAAAAATGACATGATAGTTGGAAGGAGAAAGAAAATATTAGTGGACAAAAGGAAAATAATTTACTATTTAATGGATCAGAGCAAAAATTCAAAGACATTAAGATTAAAATGCAAAAAATAACCAAAGAATGGGGGAAATTTGATGAAATGGCCCCATGACAGGGGAAATTCCAAAAAAGGCCCGCGCCGGCTAATGTTGGAAAAAAAATGCCCTTTTGTCCTGCGAAATGTCAGAAATACTCCTCGGGCGCCAAATTTTACGCTCATTGACGCGAATTACCATTCACGCGTTTCATTTAAAAACGCGTGAGTTCATTAACGCGTTTTAGATAAAACGCGTGAATGGTAATTCACATTTTTTAATTTACGTGAATTGACATTCACGATTTTCATCTTATAAGCGTCAATATACTCACGTGTTTTTAGATGAAACGCGTGAATGGCGATTCGCGTCATTCGTCGTATATATAACTTTTTGGCCCTAATTTTAAACAAACCCCCCCGATTCTCCCTCCCACCCCGACTTCCAAAACCACGTCTTCTCAACTGCCGATTTTCCATTCCGACTTCGTTCAAGATCATCGATCAACCTCGTTCATCATCATCGTTCCTCGTCCAACATCATCGACTTTCCACCGTCTCTTCGACATCATCATCTTTCCACTGTCTCTTCGACATATTCCGGTGAGTTTAGGGCTTAAGGGTTAAGGTTAGGTTTTGATGTATATTATACCGTTTATATTGATTGATATTGATGTATTTAGGGTTTAGGGTTTGGTTCTGGTTTCGTTTATGTGTGTAAATGCTTTTAGGGTATATGACGAGTATTATATTAGTGTTCTTATTCTACATGCATGCATTTCACGTTTATTCATTCATTTCTCGGTTAAGAAATGGCATTTTCGTGTTTGTTATGTTCTTGTGAAGAAATGACATTTTCGTGTATTCTTTGACTGTGTAGGCTTAAGTTTTAACTTTTACTGCTTTACTGCACCTTAATAGAATGCCAATGAGGCAGAATGAGTTGTTATATTAAAAAATGACACATCATATGCTTAATGTATTTAGAACGGTCAATTTGCAAGCATTTATCAATGGTTAATTCTATTAGTGATTTTGGATTATTAAAAACTAATAAGACAACTAGTTTTAACATGATTTTGGTTGCAGTATGATGTGCAGTATGAAACTGGGAAACTTAGACCTTATTTGAAATAGTTTGCCAATAGTTTAGGTAATTATAATTTTCTCGATTTGCTTACTCCCATGTTGTTCCTTGTTTTGTAGATGGAGTCCACTATAATACCCGAGTTTGCTGGGAGGGTATCTTGGAAAACCAATATGGGAAATATTGCGGCCAAGTTTGCGAAAATGAATTTAACTGAAAGGGTAGAGGAAACCCAATTCAGATTCTTATTCAAAGGGCACCCGTTACTGCGGTTCTCAAGAACGATTATACACCACATGCTCCTCAGGAAGTCCAACTCAAATTCTATGGAGATGAAGTTCCTTGTGAATGGAGAAGAGCTGTGCTTCGGGATGAGGGAGTTTGCATTGGTTATAGGTCTCAATTTTGGGAGATTCCCTACGAAGGAAACGATTTTCAATCAGGTTGAAGAATCTCTAACTTTGGTTCTTAAATATTTTAAAAGTATTCCACTTCTTAGAATAGCAGACCTTCATTCAAAATTCCTATCCTGCTCTGATAGGGAAGATGCATGGAAATTGGGGCTAGTATACCTTGTTTCCCATTATCTCTTTGCCCTTGACCTGAAGAGGATAATAAATACGAAACTCTTAAGCATGGTCGATGACATCGACACCTTCCTCAATTTTCCATGGGGAAAGGTGTCCTTTAGAGCAACTATGAAGGATTTGACCAAGGACCTTAATCGCTACAGGTTGCTATATCTGGAGAAGAAGAATGTCGCCTCGGGGAAGAAGAACAAAGACAAAGATGTCGATGTTTCTTATACCGTATATGGGTTCACACTAGCCTTACAAGTGTGGACCTATGAGGTAATCCAAACGTTTGTCCCCAATCTTGCAATTAAAACGACGCTTCAAACGCAAGAGCCTGTCTGCCCAAGGATAATACAGTACAAATCAAAGAGGAAGAGCACCGCCTCTAATCTTCACACTGCCCTGCAAAGCAAGATTGTTAAGAAAATGGAATTGTCTGAAGAAGAGAAGATCTTATATGCTGGGGATGACTTTGAAGATATGGGAGGTAATGTTTATGATGTATTTTTTGATCTTGACTATAGAGAGAGGAAATTTGGAGATATTGACGATGAAGTTCCTCATAAAAAATCTGTCATGAGGAAGAAAAGACAAATTACTCCTGCCAAAGCCAAACCTTCCACGAGAAGAAGAACCCGTAACCCTACCCCCAGCACCAGCACCAGCACCAGTAGCTCTTATTCTGTCGAGAGCGCCACGAGTAGAAAAGACAAAGACGAAGAATCCTCTCCCCCGACTCCAACAACAACAACTCCCCAGGATAGATATAGATTTGATGAACTTTCGAAGGAGCTAAATGAATTCAAAACTGAAATGAGAACTGAAATAATTCTCATTAAACATATGTTAAACCAACTACAACAAGAGTTTGGCATATTATCAGCCAAATTAGGGGAGGAACAGAGAAGGAGAAGATTTAATGTGGAAGATTTAACAGAGAAAAAGAAGGAGAATGAGGTAGACAAGGACGAGGAAGATTTTGAGGTGAACACTGAGCATATGTTGAATGATGATAAATTTGAGGTATTTCTTGCATTTGGCATTTCTTGCATTTGCTACATTTCTTGCATTTGGTCTAATTAAAGACTTTTGTGTTTTTTGTAGGATGGACAGGAAGACATTGTTGGGCTCTTGGAGAAATACAATGTTGGGCTTTTGGAGGAGAATGAAGATGAAGATCATGATTTGTTGCCCGAACAAAATATTGAGGTATGCATTTCTTGCATTTCTTGCATTTCTTGAATTTGGTCTAATTAAAGACTTTTGTGTTTTTTGTAGGATGGACAGGAAGACATTGTTGGGCTCTTGGAGAAAGACAATGTTGGGCTTTTGGAGAAGAATGAAGATGAACATCATGATTTGTTGACCGAACAAAATATTGAGGTATGTATTTCTTGCATTTGGTCTAATTAAAGACTTTTGTGTTTTTTGTAGGATGGGCAGAAAGACAATATTGTGCTAATTTTGGAGAAAGACAATATTGGGCTTGTGGAGGAGAATAAAGATGAGGTATGTATTTCTTGCATTTGGTGCATTTCTTGCATTTGGTGCATTTCTTGCATTTGGTATATTTCTTGTATTTGGTGCATTTCTTGCATTTGGTTCATTTCTCGCAGTTTGCCTATTTCTTGCATTTGGTCTAATTAAAGACTTTTGTGTTTTTTGTAGGATGAGCTAGTGGAGAAAAACAATGTTGGGCTTGTGTAGGAGAAGACATATGAAGATCGTGATAATAATATTGAGGTATGCATTTCTTGCATTTGGTGCATTTCTTGCATTTGGTGCAATTCTCGCAGTTTGTCTATTTCTTGCATTTGGACTAATTAAAGGCTTTTGTATTTTTTGTAGGATGGGCTTTTGGAGATAGACAATGTTGTGCCTGTGGAGGAGAAGACAAATGAAGATCGTGATAATAATATCGAGGTATGTATTTCTTGCATTTGGTGCATTTCTTGCATTTGGTGCATTTGGTGCATTTCTTGCATTTGGTGCATTTGGACTAATTAAAGACTTTTGTGTTTTTTGTAGGATGGGCTTTTGTTGAAGATGTTGAGGAGGCTGATGTGGTTGATGGGAAATCCGATGTTGGGAATGTTGAGGAAGTTGTGGAAGAGAAGGTGGAAGAGAAGGTGGAGGATAATGTGGAGGATATTGAGGTATGTATATTGCATTTCTTGTATTTGGCCTATTTCTTGAGTCGCGGTTCGACCTAATTCAATGATTTCTTTGTAGGTGGACGATGATTTCGTTGTGCAGAAGGGTAAGAATGTGGTGCAGAGGGGTAGGAAGGTGGTGTAGAGGGGTAGGAAGGTGAAGCAGAGGGGTAGGAAGGTGGTGCAGAAGAAGGTGGACGATCATTTCGTTGTGCAGAAGAAGGAAGAGAAGAAGGAGGACAAGTAGATAGATGAGGATGTGGTGGAATTGGAAGATGCATCCCATATCCAATTTAAGAGAAAGAGGACGATGTTGAAAGCTCTACGTAGTCCCTACATCGTCCCTCGTCCAAGAAAGAAGACGATTGTTGTCGATCCTATGTCGAAGTGTAATTAGAAACTAAAGACAGAGTTCAATAAAGAATTTGCGAAAGGGGCTGCATTTAAGAAGATCCACCTCTCTGATGGCACTGTAGACCATGTATTCTTCACTACAATTATGAGGTTACATAGGTGGCTAACTGATGTGGAGATGAATGTCGGATGTTCTCTGCTAAGAGCAAGAGCATCCGCCTACCTTAAGGCGTACCCGTCAGATTTCACCATCTTAGATTTCCAATTTGACCCTTTGGTTAATATGTCCTATGACGATTTTGTTTCTGACTCGGCTGATCCTTCTAAACCAGCTGGACATATTTTCGATGAAACCATTTACCACTACTACTGGGGTAGAGAAGATAAACATATGCTTAGTTGGAGCGTTGTTGATGATATTTACTTCCCCCTCAACCTCAACAACCTACACTAGGTATTGTGTGTTATTCGATTGCAAGAATGGAGAATTGATGTTTATGATTGCGATCAGACAATTTACAATGACGACGAATTTGGAAAATTCATGAAAGCCATTTGTGAGATGATGCCTCCCTTCCTTCATAAAGCAATGTCTAAACTTGAAATGGCCAGGTATCCTAACATGAGAATTGAGACTTTTAGATTTCAGAGAATCCCACATCCTGAAGTACCAAAAGCAGAATGGAGTGGGGACTGTGACATGTTTGTATTAATGTATTTAGAGTACCTGACTGCTAATCTTGGTCTAAAAAATTGTATATCAGGAAATATCCTATTATATAGAGAAAAGTGGGCAGTTAGGTTGTTCCACCAGATTTTAGAGCCATGAAGTTGTAAATACTGAATTATTGTTTTAACATGTTGTGTAAATACTGAATTATTGTTGTAACATGTTGTGTAAATACTGAATTATTGTTTATCATCATCATTATAGCCATGAATGTTGTAATAGGTATCATAAAAATGTAGAGTAATATGCGTATGCGTGAGTTAAGACTCACGCGTATTACAATATGTGTGAGTTATCACTCATGCATATTCGAATATGACTAACGCATATTGTAATACGCGTGAGTCTTAACTCACGCGTATTACAAAATCAATCACGCGTATTATAAAATCAATATCGCGTATTACAAAATAAATCACGCGTATTACAATATGCGTGAGTTTAACATTGTGTAATATATGTGCGTGAGTCACTGTATGTCATTAGCATGGCCAACCTGTAATAAAAAACATAGACACTATTCATGTAATTGAAAACTAACAATCTGTATACAACTTTCAAATCAAATACCATAGACAATATTCATGTAATTGAAAACCAATAATCTGTATACAACTTTTAAATAAAAAACCATAGATAATATTCATGTAATTGAAAACCAACAATCTGTATACAACTTTCAAATCAAAATCCATAGACAAAATTCATGTTTGTGGATGAGATGTTGGCTGAGATGATGGCTGAGATGATGATGCTCTTGCAGCTCTTGTAGTAGAGGGTGCAGGCATCATTGATTTTCATGTTGCCCTGTTATGACCTTGACCACCACAATAGCTACATCTTCTCGGTACCTTACGAATTTCACATTGGGATGACCTACGCTTTGTTTGAGGTCACCCTTTCTTAACCTTAATAGGTGGTTTAAGGCACACTCGTTGCTTGACATGTTCTGGAATATCCCAATACTCCTCATGACAAACTGGATAGCATGTTTCCGCATATGCATTGATCCACAAATCACTTGAGTAATACCTGAAAGATAACAATTGAACATGTGAGAAGTAAAGTTAGTTAGATAGATTCAATAGCAAATAAAGTAACCTTGAGCAGAACTCATAGGCATCCAATCTATGGGTATGGGAAGTAGCCAGGGCATGAGTACAAGGAAGACCAGATACATCAAATACCCTACAACTACAACTCATTCCTTTCAAGTCAACTTTATAATCAGATTCACCGTCATGGACATAAAACTCGAATCGGTTAAGTGGATGGACGTTATATAATCTGGCCTTCTTAGCTTGATCACGTAAGAACTTTTCATAATAAGGAGATAAACGTTCATTGTGATTGGACACTTTTTCTCTTCTACTATTAAACCAATCTTGTAATGTGAATCTTAAATAATCAGCTAAGATTGATATTAGATACTTTCTAGCTTCTCTACTTTGACTATTGAAGCTCTCAGCGTAATTGCTTGTCATTTGATTGTATCGTTTACCAGGAACAAAGGCACGACTTCATCTCTCAAACCCAATATCTGCCAAATACATGGCAATACGAGGGTCCTTAGCATTGATCTTGTCAAAATGCTAATTAAGCTTCAAGATTGTGCATGCTTGAGAAGCAAAACCAAACTCGGCGTGGCATTGGTCGGTTTTGAATTTGGCCATAATATTCATCTTGATGTGCACGCACCCTGGTCAGCTTCTGGAAAAACAGCACACATGGCATTGACGATGCTTGGATGTCTAACGGATACGAACACGAGATCATCAACCAATCCAATTGCAACTCTAAGTTTTTGCATGAAATAAGTCCAGGAGTTGTTATTCTCTAAATCAACAACGTCGAATGCAACATGATAGAGCTGTTCATTCGCATCTAATGCTATCGCCACCAATAGCTGACCTCCAACCTTGTGTTTAAGAAAACTGGCATCGACGCACAATACTGGACGACAACAGTTTTTTGAAACCCCTAATTGAGCAGCCTAAGGACATGAACATATACCTGAAATGACTGTGCTCACCCGTCTGAATGTCTGTTATGGTACCCGGATTGTTCTTCTCCAACATGTTCAGGTATGATGGCAATTTACCATAAGAATCTTCTACAGTTCCTCGCACCGCCATTAGAGCCTTTTCTCTAGGCCTCCAAGCCTTATTATAAGACAACTTTATTCCAAAAGTTGTCTGTATGTCTTCCATTATTTTCTTGGGCATGTGGTCATGGTGATGGTCAATGTACTTGCTCTTCATGCATTCCCCAAAAACCCATGCTGGTGCTTGTCTTTGATTCTCTTGCCTCGTCACAATTGAACATGTATGATCTTTTACGAATTTACGAATCTCAAACATTTCCGAGGAATTTACTCTGACAGCACGCAGTCTCCACTTGCAATTCTTATCCAAACATTTCACAACCCAAAGTTCTTTTTTTGACTTCACCACTTTGAATTCAAAATGATTAGTCATCGCATATTTATATAACCTCAGTTGAAGTTCTTTTTTATTCTCAAACAAAGAACTAACTTCCAATCCGATTCCAGTACTTACTGCCTAATGTATAGGATTTTCACTACATGGTATGTTACTAGCAACTCATTCACTACAGCTTGGTTGAGTACGAACAACAACATTGTTTTGTTGTGTACTAGGAACCCAAGCACTGCTTGGATTTGGATTGGTACTAGGAACCCAATCAGAACTACTAGGTTGGGTAATAGGAACCCAATCATCATCATCATCATCCCCCACATTCAAACGCAAATGTTCATCTTCAATGTCATTTTCAAAGAAAACCTCACGCTGCTTCGGGAAGACGTCGGGGTCATCAATTTCTGGAACCGCTACACTTTCTTGAGTTGGTAGTGACTTTTCTATTAAGGATACACACAATGGAGTGCGGTTGTGGACTGAAACTGCTTCATATAAAAATAACTCCACATCCACATCTTTTTTATATTAGTTATATAAGAAAATTTGGCAATCATGCTAGGAGCATTATACTTGGATTGAAGCAATAAATCATATCTAGATTTGTCAACATCGGTAGTAGAATAAATTAGATCAACTAATTGGCCACAAGTAGAATTTTGGGGAACAATCATACCGTTGTTTGACTTTGCAGAAAAATGAGTAAGATCATCCGTAGTTTTCCACTCTCCATCAAAGTAAAGAAGTACAGGTACTTGAGCTGCAATTGAAAACAGTTCAACAACATCACAAGAATTGAAAAAAGTTCAACAACATTACCATAACCGATGAGGAATTTGCTGGTAGAGTTTCAGGAAATCCAATGCAGCAACTTTTCCATAAGTTTGCTTCAATGAATCTAATGGGATAAGAGCTCCCAATCCAATAGGTTCATTGAAGCAAACTTGTGGTTAATTCTTGGCACATTGTATCTCCACGAAACATACCAGCAAACACTTCCTTAGTGCTTAATTCGCGTGAGTGGGAAACAATAAGCGTGAGTGAAATATGCGTGAGTGAGCTACACTATGCCAGCAAACCCTAAACCTTAATACTATAATAACAACATAGTATTGATTCAAATTCATTCGAATACAACCTAGCTAAACTATAATTTAACTAACCTAGTGTTCATAATCACTAAAAACCATAAAATAAACATACCCATTTTGAGAACGAAGAGTAGTGGGTCACGAATTCAAACGGAGAGGTCTCGTGGTGTCGTCGTAGTCGTCAACTGCTGTTGCTCGTGGTCGAGTTCTTTAGGGGAGTACGGTTTGAGGGTCGAGTCGGAGTGGCGAAAGCGAGAGAAGAGAAAAGGGGAAATTAGTGATTCATGGTTTTCTTATAAATTAGGGCACAAAAATATTATATACGATGAAAGACGAGGAATTGCAATTCACGCGATTTCATCTAAAACGCGTCAATTAACTCACGCATTTTAGATGAAATGCGTGAATGTCATTTCACGTTAATTGAAAGACGAAGAATGCCATTCACGCATTTCATCTAAAATGCGTAAGTTGATTAACGCGTTTTAGATGAAACATGTGAATAACAACATTGTTCCTTGTTCCTTGTTGTTTGAGTTATGTTGTAAACCAAAAAAGTGAATATGCGTGATTATACACAATACGCGTGTGTTGGATTGTTCTTAATAAGCATAAGTTATGATACTACATTCACACATTCTACACAATATACGTGAGTTTGTAGTATGGTGTATCATCAAATCGATTAACTCACCTAAATTATAAGAAAGCCAACAATAACTGATAACTAAGGCGTATTGTAATAAATCAACAAACCATATTGTTAACAAAAGTAATAAACCATAAATAGAAGAATATTCAGTAATACATTAATGATGATAAACCACCATAAATAGAAGAATATTCAGTAATACATTAATGATGATAAACCACCATAAATAGAAGAACAATAAGTATTGTTAACAAAAGTCTAAACAACTCCAAATTAAGTAAGCAAATGCTGCAAATCACAAGCAGCAACAGATTGAAGCAACCTTGTATGAGGAACAACATGTTCATCTAATATTGATGACATAACAGCCACTGTCTCAAATAGCCAATTGTCGAGAAAAACATCAAAATCATTTTCCATGGGTCGATTCCTGCTGTCTATCTCCAAATATACTATTATAGTTTTCGTCCCTTGGCTCAGAAAATGGATAATCTGGATTATCCAATTCTTTAATACTACCACCTCCAGCAACTATTAACTCAATGAGATCCTGTTTGTAAAGTGGGAAGAAATTCCCTACAAATATGAAAACGTAACCGTCGAACAGTTTCAAAAGTTGAAAAACAAACAAACAAAATAATTTCAGTTATCAAGCAAAATAATAAAAGTACAGATAGGAGGAATAAGACCAAACTCACATTATTCAACAACCGAAGTTTGCCATTTCTACGACCACCTTGGGCTCCATGATTATCTTGTTTAACCTCATAAGGTTCCTCATCAACACAATTTTTGGTTTTCATTGATGATTTTATCCGTACACAAAAACAATTTTTATTTTAATTTAACAGACATATGTATGAAATAAATCGTGTTAACAGAGACTCACAATCAATAGTAAGGACCCATTTCCCGTTCAAAAATGCCTTCAATACTTTTTGAGTTCGGCCGCATGCACCATTATGATCAGTGTACGCTATAACATGGGTTACATCTTCTCTCCACTTCGAAGACACCCTTGCACCAAAAGTGCGAGCAAATTGCACTATCAATAATTGTGTCAAACAATAATATAATGGTTATTACATTCAAAACTAGATAATATTGACATAGTAGAGAGAATAGAACATACATTATCTTCAGGTGATAATTGATTGGGACATAAGGTCATAACAGTGTTTGTTGCATGCATATTATAAAAAAAATGAGTTTTGTTATTAAATACAAACGATTTCATCACATTATCTTAACTAGGGTTTGTGAAAAAATATAAATATGAACATTTCAATTCAATATAACAACCATTTTATTGAACGAACTAGGGTTTAAGGTTTGTGGTTTCCTAACTAGTATTTTATTGTACGTACTATTTTGTTGAACAAACTGAGAAACCCGGTTGTGGTGGCGGTCGTGGCAGCTCCTGATGTAAATACTACAATATCAATCAATATAAACAGCATAATATACATCAAAACCAAACCCTAAACCTAAATACACCAATTTCCATCAATATAAATGGCACAATATACATCAAAACCAAACTCTAAACCCAAATACACTAATATCCATTATAAACGGCATAATATACATCAAAACCAAACCCTAAACCTAAATACATCAATATCCATCAATATAAACGGTATAATATACATCAAAACCTAAACCTAAACCCAAATACACCAATATCCATTATAAATGGCATAATATACATCAAAACCAAACCCTAAACCTAAATACACCATTATCCATGAATATAAATGGTATAATATATATCAAAATCTAAACCTAAACCTTAAGCCCTAAACTGACCTAATGATGTTGAGGAACGATGATGTTGGAGGGATCCCGATGATGTTGAGGCACGATGATCTTGAACGAAGTCGGAATGGAAAGTCGGCAGTTGAGAAGACGTGGTTTTGGAAGTCGAGGTGGGAGGGAGAATCGGGGAGGTTTTGTTTTAAATTAGGGCAAGAAAGTTATATATAAGACGAAAGACGAGAATTCTCATTCACGCTTTTCATCTAAATAACGTGAGTTGATCAACGCATTTTAGATGAAAAGCGTGAATGAGAATTCTCATTAATTGAAAAACGGGAATTGACAATCACGCGTTTCATCTAAAACGCGTTAATCAACTTACGCGATTTAGATGAAATCGCGTGAATGGCAATTCTCGTCAATTAGCGTAAAATATGACGCCCGAGGGGTAGTTCTGACATTTCGTAGGGCAAAAGGGCCCTTTTTACCAACATTAGTAAGCGGGGTCCATTTTTGGATTTTAGCCTGTAATGATGTCCCTTTCATCAAATTTCCCAAGAATGGGCAACAAACAAACTGGCTTACTTTATTGGTGTTCATCTTAAAAATAAATTGAGGTATACTTCTTATGTATTTTTTTTAAAGCCAAATTATTAATTTAAACTCGAATTTGAGTTATTTTTATGAAATTAGACTCAAACTTTGAATTTTGTCATATGGGTTAAACTATACAAAATTACAACCATTTGAGTATTATCTTAAATGGACAAAACGTATATGATCTTATTTTAACGTATCATATTTATTTTTCTAATTAATTTGTCGCGATTTTAAATGAAATGATATTTAGAAACAATTCGGACGTATATTTTATTTTTAAAATTGAGTATTGTTTTCGAGATTTACGTATTTTAATTTGTTGAAATTGGTTTGAGTAACTAAAAAAATATGTAATTATAATTTTTTTTAATATAGATATATTTTGTATTTATTTTAAAAAATAGTTCATAAGTATATAATTTTGTGTACGTTATACCAATTTGAATATATTTATGTTTTAAATTGAGTGTTTTTGTATTCAAAACAGCCGAATACGGTTTGGTATTTTAAAAAATATGTAATATGTAAGAATAATTTGAAATTATCGAAAGAAGAGAATTGCTATTTGATTTTATAAATGTGATAAATTAATTAAGAAAAAGAAAATACTAAATTCAAATAATAATATAAACGTTTATTACAAAACTTTAAATGACTAAAATTGGGGTAGTTGGAATCTCATATAACACAATTTAAAGTTCGAATTTATTCGATAAAAATGATCTATTTTTTTTTAAAATATATCATTCCTAGGAATATAATATGAAAAATGAAGCACAAATTAATCAAGTAAGATTCTGAAGAGGCTTTTTTCATCACCAACTTTTGATGAGTGCTGAATTTTTTTTTTTTTTGGAGTCTGGCCTATGTCAAGAAACATTGTTACCCATTGTTTGTTTTTGAATTTTCCGAGTCAAGTTGATGATCTTCCTTATTATGGACATGGAAGTGTTTATTGGGGGAGAATTGATACAATGTTAAAGTGTTTTAAGTATTTATAGTGGGTTGAACTTGATTCACAGATTAAAACATTAGTCTCCATCATATATTGATTTCTTTATGTGTTCAACGAAGTTGTAGAAAAAATTGTGAGAAGACTCAACAAAACATCTTTGTTGGTGAAATAAGAATTGTTTCTTTGAAAATTCTTGGCAGTTGCTTCTCGGTCTAAATTTGAATTTCCGATCCCAACGACACTCCATATTGACTTTGAAATGACCGATGGATCCAGAATTCAAGGTTGGGGTGAGTTTAAAAAATTTGAGGTGAGCTTCAAAAAAATAACGAGAAAAATTTGGATAAAATCAGTAAATAAATGTAAGTTTTATCATTTTTTTTAATTGAAAAAAAGTATTAAATAAATAATATTTTGGTGGACAAATTGAGGGATGTGATAAAAAAAAGTGAAAATGAGAAAAATATTAAATTTTGAATAACAATCTAAAAAAACACACAATATCTTTAACAGTTTTTAATGATGTAGTTAAAAAATAATTATTAATAAAATATGTAAAGTGTAAACTAATGAAATTAATTGCTCAATTTGTTTGAGATGAAAAATAATCAGATTAACATTCAAGATAAAAACTCCTCTCTATAAAGAATAGTGCATAATGGGGAAGAAGTTCATATTCTTTTGTTGAACAAAAATGTTCAAAGATGTAAGGGCTTAAACTCTGTGCCTCTTGCATGTAAAATGAACATTCTCCTATCATTTGATATCAGCATCCTCATATGTTATTAAAGTACATATTTCTTGTTAAATAAAATTGTTTCATAATCACAAATCCTTTCACATGCAAAAACAAGCTGATTTAAATTTGTTGGTGAATAAAAATTATTGTAATACAACCAGGACAAATCTATGCAGGGCCCCGAAAATAAAATAAAAATATTATTATTATTTTTATTATTTTTACGGTAGAAATATAATATTACCCTTAATTTTTTAATTTTTTTTTGTTTTTTATATAATTATCAAAAAATTATAAAATTTTACTTTTATATATTTATTTTTTTAAAATTTTCTCGTTATTATTTTAAGTCTACCTTAAATTTTTTTCAAGCCACCCCAATTCGAAATTCTGGTCCGTCTCGGCATATAACATATTTGCATTTATTTCCTACAACCACAGACGATACAACTCATTCTATAGAGAATTTCACAATTTTTTATAAACAAAAATGGTGTCATACTCACCAAAATAATTACACCCATATCCCACACATGCAACTACAACTGCAAAGCTCAAAAGATAACAACTGTACATATTGAAGAAGTCCCTTCATATATTAGATATTATAACTAATTAATTTTAGAGGTAAACAATTTTTTTTTTATTGGAGATGAGGATGATCAAATTCTGTGCCGGTATCAATTGAGCTACATCCCCATTTATTAGAGAAATTCTTGGTGAATAAAAGTGTCAATATACTCAACTATATTCTCTCGCATTCAAAACAAGCTATTCACATTTTTTTGTTGAACAAAAATAACGTCATATTCCCAACATAAGCATTCATTTTTTGCACCTATAACAATACAACTCTTTCGTATAGAGAATTTGCATATTGAAGAATTCCACATTTTTGGTGAACAAAAATGATGACATACTCATAAACATATTTGCCTACATAAAAGTCTCTTGCATTCAAAACAAGCGATCCACATTCCTTGGTGAACAAAAATAATGTCATATTTCCCAACATAAAGTGAACAAAAAATAAAGGCATAATTGCATTCAATTTTTTTTATTGGAGATGCGGGGGATCGAACCCCGTGCCTCTCGCATGCAAAGCGAGCGCTCTACCATTTGAGCTACGTCCAAGTGCAAAAATTTAAAATCTACCCAAACTATTCTTAGGTAAAAAAATGTTAGATTTTAGGTAAAAATATTTTTACTTAAAATATTAGGTTTTTGGTAAAAAAAAAACTCAAGCAGAGTCAAGAGTGAAGCCCAAGTCAAAAGCTTATTGGATGATTAGTTTTTAAAAAAAAAAATTATTTCACTTTTTTTTAAAGTTTGTTGATTATTTTATTTTTTAAATAAATGAGATTGAAAGAAGTTATTAAATAAATAATATTTTGGTGGATAAAATGAGTGAGATAATAAATAAAATGAAAATGAGAAAATATTGAGTTTTGAATAAAAAATTTAAAAGAAAACTCAATACTTTTTTTAATGATGTAGTTAAAAATAATTTATTAATAAAATATGTAAAGTGTAAACTAATGAAATTAATGCCTCAATTTGTTTGAGATGAAAAATGTTCGGATGAACATTCAAGTTAAAAACTCATTTCTATAAAGAATATTGCATAATGGGGTAGAAGTTCATTTATTTATTTTTGTTGAAAAAAATGGTTTGTAGATGTAAGGGCTTAAACTCGTGCCTCTCACATGTAAAATGAACATTCTCCTATCATTTGAGCAGCATCCTCCTATATTATTAAAGTACATATTTTTTTTTGTTAAATAAAATTGTTTCATAATCACAAATCCTCTCACATGAAAAAACAAGCTATCTATATTTGTTGGTGAATAAAAATCATGTCATACAACATAACTGCATTTATTTCCTACAACCACAAACAATACACCTCTTTCTACAAAGAATTCCATAATTTTTTATAAACAGAAATGGTGTCATACTCTTCAAAATAATTACAAACTACAACTGCAAAGCTCTTTCATATAGAGAACTACACATATTGAAGAAGTCCACATTCATTTAGATGAGATGCTCAAAGTGTTGTCCCCTTCATTTCATATGAGATATTATAACTAATTAATTTTAGAGTAAACAATTTTTTTTTATTAGAGATGTGAATGATCAAATTTCGTGTCTGTACCAATTGAGCTATATCCCCATTTATTAGATAATTTATATTTTTTGGTGAATAAAATTGTAGTTATACTCAACAACATTCTCTCGCATTCAAAACAAGTGATTCACATTTTTTTAGTGAACAAAAATGATGCGGGGGATCGAACCCCGTGCCTCTCGCATGCAAAGCGAGCGCTCTACCATTTGAGCTACATCCCCATGTGTTTGATAAGTCCATATTTCTTGGTGAACAAAAATAACACCATACTAAAGGACAAAGCCATAATTTAAAATTTACCTTGACTATTTTTTTCCACCAAAATCAATATAACACAATAATAAAAGCTAAATATGCATACATTTACTATTGAAGCTGATATCTACTATTTTTTAAATATATTGATTTGATTGCAACACGCGTGAAGGTGATTTGATTGCAACACATGTGAGGGTGATTGCAGTTGTTAGATCTACCAGAATAAGAACATTATAATATCATAAGGGCATTACAACTATAGTATATAACATAGTGTTTATAAAAACATGTATCCTAACTATACAAAATCAAACTATACAAAATCAGGTCATTAAGAGTCGTGGGATGGGGATTAGGGTTTAGGGTAGAGGGAGAGTCTGTGGCGGCTAAGTTTGAGAGTTTAGGATTTTGTTGGGGAAGGGAGGGAGAGAAGATGGGGAGATGAAAAGGGGAATGCCCAGCTAATTGGGGATATAAGATCCTTAAGGGCAAGAATGACATTTCTCAAACCAAAAGTGTTAATTTTGCAAAGTTTATCAATGTTGGGTCATTTTCGAATTTGACCAATTATCATGTCATTTCGTCAAAGTTTCCCTAATTAATTAGGGACTATTGTAAAACAATAAAATGCAATGTGTTACAAATTAGGGATGGCAACGGGTACCCTACTCGCCGGGTAGTGAAGTACCCATCCCTGTACCCGATTTCTAGTTTACTACATGACCCCGAACCCAACGGGTATCTCTATATCTTCCCAATCCCCGATTTGCTGGGTACCCGATACCCGACGAGTACCCATTACCCGAATAAGGTCTAAATTTATATATTTTACTATAAAAAAAATTTGATGAATAACTAAAGGGAAAATAACCTGGGCAGTCCTCTAATTACTCTGATCGCTCACTTTTAGCCCTTAAATTGATTTTTGAAATAAATCGCCTTTCAACTTTTAGAAATGTCACTAATGACCCTTTTGTCAACTTTTTGGTTAAACATAATGGCTTAAGCTTAAAATATTATTTTTTATATATTATCTTTAATCTTATTTTTTATATTTTAATTATTAAATCGATTATATATAATATTATATATATTATTATTAATTTTTATATTTATATAATTATTAAATCATTTATATAATATATAGATAATATATATATATATTATTTATTTTATTTTTATTTATATCTATATAAAATAAAGTTAAAAATAATTTATATAATATATATATATATATTATCTTTAATCATTAATTTATATATAATATTTATATAATATATATTTTAAAAAGTAATTTAAAGGTTAAAAGTAATTGAGTAGTTGGAATGTTACCATTACTTTTAACTCTAAAATTATTTTTTAAAATATATATTATATAAATTTATATATATATATATATATTAAATATATATAATTAATAATTAAAGATAATATATAAAAATTATTTTTAAACTTTGTTTTATAGATATAGAAATATATATATATATATATATAAATAAATGATATATATATAAGAGATTTAATAATTATATAAATATAAAAATTAATGATAATATATATATATAAGCGATTTAATAATTATATATATATAAAAAATAAGATTAAAGATAATATATATAAAAAAAAAATTTTAAGCTTAAGTCTTTATGTTTATTCAAAAAGTTAATAGAAGGGCCATTTTTTAAAAGTTTAAAAGGTGATTTGTTTCAAAAATTAATTTAACGGTTAAAAGTAAGCGATCAAAAGTAATTAGAGGGTCGCCTAGGTAATTTGTCCATAACTCTAAACAATAAATAATTTTAAAGTAATAATATTGAAATATAAAATATAAAAATATTATTTACCTATATAAAATGTTATAAATGTTGAAAATATAACAATTTTGTTGTTATTATAATTGAAAAAGAAAGATTAAAAATATTAAAAAATGAAGATAAAAATATGAGAGAGATAATTTTTTATAGTTGAGGATGGGATGTTTTCTAAAGTAACTTTGTTTTACGTTCACTTTTCCAAACTAACTTAGTTTGTTTATTCAATCCTAAATAACCTAGTTTACTATTCAAACTCAGTTTTTTTTGTTTATATTTAAAATTTATTATATATAAATTAAATTATTTATATTTTGATATATATATTTTAAATTATTATTTATATTTTGATATATATTTTAAATTATTATTTTTATAAATTTGATTATTTATATTTTGATATATATTTTAAATTATTATTTAAATAAACTAAATTATTTATCTTTTCATATATATTTTAAATTATTATTTTTATAAATTTGATTATTTATGTTTTGATATATAATTTAAATTTAATTATATTTTATAAATTTAATTATTTATATTTTAATATATATATATATATTTAAATTTCAATTATTATTTATATAGTGTAATAAATATTAAATAATTCTAATAAATAATTGATAAATACTAATAAATTTAAAATATTTTAACTATAACAATATAATAATTAAATATTCATAAAAACGTTTATAAATTTATTAATTATTTATTAAATATAATAATAAGATTACCATATTTAATTAAAAATATTATTATATTTAATAAATAATTGATAATTTAAAACGTTTTTATGAATATTTAATTATTATATTGTTATGATTAAAATATTTTAAATTTATTAATATTTATTAATTATTTATTAAAATGCTAAAGGGAATGTTTATTATACTATATAAATAATAATTGAAATATAAATATATATATATATATTAAAATATAAATAATTAAATTTATAAAAAATAATCTTATTTAAATTATACATCAAAATATAAATAATCAAATTTATAAAAATAATAATTTAAAATATATATCAAAATATAAATAATAATTTAAATTATATATCAAAATATAAATAATCAAATTTTAAAAAATAATAATTTAAAATATATATCAAAATATAAATGATTTAATTTATATAAATTATAATTTAAAATATATATCTAAATATAAATAATTTAGTTTATATATAATGAATTAAAATATAGAAAAAAAAACTGAGAATAATAAACTAGATTAATTTGTGAACGAAGGAATAAACTATGTTAGTTTAGGAAAGTAAACGCTAAAATTATTTTGAGAAACCTTCCAAATAAACAAACTACTATGAATATTAGATTAAAAGAATTATTAACCTTATTTATAAGGTAATTTAGAAATAACTTAAATTGAGAAAAAAGTTGTCTATCCCTTTTCCCCTCATTTCGATATGTTTCGTTTCATCCGAAGAGAGAGAAGTTATCGCTTGTCTCTAAGGCCATCTCCAACCCACAAACTCATTCTCAAACCCAAAATGCAGTAAACGTCACATCAAACAGTAATTCATCTCCAACCCAAAAACTCATTTTCAAACCCAAAAGAATATTCTTAGAATATTCCTTTCTTACACAAACTTTTTAACCTTATTAATATTATCTATATATTTATCAACTTTACATATTTAACGCCAATCTTTTTTTATTAATTCAATAAAATTAATTATATATCACTACTTTATAATAAATCAATAATATATTTAAATAAACGAACACATTATATAATAACAAACATTATTAATAAAAAACACTTATACACATAGATATAAAATAAATTAGATAAAATTTAAGTATAATAAATTTAATGATTTAATTATACATTTAAAAAAAATATAATTTTGTATCTTAAGAGTAAAAAAACATAAATTAAATAATTAATTTACATGTAAAAAAAAATAGAAGTAAAAAAAGAAAAAGAAAAAAGTGAGGGCCATGTTTTAAAAATGGCCAAAAATTGGTGATAATGAACAGTTCAAACGCAAATATGCGTCTGAACTGATGAGAGGGAAGGTTGATACGCATTATAGGTTTTTTTTTGCCGATCGGTTGGAGGAGTAAAGGGCACGCATAATGGGTTATGCGTGCCGGTTGGAGTTGGTCTAACCATTTCCCGACCTTCTACCTCATATGGGCCGACGTGGTGACGTAGCAGGGACCAATAAAGCAGATTCACTAGCGATTTCTATTGCCGACCCTGAAGATCACGACCCTCAATAGATTCACAATGCACGATCTTCCCAATGCCCGACGAGAAGACCGCGCTCGAAGAAGAAGCTCGACTTCCTGACACCTATAAAAGGAGAGATCAGCATTCACATGAAAAGGAAGAGAGACCGATATATAGACTTTCTCGAGCCCTTAGATAATCAGTACACCCCGACGACCAAAGATCTTCCGAACCCATGACAAACGGTATTCTCCAACTTAGAAAATTCTTTTCTTGAGTGACTGTGAGTTTTGAGAGTTGGTTAATTGTGCAATCAATTTCTTAGATCTGTTGAGAATCACATAGATCCCTAACTCCCTGTATTCAGGGCGGAGCACACGCTCCAGCCCCACCTAAATTAAAATTTTAAAATAAAACATTTTATATATGTATTTGACATGAGACTCTTAGCCTAGTTGGTTATGTATTTAAATAAAGAATTTGATATCCCTACTTAAGAACCTAACAAATCTCCTAGAATTGATGTTGATGTAAGTTCTCTTAAACTTGATCCAGCATTACGTATTTCGATATGGAAATATCCTTTTAATCAAAGGGATGAAATTAGACGAGCTTATATCAAGATGGGGTCATATCAACCTATTAAAGATGAGTACCCGCCGACCAAATTTGAAAATCAAAATTGACGGTTCCAAAGTCATTGGTTTAAGAAACTTACTTGGTTAGAATACTCTCCTTCAAAAGTTGCTGCTTTTTGTTTCCCATATTTTTGTTTGAATATAAACAACCCTAAAAACCTACATTTACAATAGATGGATTCAAATATTGAAAGCGAGTTAACGATGGGTATAGATGCTCTTTTGTTATGCATATAGGATGTAATATTTCACCACATAATAGGGCAGTTGAATATCTTGATAATCTAATGAATATCCTTGTCATATTGACAAAGTACTGAATGCACAGTCTTCAGATGAAAAACAAAATAACAGATTACGGCTTACAACAACTATTGAAATCACTCAGTGGCTCACTTTACAAGCGTGTGCATTGAGAGGGCATGACGAGTCTCCATCTTCTAATAATCGTGGAAATTTTATTGAAAAAAAACGGAGCATAGAAAGTTAAATCTGAGATGCAAGTTGGAATCAGCCCAGGTAATTTTTCATCCTGACTCTGCCCCTACCTGTATTGATGTCATCTATCCCAAAGAGGAAGACGAAACTCAGACCCGCGGGTGAAACCCGTGACCCTGGACCGACCCACGCCTAACCTGTGACCCGTTTACCCGCCAATTCCAAACTAAAACACACGCCTTCAATCCCAACAAATATGAACATGGATAAAAGTAAATTATATAAAATCTGGCCTGCTTCAAATATTTTATGCTTCAAAGTAAATTTTATGCTTCGCGAGATTTGCTTTTTAAATCCACATTCATTTAGATGAGATGCTCAAAGTGTTGTCCCTTCATATATGAGATATTATAACTTATTAATTTTAGAGGTAGCAAAATTATTTTTGTATTGGAGATGCGAATGATCAAATTCCGCGCGGGTTACCATTTGAGCTACATGTCCATATGCTATATAAATCCATATTTCTTACTGAATAAAAATAACACCATACTCAAATTGCGGAGCCATAATTTAAACTATTTTTTTCACAAAATCAATATAACACAATAATAAAAACTAAATATACATACTTTTACTATTGAAGGATATATAATATTTATCAATAATTAAATTTGAATTTATAATTGAAGCAAATTCTCTCCCAATTATTGTAGATGATAATTTTTTTTTCCATTTTATTACGAAAAACTTTTTTAACAGTTTTATCACGAAAAATGTTCGTTTTATAAAATGATTATTTTCCCACCGAATGGTGATTCTCCTTTAGGACCAAATACATCGGAATGCACATAATCAAGAATTCTTTCTATATCCTGTTTAGCAGTAAAAAAAAACTAATTTTAATTTATTTTCCAAAAACATGAAATTTGCAAAACTCTAACTTACAGCTCCTAACACCTTTCAACCTATTTCTTTTATGCGATTTAACCATTCCACGCTTGCTCATATGCCCAAGACGCATTATGCCATAATTTTGTGTTATCATCACTTGACTCAATAAAATGAACTTTACCAATAATTGTACATCCCAATAATGTGTAAATATTTTCTTTGGTTTGCTTTCCTTTCATAACAATCAATGCACATTTACAAATTGTAATGATTTCCATATCCTCATTCGTTTTGTGAGAATAACCATTTTCATTTAAGTACATAACGAGATCAAGTTTTTATCCACTAAAGGTATATGCCTAATATTGCAAAGATCTTTAACAATATCATCATACATATTAACTTTGACTTCACATATACCAATAATATTACAACGTCTATTGTCACTTAAGTGAACACAATCAAAATTACCTAACTTGTATGAACTAAATCACTATTTGTTAGGTCTATGTGATGAGAGCATCAAGAATCCACACACATCCTTGAATTGACTATTTGTAATTGAAAGTACATCACCATCATTCTACTTTGAGTCATCTTTTTGGACAACGTTCACCAACTTCAAAGATTCATCATCATTAATAAACTTTGGACAATTTTTTATATGTCCCGAATCTTTGTAATTATAACAACAAAACGTATTTTTGCTCATTGACTTCGATTTGGATTTTCCTTTTTCAGAACGCTCTTTTTATTGCCTTGTTCCACGATTTTTATTTCTCATAACATATAAACTGTCGAATTGAGAATTTTCCCCTACATTTTTCTTCCATTGATTTTGGGCCAACAATGCTATAGTAATTTCTTCAACTTTAATAGTTTATTTTCCATATGTTAGAGTAGTCACCATATACTCATAAGAAGACGGTAATGAGCATAAAAAAATTAGTGCTCTATCTTCATCAACATCATTCACATCAAGCTATGCTAGTTGTGATTATCTGATTGAATATATTTACACGCTGAGTCAAATATGAACTATCGTGCAACTTTTAGCCCATATAATATTTTCTTTATATACAACTTAGTCGTTAACGGTCTGGACATAAACCGACCTTCTATCTTTTTTTATATCTCAATTGGAGATTGTAGATTTATCACAGGATATATAATTTTATATGTCAAACAATATAGTATGGTCCCCAATGCCCGTTGTTGTAACTACTCCCAATATTTGTCATCCATTCATGTAGGATTTTAAGCATGCAAAGTTTTCAATATTCTTTATTGCGCCAACAAATCTTTAACTCTCGTTTTCCACATACCGAAATTACCCGTTCCATTGAACTTTCCAGCTTCAAATCTCGCACTAGAATAATATCTCAACACGCTCGAATATATATTTTGAACGACAAGTAAAACAAGCTCCAATACAAATCAAACAAGTCCAAAACCAAAGTCAAACAAAGCTTCAAAAACTTGTTGAAATCTGGAATCAAATAAATTTTTAGCTTACTTTTGACAAACAAAGAGGACCTAAATCAAGGAAGGATGTTAGGATCTAGGTCGCGGCTGGAGGACCGGGGTTTGGGCCGGTTAGCGCGTCTCACTCAAAGGGTGGTGATTAATATGGTTAGAGATTAACACCGGGGTTTCAATACTACACAAACTGTCACAAACCCTTGAACCAGGTTCAAGCGCGGAAGAAGTTTGTTTCAGGTTGAAGTAGCACACTCACGAGATAGGCAGAACCGATTTTGGGTAAGACAGGTTTGGAGGTTGCTGGGTCGGTTTTGTAACTCGGTGATTCGGTTTAGGTAGTGTAGAGTCGGTTAAAGCGGTGTAGGTAGGTTAGTATAGGTCGGTTAGAATGTAGAACCAGCAGAATGTAAATAACAAGACAGGTTTTTATGGATGTTCGGAGATAAAACTTCTACGTCACCCTTTCCTCTCGAAACCGCGAGAAGGATATTCACTAAGGAATACAAATACAATCCGATCGAGACTTATTTCCTGCTCGATAACACCCGTACAATTTAAACCGAAATTGTAAATACACACTTCAACTTAGCACTTAAACTTTTCTAGAGATAGAACACAATCTTATCACTTGTAAATTAATTGTCCACTGTGTCCCGCATTTACTCCTCTTCAGCTCCTCCTTTTATAGGTGAAATGTGCCAACGATCACATTTCATTTCCTTGAATTTGATTGGTTGAGCAGAGGTTCAGTGATTCAGACCTGGCGGTCAACTTTTCAGACCTGGCGGTCTGTTCTTCCAGTATGTAGGTCAAACCGGCTAGGTTTGTCTTTTACTCAATGTGGTAACTGTCGGTTAGGCAGTTGTCTGTACTTGGAAGATTGCCTTTCTGATTTATCCTAAAGTGGAAAGATCTTGTAGGACGGTCTTCTGCAGCCTGCAGACTGTCCTCAGACTTGTATGGATATGGCAATGTTCAGTCTGTTCCTTTGGTATCATTCTCAACAGATACCCGAAGTATCTTCTTATGCTGGTCGGTTATTTGTCTTAACCGGATGGCTTCCGGTTATTGCTTTGGCTTCTGGTCGGTTAATGACCGACTATCTGGTGTTTCCGGCCTTCGGTTTTGACCGATCTTGCCTTCTTTGTGCGGTCATGTTTCTGGTCGGTTTGATAACTTGACCGGTGGAGCTTCTTAATCCGGTTGAGTACTTTGACCGGTCCGGTTCTTTGTCTGTTCCTGCATAGGAAGTTTATTTGTGTTAAGTTCTATTAACCGGTCTAATTTTATCTAACAAAGGACTAAGTTTTTTATTTCATTTTATGCGAATTGAAAATAAGATTTGACATTTTCCTCGCTCCTTCAGATTCTACTGATCATTCCAGTAACAACAAAGAAAATCAATAAACCCTATTTTCAACTTTTCACCGAATAACATAGAAGATGCATACTTCATGTTACCGTTGCTGAAAATTCGTCCTCGTCTAGAAGCTTTGACTTGTCAGTCAAGCTTCACCATTTCTTCTCTATCACCGTTACTAATCTATTTTGAAAATCAGAACTCGGACGCAGAACACTGCTAGTTTCTCTCTAATTAGTTTATGTTAAATCACAATGACGCTTTGATACCATTTGTTGATTCGAGTAACCACGTAAAATAATAATAATAGAGAAAACAAAAAAAGATTACAAGATATAACGAAGTTCAACCAAACTGCATACGTTCTTGGAAGTGCCGTCAAATATACTATTTCACTCTTAAATTAAAACCCTTTATTACATTGTATTTATAAATTAGTATAAATTAGGTGATCACAAAGACTATAAATTAGGTGATCACAAAGACTATAAATTAGGTGATCACAAAGACTAAACTACTCTATGTAGGTTAATTAGATGTTCGCAGCGGAATAATTTATAGATCTAATCTAAACATCCAATTATATGATCATGCATAATTGACAGAATCATGATATATAGTTTATAGAAATATACCTTTGATGCGTGAACCGGATCAGATCTGGTAGTAATGAATAATCGAGAGCCCCACGTGTTGCTCCTCTACTTGGTCCACACGAGCCTGACTAGATCTCTTTACTTTCGACTGCTAGGACGAAAAAGACAAAGGGGAAACAATCCAATTGCTAGATTAAAAGATGATTTCTTCCTCTTGGAGTTCTCACCGTAATATAGCAAAAGCCGTTTTAAAAGAGGAACAATTCTCTCTCTATTCATTTCCGTTTTCTTGCAAATAAGTGAATTCTTTTGTATTAAATAAAATTCCATAATTAACCATTAATTATATATTATTTTATTTCACAAATAAATAATATTTCTTATTATTAATAATATCTAATATGTATTAATTATATATTATTTTATTTTACAATCTTAACTTCATAATTAACCATTAATTATATATTATTTTATTTCACAAATAAATAATATTTCTTATTATTAATAATATCTAATATGTATTAATTATATATTATTTTATTTCACAAATAAATAATATTTCTTATTATTAATAATATCTAATATGTATTAATAATTAACCATCATTGTTGTGTATCTAGTCGGTCAACTCTAAGTGTGTGACCTCATAGGACCCGATTATAATAGTTATAGGTTTAACCTCATTAATCGTAGTTGGCTTCTAGCAAATCACTATGACTCCTAAAATAATCGGATTAAATTATATCTGTTAATTTGTCTTATCCAAGTTTAGTCATTGCACATTAAATTAAATGACACAATTCCTTCACTGTAGGCAGAACCCACTAACTCTAAACTTAATTAACATGTGTATATAAGTCACATATACAACTATTTCCACATTAGAAAATATTTCAACAAAAATATTGCTTGAAATTAATGAAGGTTCAATGTCAAGAGTCCTAATTAAATTTTGTTTTCGTGCCCATGCACAAAGAAGGTGGGGGGAGCTGCACAAGATCACACTGAACTTTATAATGTTAATGTTTAGGCTGATTCTGAGAACGAACAAAAATTGAGTTTGTTTTGATGGAGTGCTGTTACTTTGATCCATTGATATAGTCTAGCAATTAATAGTAGTGAATCTGATATAAGAAGTGATTTTTCTTGATAGTTATTTTGGTATTGAAAACTCAATTTAATCGCTTTAATTTCCTCCATGTCTAAATGATTTGCATAACGTGTTTTAGATTCAACATGAATAATGTCGCTATTTTGAATATAGACCCCCAATTCTGTATGTAGCAATAAAATTCGAAAATCCTCATTCACACAAAATGATAAAAGGTTCATAAGAGTTTTCCTCATTAATTCTAAACAAATCCTTGTTTGAGTTAACTTTATCATGAGAGATACAACATTTCCTTAGTTGGTCCAGAAAGAAAAAAAAATTACATATTGAGATTTCTAGGGAGATAAGCTAATTCCCAAATAACTTTTCATTTCGATCTTATAATATTTGCGAGAAAGCGATGACCACAAATCCGAGTTTCCATGGTAGGAGGATCTAAAAAGACATTTTCCCAATTTGAGAAATCAAGATTTTGAGGGAAATAAGAGAACATATGATGAGCCAAGCCAGATTTCTTTAGAAAAAGATAATGCAAGAAGGTATGTGATGTTGATTCTTCATTTGTCGTGAGTTGGAAAGATACTAAAAAAAATTTCTAGAGGAAGTTTGATCCTTTTTTGTAAATTGTATGCTTCTAAAAGATTACTAGTAAAAGTTGCTTTTTTTATTGTAAAAAATCAATTGATATGTCGTTTATGTGATGTTGATTCTTCATTTGTCGTGAGTTGGAAAGATGCATGAAAATTTTTGCTAGAGGAAGTTTGAAACTTATTGTAAATTGTATGTTTCTAAAAGATTACTAGTAAAAATTGCTTTTATGATTGTAAGAAATCAAATGATATGTCGTTTTCTGTCATAAGCTTTGATCCCTAAGTTTGATGACATTTAAAACATTTCGTCATTAAACTGAAATTCTGCAATTGGAGTTTCAAAATGAGTTTTGAAAAAAAAAAATTGTTGGGTCAAGAGAGTGTACCTTATGGAATTTCCAAAATTAGAGTGTACCTTATGATTCCATCAAATGGTGGGAAAATAATTTGTGATAAATGAGGATGTTGATGGGAAAATATTTAATTTTCTAGGGTAGGGATCCATAAATCAGTCTAGATGTTGATTTTTTTATCCATTTATATATAGAAAAATTTATGGAGATTTTTTTAATTAAGATAAAGTTTTTTCATATTTTGAAATTCTAACACAAGACCCTAAGATTATGAGTTCACATGCTTTACAATGAGCTATTACGTTCAATGACTTATTATCGCGGATTAAGAGATTCCAACACTAGAACATAGTGTGGTTAAGCGTCTAATATCTTGAACTTATAAATTGAGATTTCTAGGGAGATAAGCTAATTCTCAAATAACTTTTCAATCTTATAATATTTACGAGAAAGCGATGACCAAAAATCCGTGTTTCCATGGTAGGAGGATCTAAAAATACATTTATCCCAATTTGAGAAATCAAGATTTTGAGGAAATAAGGGAACATATGATGAGCCAAACCAGATTTTTTTAGAAAAAGATAGTGCAAGAAGGTATGTGATGTTGATTCTTCATTTGTCGTGAGTTGGAAAGATACGTGAAAAAATTTGCTAGAGGAAGTTTGAAGCGTATTGTAAATTGTATGTTTATACAAGATTACTAGTAAAAGTTACTTTTTGATGGTAAAAAATCAATTGATATGTCGTTTATGTGATGTTGATTCTTCATTTGTCGTGAGTTGGAAGATACATGAAAAAATTTGCTAGAAAAGTTTGAAATTTATTGTAAATTGTATGTTTCTAAAAGATTACTAGTAAAAATTTCTTTAATGATTGTAAAATTTCAATTGATATGTCATTTTTTTCGTCATAAGCTCTGATCCCTAAGTTTGATGACATTTAAAACATTTAGTCATTAAACTGAAATTCTGCAATTGGAATTTCAAAATGAGATTTGAAAAAAAATAAAATTGATGGGTCAAGAGAGTGTACCTTATGGAATTTCCAAAATGATAGTGTACCTTATGATTCCATCAAATGGTGGGAAAATAATTTGTGATAAATGAGGATGTTGATGGGAAAATATTTAATTTTCTAGGGTAGGGATCTATAAATCAGTCTAGATGTTATTTTTGATCCATTTCTATATAGCAAAATTTATGGAGATGTTTTTTAATTAAGATCAAGTTTTTTCATATTTTGAAATTCTAACTCATGACCCTAATTAGGTTATGAGTTCACTTAATTACTCTACCCATTAGCTATTTAGTTCAATGACTTATTATCTAGAATTAAGAGATTCCAACACTATAAAATAGTGTTGTTATTCGAATCTGTCATATCTTGAGCTTAGTTTATTTCAATTGATTGAAATTTTAAAGAAAAAAGAATAAGATGAAAAAAGAGACAGAATAACAAAAACATAAACAACATAGTGCAAAATTGTTGAGTCAAAATTGAAACGGTTATAAAGGAGAGCACGAGAAAAAAGATGAAAAACAAGATATTGAGATTAAAACACTTATAATAAATTTTATGATATTTTGAAGTTTATATAGTTTCACAAAATCTAATATAGCTAAAAAAAAAAAACTCCCACGTAATCTAATGAGTAGGTTAAGAATATTTTGGTACACAAGATAATCAAAATAGGTTATGATAAACAAATAACTTCTTATAACCACTAAGTTGCAATTAATGAATAACCCGAGCTCAAATTAACTTAAATTGATCTTCAACTTTCTACAAAATCCCCATGTCCTCACAAGGGGATTCAAATTCATTGCTTCTACTGTATCATACATATTTAGGATTTAGTTTACTTATAGATTGTTTGTGTGTTATGTTACACTTGTAATTTATTTCTATTTCAATTTCAACACACCAGTTACCTCATGAAACCGTTAGTCGCACCATCACCTAGGCTCGTTGTTGTATCTAAACGAAATAGATGCGTTCTCTTATCTTTATTGGTAGAGTCTTGGATAAAGTTATTATAGTTGTCCTCAGTTATATAATTACTACAAATCTTCTAAGACTAACAAATATGATTATTTGTCATATGTAAAAATGATTTTACTATTCTTACTGATTCATGCCTAAATGAACAAGATCACCATTACAGTGTTATGAACAGTTGTTACACTATTGAGTATTGATGCATCTATTTCAAAACAAAAAAATTATCAATGTGAAATCTGATATTCAAACAGAAAAATTGTATTTGTTAAACAAAAAAAAAGAAAATGCATGGATATAGTTGATACTGAGCTATAGGAATCTCTGCCAAATGTGTTTGTTAAGCAAAAAAAGAAAATGATATAGCAATAGCACATGGCTCTGCAAAACATGCTAAACAGAGCTAGCTATAGATATCTCTTAATCAATTTTGTTGAAGTCATCTTTTATGGAAATTGATAACTGATCAATTGTGATCCCATAGAGTATCGCCTATACTATAAGGTGAAGATGCTGGGATGGAGTTTATACATATCCAGCTTCTATAACATTAGATTACAAACCTTTACAGCCAATATCCATTTCATCTCAGCATTTTCATCACTCCTAGCTCTAATGGAGATTGTAATGGCTGCCCCTCCTGCCGAGTGCCGACCCTCACCCTCGTCTGTTTCATTGTCCAACCTTCTTGGGAACCCAGTTTCCAACTTTCTTTGGAACTACAAGATCCACATTGTAATATCATGTTTTCTCATCGTAGGTTTCAGCCTTTCTATATATGCCTACTTGTTTCCCAATCATCCCCTAGCTTTTTGCAACACAAAGATTTTTGTTTCCTTGAATGGTTCTGAGAAGTACAGAACCATTTCTGAAGCAGTTGATGCTAGTGAAGATCATAATCCTCTGAGGACCTGTATTATAATCAAAGAAGGTGAGTATGAAGAGACTGTAACAGTTCCAATGGAGAAGATAAACATGGCTTTCCTAGGTGATGGGAAGAAGAAAACAGTAATAAAGTCCCATAACCTTTACCTCTTAACCAACATTGGAACCCTGAGTAAGTCAAGTTATCTCTCAATGTTTTGTGTTAATTAAATTAATCTATGTTTTCTTATTTTCTTATAAATTTGTATTTAGATGTGGAGGGAAGAGGGTTCTTAGGCAGGGATTTGACAATTACAAATACTGCAAGTTATGAAGAGGGTGAGGAAGTGGCATTGAAAAATAGTGCTGATGAATCCATATTCTATCGCTACAATTGTGAAGTTTCTGAACTTTGGATTGATTTGTAGAATTAGGTTTGAAAAGAATGAAGAAGCTCATTGAGAAAAACGTAAATGGTTTTGGGAGCCTTCAATCCTTTTTAATAATGTAATAAATCTGTTACATTCCCTGAATTATCTATCAGGTTTTAATAAGGCTATAAATTTATAATATCAACATATTTTTACATCCCTCCCTCAAGATGAACATCCCTTAAGTTCATCTTGTCTCTAAGATTAATAAAAGGTCGAAATTCTAAGGGCTTTATAAAAATGTCAGCTTGTTGAATTTTTGAATATAAATGTAATGGCTGAATAAAACCTTGTTTGAAACTGTCCCTTACAATATGACAATTTATGTCGAGATGTTTCGTTCTCTCGTGGAAGACTGAATTTTCAGTAATATGTATTGCAACTTGATTGTCGCAGCGTAGGGGAATCGGGAGATGGACTGTAGCATTGAAGTCTTTCAGCAAAAAAAAAGTGCATTTCAGCTCACATACAGTGGTGGCCATGCTTAGGTATTCCGCTTCTGTAGTGGATCGTGAGACTGTGTTTTGTTTTTTTGTTTTCCAAGACAAAAACAATAACATGTAAGGGACCTCCGACTGTCTGTACAAGTTGCCCAATTGGCATCTGAAAAAGCCTCAAGTACACTATTAGTATTACAAGAGTAAAACAGTCCAAGTGAAGGCGTGCCTTTAAGGTACTTGACAACCTGTAAGGCAGCCTCCCAATGGACTTCCAGCGGTTTCTGCATATATTGACTTAGTTGCTGGACACTAAACCCGATATCTGGTCTTGTAAAACTCAAGTAATTAAACGTCCAACAAACCTTCTGAACATCTCTAGTTCAGCCAATTCTGGACTATTTAATCATTGAGTTTGATCCCTTTTTTCATTGGGATATCAAATGGTTTACATCCAGTAAGACCTGTGTCAGCCAGTATGTCAAGAATATACTTGCGCTGATTTATAAATAAACCAGCTTTAGTACGATGCAATTCCAACCCTAGAAAATGTTTGGCTTCTCCCAAGTCTTTGATTGTAAATTTTTTATCAAGATAATTTTTAACATCATTTATAATTTCTATAGAATTTCCAGCAATAAGTATATCATCTACATAAACTAACAAGGCAGTAAATGTTTTTTTAGTTTTAAAAATGAATAAGCAGTTATCATTAATTGATTGAACAAAACCAAAATGAATTAATTGTTTTGAAAACTCTTTATTCCACTGCCTTGAAGATTGTTTTAAGCCATAAAGGCTTTTGTTTAGATGACATACCAGATTTCGTTTATTTAATTCTCCCATTAATCCTTCTGGAATGTGCATAAAAACATCCTCTTCCAAGTCACCGTGGAGGAATGCATTGTTGACGTCAAATTGCTGCAAAAACCAGTTATTAGCAGATGTTAAAACAAATAAGATTCTTACCGTGACTGTTTTAGCAACTGGGGAGAAACTGTCGTGGAAGTCAATGCCGTCTTTTTTTATTGTATCCTTTCGCCACTAAACATGCCTTGTATTTAGCAATTGATCCATCTGGATTCAATTTGGTCTTATATTCATCTACAGCCTATCGCTTTCTTCCCTTTAGGAAGTTGAACTAGACTCCATGTATTATTTTCTTTTAAAGCTGTTAATTCATCATCCATAGCATCTTTCCAATGTTTGATTTTTACGGCTTCTTTAAAATTTTGTGGTTCTTTAATAGCGGATATGTTTCCTAAAAACTCTAGGTGTTCAGCATTCATACATTTAGTCGAATAAGGGAATGTGTTTGGAGTATATGACTTATCATTGTTATTTGTATTTGAATTGACAATATAATTGTCAAGCCAAGTAGGAGGCTTTCTATCCCTGCTACTTTTTCTTTGTTGTTCTTGTGGATGAATCAATGAGTCATTTGGACTAGGCTGTGTAGATGTGTTTGACTCAAAATTTTGATTTTCAGTTTGATGATTATCAAAATCATTTGAAATTAATGGATCATCTTCACTATATAATTCTGATTCTTCATCAGAATTATCAAAAAAATCTACATTTGTAGGATTTTGAGGTTTTTGTACAAAAATATTTTCATTTTGATATGGAAAAATATTTTCATGAAAAGTTACATCTCTTGATACAAAAATATTTTCATTTAAAATATCAAACACTCTATAACCCTTCTGTCCACATGAATAACCAATAAAAATACATTTTTTTCCTCTTGGCTCAAATTTAGTTTTTTAAGGAAAGTTATTTTTCACATAACACAAGCAACCAAACACTCTAAGATTTGAAAAATCTGGATTTTCTTTATACAATTTAAAAAATGGACTCTCCCAATTTAAAATTTGTGAAGGGGTCCTATTTATGATATGTGTGGCCATAAGGATTGAAAATGGCCAAAAAGTTGTGGGTAATTTGGCTTGAAAAAGTAGTAAACGTGCTACTTGTAGTAAATGTTGGTGTTTTCGCTCTACCACCCCATTTTGTTGTGGGGTGTAAGGGCAAGACTTTTGATGAAAAATACCATTTTTTTTAAAAAACTTTTGACATTCGTAACTTAAGAATTCACTACCATTATCTGTTCTTATTGTTTTGATTGATGATTCAAAATGTGTTTTAATCATTGTATATAAATCAATAAAAGTTTGACAAACAATATTTTTTGATTTAATCATATATGTCCATGTGAATCTTGAAAAATCATCTACAATCGTGAGCATGTAAGGACAATCAATAAAAGATGTATCTTTATAAAGGCCCCATATATCCATGTGAACTAGTTCAAAACATTTTGTAGTTGTAGACATACTGCACTTAAAAGATAACCTTTTCATTTTAGAGATAGGACATATATCACAATGAAAATTCTCATTTTTATCTAAATTGTAAGCATGTTTAAGTGCTATATCAGATAGATGACCAAGTCTTCTATGAATCAACTTGAAATCATTACATGTGTTATTCACTTTATTCCCTAATTCAATTTCTAGTAAGTAAAGGTTCTGGAAAAGATCTCCTCTGCCTATGATCGTATTGTCATTAACATCCTGCAATAAACAACCAGTAGAAGAAAATTGACAACTAATATTGTTTTGGAAAGTTTTGAAACTGAAATTAGGTTATATGTGAAACCTTGTACATGCATAACATCATATAATTTTAGTTTTGCAGAAAGTCTAACATTACCTATATGTTTTACATTTTTAGATGTTCCATCAAGTAAGAATAAAGACAGACTATTTATCATCTTAACATCGGTCATCAAACTCAAATCAGAACAAATATGACAACTAACACCACTGTCTACTATCCAAATAGGTTTTTCTTTATTATTACTATGCACATTTAGACTACAAACACTAGCAAAATTTTGATTAGAAGACATACCTTCGTAGTACTTGTCTTTACCTTTTTCCTTGGGTTTGCAGCCCTTTTATGACTTCCTTCACCACATCAGCAATTTCAGTGTTACTGAATTTAGAATTTTGATTTGATGATGATTCTGGTTGATCTTCACAAAAGGAAAATGGATTATTCACTACAGTAGTTGCTGCATTTGCAGAAATTTTATCTTCTGATCTCGGTTTCCTTTCCACCATTCTGGATAACCTATGATCTTGAAGCATCCTTCTTGAGTATGTCCTTCCATCCTGCAATGTATATAAAACATGTTTGTTGTTCCTTTGTTGTTGCTTCTTGTCTTGTTGATTACTCATTTTCCTCTATTGTTTCGAGTATTATTCTGACTTCTTTGCTGATCAAAATTCTCCTTCATAGACATTGCAAAATTATCTGTTTGTTCATTCATTAAAGTCTGCACTTCCTTTTGTCTTTCAATGCTAAGCAACATGGCATAAGCACGATTTAAGCTTGGTTTTGGGTCCATGAGGAGAATCTGTTGCCTTGCGTTATCAAAATATTTGTTCAATCCCATTAAGAATTGTGTCAGCTTGTTTGATGTATCAACTTGGACCACCAATTTCGTCATTCTGTAGCAGCAAACAGTTCTTGGGTCACAATCGCATGCTGGTAGAGGTTCTAAGACCATCAATTCATCCCAGAGTTTCTTGATCCTGGAAAATTATTTTTCAAGACTTAATGTACCCTGTCTCAAGTTACTAATGGCCTTTTGGATCTGATAAGCTTGTGGACCGTTGTTTTCTTGATATCGTTCTTTGATATCAAGCCATAAGTCCAACGCTGTGGTTGTGGAAGAATAGTTTGATTTAATCTCATCTGACACAGTGTTCAGAATCCAAGAACAGACTAAACAATCCATCTTTCGCCATTTATCAAACACTTTTGATTCTTTTGGTACAACTAAAGATCCATCAATATACACTAACTTTGATTTTGCTTCTAGCGCTAATCGCATACCACTACTCCAGCCAATATAATTTCCACCATTAAAAATAGTAGTACATATAATTGCACCTGTATGATCTGAGTTACGCGTCGTTAGCACATCATTTTCGTCTTTTTTCTTTCTAGACATTCTTGATCTTTCGTCGTTCGAACTATTTGTTGAAGATGTGAAAGGTAATCGCGGGAAGAAGAATCGTCGGTGTTAATCTGAGTCTCTTCTTTGTCTTCTTGATTTCGACGAGCATCTAGCTCTGATACTATGTGAAGTTTCTGAACTTTGGATTGATTTGTAGAATTAGGTTTGAGAAGAATGAAGAAGCTGATTGAGAAAAACCTAAATGGCTTTAGGAGCATTCAATCCCTTTTATTAATGTAATAAATCTGTTACCGTCCCTGAATTATCTATCAGGTTTTAATAAGGCTATAAATTTATAAAAACATATAATATCAACATATTTTCAGCAATTTCATTGGCTATAAGAGAACATTATATGC
Source organism: Impatiens glandulifera (assembly GCF_907164915.1). Lineage (NCBI taxonomy): Eukaryota > Viridiplantae > Streptophyta > Magnoliopsida > Ericales > Balsaminaceae > Impatiens > Impatiens glandulifera. The sequence goes on along the minus strand of NC_061863.1, from coordinate 15,410,430 downwards.
AGTGGCTTGCAAACAGTTTTACAGGGATAATCAAATCCAAGGCTTGTCTTATTTCATTTATGGTGCTGCTGAAGCCTTTTTCCAACATTGTTCTATGATTGCAGTACAAAGTGGCAAGGATGAAATAGTGGTGTCGGGAAATGCTAGAAGCTCCCCAAATCAAGATTCGGCATTTGTCTTTCATTTGTGTGATTTTGTAACGTTTGAGGTGATTCAGCCTGTCTATCTAGGAGCTCCACTTACTGCATATTCTACTGTCGTAGTTATGGACTCTTTTATCAATGGTTCAGTCTATGGTTGGAGATTGTTTTCTAAGGGATTTGCAGATTGTACCAATAGTTCTTTCTTGGCTGAATTCAGGAATTATGGACCTGGTGCACGCCTGGAGGGAAGCTCGCCTTGCACACCCAAAATGGAGATGTCAATTTCCCAACAATTTACATTGAGAAACTTTTTCAAAGGCTCCTTGTGGATACCCAAACAAATTCCTCATATGTTAGATCTTCTTTCATGAGTAGAATATGACTAATTACTCTAGAAAGTTCTTGAAAGTTTAATGAAATTGGAGATTATTTGCTTTTTATTTTTTTATGTTTAAGTTCAGCAAAAAAAATAATAAAATAAAATAATAAAGGAACCTGATACGTAAGGTTGTAAACGAATCGAATCAAATGGAATATTACTGTATTTGAAATTTTTTTGAATAATTAATGTGATTCGTATTCGATTTGAAATTGATATTCGTATTATTCGATCCGATTCGAGTATTCGATTCGATTTTTTAAAACATATTCTAAATGATATACCATATTTAATAGTCATATTAGATATAGGTAACAGCTGGTCAAGAAATACATGGCTATGAAGAAGAAAATGATTCACCGGAGAAATCACTAGAGTAGTGTCGAGTGGAGAAGACGACGAGCGGAGAAGAGAACTACATGGAGGCAGCAACGACGACCGAAGTAGCGTCGACTGGAGAAGAGAAGAGAAGAGATGAGATGAGATGAGATGAGATGAGATGAGATGAGATGAGATGAGATGAGATGAGATGGAGGCGGTGGTAGGTTTTGAGTGATTAGCGGCAGAATGACTAAATGTGGGTTTCAAGTTTTCAACCGAAGAAATGTATATATGTACTAGGGTTTTAGAATAAATAATATTTATAAAATTAAAATTAATAAAATGGTATATATATATATAATCGAATATTAGCGAATACCGAATCGAATATCTTGATTTTGTATTCGTATTCGTTTATTAATCGAATCGAATATTTTTATTCGAATTCGAATCATTAAGTTACAAATAGGAATATCAAAATTTGAATACGAATACCGAATCGAATCAAAAGTATTTGATTCATTTAGAACCCTAATGATACTGATATGTCAACTATCTAGTGGGATAAAAGACAAATAAATTAATGAAATTCTTACATAATTAATAATGGTAAACTATATATTCTGGTTCATTTTAAATTTTCAACTTTTTGTTCAAACCAAGATGTAGCAAGTATATTATTTTATATGCAATCTTCATGGATCTTTGTAAAAATCTTACTCATAATAGTGGGACTGCAAAGATTTTATTGTTTTGTGATGAATTGGGTGGCTAGAGCCCAATACTAAGATTTTAACATGTCTATTGAGCTTTCTTTTTAGTAACTCAGCTAGCTTGTTTGATGTTAGTTATTTGATGATTTTTAATGAGTTTTAATTCAAAATATTATTTATAAAAAATAGGTTATTTAAGTTTTTAGTTAGTTAAATCAATGTAATGAAGACTCGTGTTTAATGGATTGAACAATTGTATGGTAATAACATATTGGGAACTCATAAATTGTATTTTTATTCTAATTATATGTCTACCTTGGAAAATTTTGATCACCAAAATAATTTGCTTATATTTATCGATTGAAAGACCAAATAGTTAATTATATTGAAGTTTTTTCACGATAATACAACATCATTAAACATTTTAGACAAATAAATAAAGATAATAATTTGTACCATCTTCATATTCTATAAAAGTTAACATGAAATTATTTTCATTACAAAATAACTTTTCAACAGAATTATTAACATAAATTTATAGTATTAATAAATCAATTTCTCTTATTATCACCACCAAATTCTTGTATGACAAAAAATATGATCTAGAAGAAGAATGGTTAGCATTTTTAACAATGTTGATATTGAATGTGTCATTCTTTCCAAATATCTTATTATTCACAAAAATTCAAATGTTGGTAAATTTTGTCGTGCATAGAATATTATGAGATATATAGAGCTTTAAACTTGTGAACTTCGTTACAATAAGAGCTCCATTGTTCACGATGTTGGGTTTTTATTTTCCTTAGTTAATGAGGAAAAGTCAAACAAATAGGTCCATTTTGGGCACCCACTTAATTCATTTTTTGGGAGCAATATAAAAGGGGAGAAAATTTCTTTTGCAAGAAATAAGAGCAAAAGAAAGAGAGAGAAAATCAAGAAAGAAAAGAGGGAAAGCTTCAAATCCAGTAGTCTTAGTGTTTTGATGATCGTCGGAGTTTGCTCCGTTGGATCGTCCTAATTTTTGGACAGAAGCTTCACAACTTCTGGGCCAACATTCTGGACGGTGGAGATCGGATTCTGAGATTTGCAGGTCGGGGTTTCATTGCCGGAACAATAGCAGTCATTTTGGTGATATTCTTCCTTTCTTGTTCTTTGATTGTTTCTATATCCTTGATGTGCCATGTTTCCAAGGGTATTATGAATTTGTATGCCTCTAGTATTGTCTAGAGAAGACTTTTGTATTGCTCTCTTGCTGGTGATAGTGGATTTTAAGCGGCACTAGGTGTCCCGTGGTTTTTACTCATTGAGAGGTTTTCCACGCTAAAATTCTGTGTTGTTTGTGTGTGTACTTGCTTGGTGTGTTACTTACTATTTTAGGGGCTGTGTTGATTGCATTTTTCATACCTATTTGTTAGCTTTCTCACAGGTTTAAACGGCTTGGGAAAGTGTTTCCAAACGAATGACAAATTCCGCATTTTGTTGTTTACCGTTGTGGTGCATTTCCATAAAAGTGGTATCAGAGCCTTGGTTGCTTATTTGTGAATTGAACTGTTTGAACGATGGAAACTAATACAAGTAGGATGATTAATTTGAATAGTTCAAATTATCATGTTTGAAAGGCAAAAATGGAAGATCTCCTATATGTGAAAGATTATTACTTACCTGTTTTTGCTACTGATAAACCTAAGAATAAAACTGATGCAGAATTGACTATTTTGCATAGACAGGTTTGTGGATATATTCGGCAATGGGTGGAGGATAATGTGTTGAATCATATTATTGGGGAGACACATGCTCGTACTTTGTGGAACAAGCTTGAACAGTTGTATGCTCGAAAGACTGGGACAATAAATTGTTTTTGATTAAGCAATTGATCAAGTTACAGTACAAAGATGGCACTCCTGTTATAGACCACTTAAATGCATTTCAGGGCATTGTGAATCAGCTTTCAGGAATGGGTATCAAGTTTGATGATGAGATTCAAGGTCTTTGGCTACTTGGTACATTACCGGATTCTTGGGAGACTTTTAGGGCATCCTTGTCCAACTCTGCACCAGATGGTATTATCACCATAGAATTTGCTAAGGGTAGTGTTATGAATGAAGTGATCAGAAGAAAGTCACAGGGTTCCTCTTCACAATCAGATGTCTTAGTCTTTGAAAAGCGGGGGAGAAGTTAGAGTAGAGGTCCGGGTAACAAAGGAAATCAGCGTGGTACTAGTAGCTCCGATAAAGGGAAGTATGCTAATATTGAGTGTTACTATTGTGGTAAAAAGGGGCACACAGTAAAGTTCTGCAGACATGCAAAGAAAGAGAACAAGAAGAAAAACTACAACAACCAAAACAACAATCAAAAGAAAGATGATGATGGCGGTGACAAGGTTGAAGTGAATACTATCACTAATGATTTCTTTGTTTGTTGTGATGATAATTTGGTGAACTTTGCACATGATGAGGCGAGTTGGGTTATTGACAGTGGAGCTTCGTGTCATGTTACATCACGAAGAGATTTTTATTCATCTTACACTCCAGGTGATTTTGGGGATGTCAAGATGGGTGATAGTGGGCTATCAAAGGTTGTTGGCATTGGAGAAGTCTGTTTGAAATTTGATACTGTGATGGAGTTGGTTTTACAAAATGTAAAACATGTCCCAGATATGAGATTAAATTTGATTTCTACAGGTTTACTTGATGATGATGGGTACAACAACTACTTTGTTAATGGTTTGTGGAAACTCACTCGTGGTTCTTTGAACCTGGCAAGAGGTAAAAGGTGCTCAAAGTTTTATGTGGTACAACCAAAGATCTCCAAGAGCATTGTTAATGTTGTGCAGAATGCTGACATGACTGAGATATGGCATATGAGACTTGGTCATATGAGTAAAAAGGGCATGACTTTGTTGTCAAAGAAGGAAGTGTTATCAGGTGTAAATGATGTCCAATTGAAGAGGTGTTCTCATTGTCTTGCAGGTAAACAAAACAAAGTTTCCTTCAAGAGTCATCCTCCCTACAGAAGAGAGAACATACTTGATCTTGTTCATTCCGATGTTTGTGGTCCTATGAAGACAAAAAAACTTGGTGGTTGCTCATATTTTATCACATTCATTGATGACCACTCCCGGAAGGTATGGTTTTATACTTTGAAGTCTAAAGATCAAGTTTTAGATGTGTTTAAGCAGTTTCATGCCTCAGTTGAGAGAAAGACTGGAAAAAAGCTCAAGTGTATTCGGACAGACAATGGAGGTGAATACATTGGGCCATTTGATGTTTATTATAGAGAGCATGGTATTCGGCATCAAAAGACTCCTCCAAAGACACCACAATTGAATGGCTTAGCAGAGCGGATGAACAGAACATTGGCTGAGAGAGTCAGTTGTTTGCTTTCACATTCAGGGTTGTCGCGTTCCTTTTGGGGTGAAGCGTTGAACACGGTGGTACATGTTATTAATATAACCCCTTGTGTTCCTTTGCAGTTTGATGTTCCTAACAGAGTTTGGAGTGGCAAAGATGTTTCTTACCGTCACTTGCGAGTCTTTGGATTCAAGGCATTTGTGCATATTCCCAAAGATGAAAGGTCAAAGCTTGATGTGAAGTCTAAGCTTTGCGCGTTCCTCGGCTATGGAGATGATGAGTTTGGATACATGCTTTATGATCCAGTTCAGAAGAAGCTTGTTCGAAGTCGGGATGTTGTGTTTATTGAAGATCAGATTTTGAAGGATGTTGAGATGATAGAGACAGTTCCTCGACATGGTGATAATTTTATTGATTTGGGTCCAGTTCCTCTACAACATGTTGACACACATGTTGGAGATGATGTTACTATTGATGACCATGGTGCTGATGATGTTGATGCTTAAGAGCAAGATGTAGATGAAGTTGTTCATCCAAAGTTACCAGTTCCAGACATGCCACCATGTGTTCCACTCAGACGGTCTACGAGAGATCGTCATCCTTCTGTATGTTATTCTGCAAATGAGTATGTTCTTCTCACTGATGAGGGGGAGCCTGAGTGTTATGCAGAAGCTATAGAAGATGAGCATAAGAAAGAATGGGCTGAAGCTATGCAAGATGAGATGGATTCTTTGTATAAGAACAATACTTATTAGTTGGTGAAGTTGCCTAAAGGAAAGAGAGCATTGAAGAACAAGTGGGTTTATAAGGTGAAGACTGATGAGTTCACCTCACAACCCAGATACAAAGCTAGATTGGTGGTCAAAGGATTCAGCCAGAAAAAAGGTATTGATTTCGATGAGATTTTCTTTCCAGTTGTGAAGATGGGTTCTATTCGGGTGGTTCTCGGTTTAGCGGTCATTCTTGATCTTGAGGTTGAGCAGATGAATGTCAAGACTGCTTTCCTTCACGGTGAATTGGATAAAGAAATCTACATGGAGCAGCCTGAAGGGTTTCAGGTAGAAGGTAAAGAAGACTATGTGTGTAGACTTCAGAAAAGTCTATATGGGCTGAAGTAGGCACCGAGACAATGGTATAAGAAGTTTGAGTCTGTTATGGGGGAGCAAGGTACCGTAAGACTACTTCAAATCATTGTGTTTTTTTCAGAGGTTTGGTGATGATGATTTCATCATTTTATTGCTTTATGTTGATGACATGCTTATCGTTGCCAAGAATGCAGAAAGAATTGCTAAGTTGAAACAGCAGTTGAACAAGTCTTTTGCAATGAAAGACTTGGGGCCAGTGAAACAGATTCTTGGGGTACGGATCACTCGAGATAGAGCTGCCAAGAAGTTGCACATGTCACAAGAGTGATACATTGAGAAGGTGCTTTGTAGGTTCAACATGGACAAAGCTAAAGTGGTTAGTTCTCCTCTTACTACCAACTTTAAGATAACAAGTAAAGATTGTCCTACTTCAAAGGAGGATATTGAAGATATGGATAAGGTTCCATATGCCTCAGCGGTTGGTAGTTTGATGTATGCTATGGTGTGTACAAGACCGGATTTAGCTCATGTAGTTGGTGTTGTTAGTCGGTTTCTGTCAAATTCTGGTAGGAAGCATTGGGAAGCAGTTAAATGGATACTCAGATATCTGCGCGGTACTTCCAAATTGGGTATCACATTTGGAAATGAAAAGTAGGTGCTTATGGGATACACAGATTCTGATATGGCTGGAAATAAGGATAACATGAAATCCACTTCTGGATATTTGATGACATTTGCAAGGGGAGCTGTTTCATGGCAATCAAGATTGCAAAAGTGTGTGGCCTTATCGACAACAGAGGCTGAGTATATGGCAGCAACGGAAGCTTGCAAAGAACTATTGTGGTTGAAAAGATTTCTGCAGGAGCTTGTCTTCAAGCAACAACGCTACGTGGTTCTTTGTGATAATCAAAGTGCAATACACCTTGCTAAGAATTCCATGTTTCATAAGAGAATGAAACATATTGATGTGTGGTATCATTGGATTAGAGAATCTCTTGAAGATGGGTTGTTTGAACTTGATAAAGTTCACACTGATGATAATGGTTCTGATATGTTGACAAAGTCATTTTTAAGGGAAAAGTTGAAGGTGTGTTGTTCGATCGTCGGGATGACGAACTCTTCCTCATAGTCAAGAAAAGGGGGAGATTTGTTGGGTTTTTGTTTTCCTTAGTCAATGAGGAAAAACCCAGCAAATAGGTCCATTTTGGACCCCCACTTAATTCATTTTTTGGGAGCAATATAAAAGGGGCGAAAGCTACTTTTGCAAGAAATAAGAGCAAAAGAAAGAGAGAGAAAATCAAGAAAGAAAAGAGGGAAAACTTCAAATCCAGTAGTCTTAGTGTTTTGATGATCACCGGAGTTTGCACCGTTGGATCGTCCTAATTTTTGGGCAGCAGCTTCACAACTTCTGGGCCAACATTCTGGACGGTGGAGATCGAATTCTGAGGTTTTCAGGTCGGGGTTTCATTGCCGGAACAGTAGCAGTCATTTTGGTGATATTCTTCCTTTCTTGTTCTTTGATTGTTTCTATATCCTTGATGTGCCATGTTTCCAAGGGTATTATGAATTTGTATTCCTCTAGTATTGTCTAGAGAAGACTTTTGAATTGTTCTCTTGCTGGTGATAGTGGATTTTAAGCGGCACTAGGTGTCCCGTGGTTTTTACCCATTGAGGGGTTTTCCACGCTAAAATTCGGTGTTGTTTGTGTGTGTGCTTGCTTGGTGTGTTACTCATTGTTTTTAGGGGCTGTGTTGATTGCATTTTGCATACCTATTTGTTAGCTTAATCACAGGTTTAAACGGTTTGGGAAGTTTTGCCAAACGAATGATAAATTCTGCATTTTGTTGTTTACCGTTATGGTGCATTTCCATCACACGAGTCCTAGAATGAGTCAATTTCAGTTGCTTTCATCTAGCGTCGACTCTATTATGAGTTCCCTACTTTACCATGTTCATGACCATCTTTTTAATCATATATTTATGTTTATTGTCATCTACCTCTTCATGATGTAATAAATATACAATTAATGTATATTTGAAAGGCACAGGAACCATAGATATGAGAGAATTCCGCCTAACATGAATTCTCAAGCAATCGTAGAAATAAAAATATGAGAATTTATAATCCAAATGAATGATTAAGGTTGTGTAAATAAAAATTTCATTTCTCAATCTTAGAGTTATCATTAAAATAAAGCAAGCATTACAACCTTAAGGTTGTTAGGTTAGATAATCACATGAATCCAACCCAATGAGAAAAGTGATCTCTTATCTTGCCTTTTAAATATTTTCTTTTCATTTGTTGTCGGTCACTGATAATAAAATAAAATAAACATTTAATTGAATAATTCAAAATGCAACCCAAATTATGAATTCAAGACATTATCTTACTAAATCTGAGGTTAATTTTTGTTTTGGAATGATAAGTGATGTGACAAAGAATTTGTATTTTTTCTGTAACAAATAATATAAAGATCGCCAACAGTATTACAAAAGTTGTAATACTCAATACAACACACATAATAAGAAACAAAGCATAAAACATACGAGTGATCTTGCAAGTACACCACATGTTTCTAAGTTCTTGTTCTTATTAGATTTTTCCATCTTCATGAAGTTATCCATTAAAGTCGTCAACTGCAAGATATAGAAAAAGAAAAATGGCATGGTCATTCCCTATTTGCATCAACATCCGCTTCTTTGGAAGATGAAACAAAAGGTGGACGACCCCAACGAATTCAAAACAAAGAAACGTCTAAAGAGAGACGATTTACCGACCCGAGAATCTTTTGTTGGTTTCTTTGCCTAGAATATTCTTTTTGGGTGTTTGTCCCACATAGGAAGTGAGCAAGAAAAATGTATTGACCTGGCCCTATAAATAAAAGGCTTGAGTGTTAGTTTTCTCTTGAACTATTGAGTATCTGTAATCCGTGTTAACGTTTATAGTGGAATATTTTTCAGTGGCTCTGCCCGTGGATTAGTCAGCACTTTTGCTGGATACCACGTTAAATCGGGTGTCGCTTTCATTATGTCTTTTACTATTATTATTATCATTGTTCTTGCATCCGTTATAACAAATTGGTATCAGAGCAGGGTTGTTCAGATCTGCTCAGGAAAGAACGATGGTTGGAGGTAAAAGTTTGAAAGCCGACAAGTTTACTGGGAGGAATAGTTTCAGTCTGTGGCAGATCAAGGTCCGAGCATTGTTGAAATAACACGGCCTATGGGCTCCCTTGATGAAGCATGCACCTGTCCCACCACCTGCTGATATGGAGTCTTTGGAAGAAAAGGCACACTCAACATTGCTCTTGGCTCTGGCAGACGATATCATTACTGAGGTGGCTGAGGAGGAAACCGCTGCTGGTTTATGGTCTAAGCTGGAGACTTTATACATGAAGAAGAGCTTAACCAACAAGTTGCTTTTGAAGCAACGTCTGTTCAGTCTGCGTATGCAGGAAGGTACACCTCTTAGAGACCATCTAGATCAATTAAATGCAATATTATTATATCTGCGTAATATTGATATTAAGATAGATGATGAGGATGTTGCCTTGATTCTGTTAGTTTCTTTACCAATATCATATGAAAACTTTAAAGAGTCTTTCATTAGTGGTAAAGATTCATTGGCTCTAGAAGAAGTTAGATCTGCCCTTCACAATAGAGAATTGCGACATAGCTGCAGTGGCACTGTTTCGGATAGTCAGGTTGTTGGGCTAGTTGTAAACAACCATCAAGGATATGGTAAACCGGGGAAAAAGAAGTTCCCCAAGAAACCAGTCAGTAGGGGTTCGAAACCAACAGATGTGTGCAATTACTGTAAGGAAAAGGGACATTGGAAGAATGAATGTCCAAAAAATAGACAAAGTCAACATGAGAAGGCACCAGGTACTGTTGCAGTTGCTGAAGATGGTACAAACTCTGAAGAGGATATTGCCTTAGTTGTTGATGGTCACACACATTATACTGATGTGTGGGTTCTGGATTATGGAGCATCTTACCATATTTGTCCTAGGAGGGAATGGTTTTCAACCTATGAGCAGGTGGATGGTGGAAATATTTCTATGGTCAATAGTTGTACCTGCAAGGTGGTTGGGATGGGCTCGATCAATATTAGGACTCATGATGGAAAATTCCGTACACTGAACGAAGTTAGACATGTTCCACACATGAAGAAAAATTTGATATCTCTAAGTCTTTTGGACAAGAAGGGGTTTAGTTTCAAAGGTGAAAGTGGAGTCTTACATGTTTACAAGGGTTCAAGTGTGATTCTGAAAGGTGTGAAGCAGAACACTTTGTATTTTCTACAAGGTACTACGATATTTGATTTTGCTATTGTTGCTTCCTCCGAGATTGACCAAGGAGACGTGACGAAGTTGTGGCACATGAGGCTTGGGCATATGAGTGAGAGGGGGATGCAAATTCTGGCTAAAGATGGTCTTCTGTGTGGGCATAAGATAACGGATCTTGGGTTTTGTGAACATTGTGTTTTTTGGGAAACTATATCGCAACAAGTTCCCAAAGCGATTCATAGAACAAAAGGCACACTTGATTACATTCACTCTAACTGTTGGGGAGCGTCACGTGTAGAGTCTTTGGGGGGTCACAGGTATTTTCTGTCGTTGATTGATGATTATTCAAGGATGACTTGGATATTCATAATGAAGCATAAGAGTGATTCTTTCAAGAAATTCAAGCAGTGGAAGGCATTAGTGGAGAATCAAACTGGGAAGAAGGTCAAGAGGTTACGAACTGATAATGGTTTAGAATTCTGTTGGTCTGAGTTTAATGAGTTTTGCAAGACTGAGGGGATTTCCAGACATCATACGGTTAGGAATACACCTCAGCAGAATGGTGTAACAGAACGTATGAATCAGGCACTACTGGAGAGAGCTCGGTGTATGCTCTCAAATGCTGGGTTAACAAGAATGTTTTGGGCTGAAGCAGTTAACACAGCATGCTATCTGATTAATCGTGGACCTCACACAGGTATAAATCTGAAAACTCCTTATGAACTGTGGTCTGGGAAGCTTGTTGATTACTCTATTTTGAGAATTTTTGGTTGCACGGTCTACTATCATGTCAATGAGGGGAAGTTGGAGCCAAGAGCAAAGAAGGGAGTATTTGTAGGCTATGGGAATGGTGTGAAAGGATATAGGATCTGGTCCCCTTCTGAGAGAAGGGTTATTCTAAGTAGGAATGTTGTCTTTGATGAAAATTTCATGCTTAAACCAACTGTGAAGTTCACCATTCTGGTAGATTGTGGTGTCGAGAAACAGGTGGAGCATGAAAAGACTGAGGCTAGTTGTGAAGCAGATGAGAGTTTTTCTCAACCATTTTCAGTGGCAGATTTTTCAGTTGCTCCATCATCATCTGTAGAACATCAAAATCTAGCTCTTAATCTCCCTAGAAGAGATAATTTTGGTGTACCTCCTATAATGTATGTCTATGAGGACATAGTTGCCTATGCTTTACAGGTTATAGAGGAAGTGGATCCTCATGAGCCATCCACCTACAAGGAAGTTGTTACGGGTACTGAGTCTGTCCAATGGCTTGCTGCCATGGGAGATGAGATGGCGTCACTTCAAAAGAATCAGACTTGGGAATTAGTTAGAAAACCACTAGGGAGAAAGGTTGTCACTTGTAAATGGTTGTTCAAGAAGAAGGAAGGGTTGTCACCAGCTGAGGGGGTCAAGTATAAAGCTAGGTTAGTTGCTAGAGGGTTCAGTCAGAAAGAGGGAGTGGACTATAATGAGATATTCTCACCAGTAGTTAGACATACTTCCATCAGGGTGCTAATTGCTATAGTTGCACATCAGGACCTGAAACTCGAACAGCTAGACGTGAAGACAGCTTTCTTACATGGAGAGTTGGAAGAAGAGATATACATGACTTAACTAGATGGTTTTCAGGAACCTGGAAAAGAGGAATATGTTTGCAAGTTGAAGAAGTCCTTATATGGACTGAAACAGTTTCCGAGGTAGTGGTATAAGCGGTTCGATAGCTACATGTTTAAGATTGGCTATTCAAGGAGTCCGTATGACAATTTTGTCTACTACAACAAGCTCAAAGATGGTTCCTTCATCTATTTGGTATTGTATGTAGATGCTATGTTGCTAGCTGCTGAGAAGAAGTCTAACATTCAAAAGTTGAAGGGACTACTCAGTATAGAATTCGAAATGAAGGATTTACGTGCTGCTAAGAAAATTCTGGGAATGGAGATCTACAGAGATAGAAGTCATAAGAAGTTATTCTTGTCACAAAGGATATATTCAGAAAGTTCTATCGAGGTTTGGAATGGCTACTGCTAAGCCCATTGATACTCTTAGTGCTTCAAATGCACATTTGTCTGTAGTATTTACACCTAAATCATCTCAGGAGAAGGAATACATGTCACATGTTCCTTAGGCTAGTACAGTGGGAAGCTTGATGTATGCTATGGTCTGCACTAGCCCGGATCTTGCACATGCTGTTAGTGTTGTCAGTAGGTTCATGGGAGACCCTGGTAAGGAACACTAGCAAACTGTGAAGAGGATTTTCCGCTATCTCAGAGGTACATCTGATATTGGTCTCAGTTATGGTGGTGATAGTCAGTGTCTAGTATCTGGTTACTCAGATTCTGACTATGCTGGAGATGTACACAGTAGAAGATCGATGATCGGTTATGTATTCACGCTTGGTGGTTCTGTTGTGAGTTGGAAGGCTACTCTACAGCCGACAGTAACTTTGTCTACTATAGAGGCATAATATATGGCTTTGACAGAAGCTGCTAAGGAGGGAATTTGGTTGAAAGGATTGGTTAGTGACTTGGGTCTACACCACGATCAGGCTTCAGTGTACTGCGACAGTTTGAGTGCAATATGCTTAACCAAGGATCAAGTTCACCATGAAAGAACAAAACACATTGATGTGAGGTACCATTTTCTGAGAAGTGAGAAGAGGATCAAGGTAAACAAAGTGGGGTTTGCAGAAAATCTAGCTGATATGTTTACCAAGCCGGTTCCGCAGAGCAAGTTTCAACACTGTTTGAACTTGCTCAATGTTAGAAGTTGTTGATTGCCCTTGAAGAGGCAAGGCCTGAGGCAGAGCAGGTCACATCTGGGCATTCAGTGTAATGCATCTGTTTTGTTTATCTGGGCATTCAGTATAATGCATCTGGCACATCTGGTATTTAAAGTACATCTGGTGCATCTGGCTATCTGGGAAAATATTCAAGTCAAGGTGGAGATTTGTTGGTTTCTTTGCCTAGAATATTCTTTTTGGGTGTTTGTCCTACATAGGAAGTGAGCAAGAAAATTGTCTTGACCTGCCCCTATAAATAAAGGGCTTGGGTGTTAGTTTTCTCTTGAACTATTGAGTATCTGTAATCCGTGTTAACGATTATAGTGGAATATTTTTCAGTGGCTCTGCCCGTGGATTAGTCAGCACTTTTGCTGGATACCACGTTAAATCGGGTGTCGCTTTCATTTTGTCTTTTACTATTATTATTATCATTGTTCTCGCATTCATTATAACATCTTTATTATCATCCGCTTTTAAAATCATCTAGATGTCTGATACTTTGATACTTTGGAAGAGGAAACAGAAGGTGGGCGACGCCATTCCCTCTTCTCCTACTACAATCAACACGAAACCTAGTTTGCATCTAGAGAAAGAAATCATTCTAAATTTTAATTTTATATTGAGATAGAAATGGACTTTATTACCCAGGAGAAACTCAAATAAAACCCGGTCTCATGAGCCACCTCTAAATAGCCATATTAAGCAAATTTTCAAGGGATATAAATTCGTCATCATTTGGTTCCAATATATTAAATTAAATATTACGGTAAAAGAGTTCATCTGATGTCAAAACTTTCGATAGAACCTATAAAACACAATATGCAATTGTAGGAAACAATTTAAAAATTAAGTTTACTATAAACCCAAAAAAATAAACCTAAAAAACTCTTACATTGATGGCGGCACGTTTTAAAGGCAACGAATTAATGTATAACTTAACTTGCTTGTAAATCAAATTGTCTAGAACCAAGGCAGGTTCACGATTTTCATGTTTTAGCCATGGATGACCTGTTTTAACCACATAAACAAATCTGGAAATCCATTTTTAGAAACATAAATAATTTTTCATTTTTTTACTTACTTAATGTTTGAGCAACTGTCATTTTTTTTTCCTATAATCCTTATTTAGAATTCTTTTAACAAAATCTTTAGCCTCTATAGAAGGTGAAGGCTAAGGGGGTCAACGAAATTCGGATAAGCTCTTAGAATTGAACAAAAGATTCTAGATTTTATTTGAGACCAGAATGGTCTACTTCCAGATAATAGTATATATGTTATCACTCCAATGCTCCACGTATCTGCTTCCACACTATAAATTTACTCAATACTTGAGGAGCCACATAATAGACGTTCCTCGCCATATCATTCAGACGTTGATCTACAATAAGTAAAAACTTAACTCATGATCATGATCCTAATTATTTTACATGCCCTAATAAAATCTAAAAGATCAAAATCTATAATCTTAATGGGAGCATTTTTCTCTTTCGTGGTAAAAAGGAAATTCTCGAGTTTTAGATCAAAATGTACAACTCCTTGAAGATAAGGCAACAATACTTAGTATTTGGACAACAATACTTTTAACATCTTCCTTAGTATATCTTCCACCTCTGAAATAAAAGAAATATCAACTAAAATCAGAAACTCCTTAAATCCTATATAAATTTAATCTCGTACCTTGACAAAATTTTATTCAAGAGTTCTCCATCTTTACACAATCTGCAAGTAAAATTTCTTGATTATGATTTTATGTTTAAGAGATCATATTTTTTTTTGTGAAAGACGACTTAGCGTCAATATAATAATGTTAGAATTATCCTAATTAGATCCTAATTTAATATGTGAGAAATTAAAATCTGAAATGCTGAAATACTGCGAAAGCTTACCTTAATTAATTGCATGAATCTTCTCTTGCATTGTAATAGAAAAAGTCTTTAATCTCTCTATCTTTAGACTTTCTTTTTGTGGAATGGTTCTTCCATTTGATGAGTAAGTCAATAGTTTTCTCTCTCTGTTGATGGGGGACGCAAAGGAGAATTGACATTACTTCAAATGAGGACCATTACCGTTACATATAACCAATAATAAGTTAGTTATTACAGTTTGACAATTTCTAATTTAGCCCCTTCATAAAATTAGAAATGCCACTTAGGCATCCTCACTTTATATTCATGACAAATACACCCATAAGCCATAAACTTAATTTCACATTAGATCGCATCATTTTGGCTTATATTAAATATGACATATGCACAATTATTTATATACAAGTGACCCTAAAAATTTCAACAATCTCCCACTGGGTCACGTATGTACAAAAATAAATGTATTAATCATAATGCGCCTAAAGTTTTATGTCATCTCAATCATAGGTTGTATTAAACAATTTTATCAATTAATTATATCAATATAGGACCAAAGAGCTCGTTGTTGTATTTAAGCACAACTAGACCCAACAATGATCACATAAATCAATACAATTAATTGACAAATCATATCATGAAGGTGAGGAATGAAAATTCCATGCAATGTGATCTTTTCATGTCAATTTTCAACTAGTCCTACTTGACTTTAGTGAGATCATACTTTAAACATAATTATACAAAGTGTAATGAACTGAATAATACTTAATTTCTGATCAGAATAAAAAACCTCATAAATATCTATAAAATAACTAAATTGAAAGACAACCAAACTACAAACTCTCACTGAAGTTAGAGATTATCGATCTCTACGACACTCATACGAGCAATATTCTTATGAAAGACAATGGACGATAAACCCATTATCAAGTGGTTCATAACCATAGAGTTTGTACATAAATATTTTATAGAAATTTATCCACTTTGTATCATTTCTTTCATAACAATAAACTTGATGTCAATATCACTTAATTTGATGCCTAATAACATGTCATAAATTCCGCTGCAATAGTGGATGACATCATAAGTGTTTATTTGACACTTCTTCAAGAAATAACAAAACCAGTTAACGAAAAATATAACTCGAAGTGGATTTCATACTGTTTTGGCATCCCGTAATATCGGAGTTAGAATACTCAATGATCTCAAGACTATCCGACTTCCTATATGTGAGCATTTATTTCTTAGTTCTTTTCAAATATCTCATAATTATTGGCTACTTAATGTCAAGCAAAATTTTTGACAAACAAAATGTCACCCATATATAAAACCATAAATGGACGTGTACTCCCACTAAATTTGTGATACATAAATAATCAATTAAATTCACCTCAAAACCAAAAGAGAGAATTGTTATTTTGTGGAATTTATGGTATCACTAACGAGACGCTTCTTTAAGTCTATAGATAGTTTTTTTTAATTTGCAAACTATATTAATTTGGTCTCTCGACACAAAGTTTTCTCATTGCACCAAATTTTTTTCAATGTCTCTATTGAAAAACTCCTTAACATCGATTATGGTGAAGCTCCATATCAAAATATGCAACGAGTACTATAAATTGTCCTTAAAGAGTAATTCAATTAAACTGGATTGTCATAAAGACACTTGATTTTGAGGTTGTTGAGTTTGTACTTAATGAATTTGATCAATATTGTCTTGTTACTCTTGATTTTTGAACATTATCATCAATATCAATAAAATCTTTATCAATGTCAAAAACACTTGAGATATAAACCAAATCTTCCACAATATGAATTATTGATCTAAATCATTTTTAAAGACAAAATCATTTCTCCCCACAAACTCAATATTCTCAAAAAAATATTGTAGTCTCGTCTAAAAAAACTATCTTTAACTTGACATAATAAAAAATTATAGCCCTTAATCACTTAGAATATTTAATAAAATAGTTGCTCACATTTATAAACTTAAGAAATAATTAAATTCAAATAATGATTTATCCCATCTCAAAATACTTAATGCAACATTAATATCGAGTCTTTGGACAGTAATATTAATTGCTAATAGTATTTTGATGTAATGATCAAACATTAATAATAAGACATATAAAATAATCAATCTATCTTTGGATGGATTAATTATTCACATGAATAAGACTTTATAATTATTACATATTTATCATCACAAGTATTAATGCAATTCTGTCAATTAATTATCAGCTTTTGGCCAAATAATATAATCACATGAATTACACAATACTACCATTCAAAATTGTCTTGAATTAATTTCAACAAACATTGTCACTTTGGTGATTATTTATATCAATCAATACAATCCAAATAATGAACAATAATATCATTAATTTGAATTTAAATATTATATTATTGTATAATCCAAATCAATAATATATGATTTTCCAAAGAAATATATAATTTATTTTATTATAAAAAATAAAATTTTACCTTAGGCCAAATCTTACTTCTTAATTTGAAATTTGTAATATCTTATATTAATTAAATTAAATAATAAATCTTCAAGATTTATTTGACCAAATTTCAAATATTAGCCTAAATCCAATTATTAATTAATTTATTAATAATCATTAATCTTAATCTTTTAATTCTTATTCGAAAGATATAATTAAAATTTTATTATATATTGATTTATATATTTATTCTTTAATTTTCTTTGATTTATAATATAAATCAAAGAAAGTTAAAGAATAATGTTATATATATATATATATATATATATAAATATATAATAAAATTTTAATTATATCTTTCGAGAAAATATATTATTTAATCCCTCTTCCTTGACAACAAATATCTCTAATAATTAACCGTCAATTTAAAACAAAACAGAGAATTCCTCCTTTAACGAGAAAATCTAAACTTTCAAACAAAGAATTCCTCCTTTAACTTTTAACTAGAAAATCTAAACGAGGATCTAATTATCCATAAATCTAGTAAACATTATTAAATAACATCATAAATCTTTATATTCTTTATTGAATTATTCCATCTTACCAAAAAATCAATATATCCAAATATTTATTTTAATTCAAATATAGAAAATTCAAATATTCATTTTAGATTTTAAGATCTTATAAGAGAGAAAATTTATTTTTAATTCAGAATATATGAATATAGATATATATATCTTTCCGATTAAAATTTTCAATTGAAAACATGAAATTATATATATATATATATATATATATATATATATATATATATATATATATATATATATATGATTCATGATAATCTAAATATCCCTAAATCAAGCGATCTTATGAGATAATTCAAATATCTCTTCGCATCAATCTTAACATCATACAATCTTAATTAATATATAACCGTTTCTCTTTAATCTAAATATATATTTCTCATCAATCTTAACATCATACAATCTTAATTAATATATAACCGTTCCTCTTTAATCTAAATATATAGTTCAAGGACTTAACGAATATTCATAAATCTAGAATAAATATTTATATCTTTATACCAAATTTATTTGAAATTATCACAAATTAATATATATATATATATATATATATATTCCTAATAATATGCTTTTATTATGAATTGCATGCATATAAATTTCATTCATATATCGATATAATTTTCTCACAGGATGGCTCTGAATACCAATTGTTAGATTTATCTAAATTAAATCCTAATAATATATGTGAGAAAATAATACTACGATTAACGAGATTAGAGCGTACATGTACTCATCATCTCTTTCCTTATATTTGAAAGATTCTTTAGTTTTCTCTTCCTTTAGAAGTGGAATGGATCTTCCAATTCCAATTGATGAGTACGTCAAATTTGTTTTCTCTCTCTGCTGACTCCAATTCCAATTGATGAGTACGTCAAATTTGTTTTCTCTTTCTACTAATGGGACACAAAGGAGAATTGAAATTACTTCAAATGGGGACCATTACCATTACATATAACCATCAATAAGTTAGTTATTATAGTTTGACAATTTCTAATTTAGCCCCCTTCATAAAATTAGAAATGCCACTTAGGCATCCTCACTTTATATTCATGACAAATACACCCATAAGGCATAAACTTAATTTCACATTAGATCACATCATTTTGGCTTATATTAAATATGACATATGCACAATTATTTATTATACAAGTGACCCTAAAAATTCCAACAAATAAAAGCCATAAAAAGGAAAAGGAGTTACATGAGTTCAAAAAAAATCAGAGTAAAAACAAACTGAATGAGGAGTGCAATGAAATATGACAAATGATAATTGAGAATTAAAATGCAATGAAATCAGTGGTTAGTGATTCTTATTGCCTGTGGGAATACGTCTCCACGTTCGGATGAGGGAGTTGCAGTCGGTGATAATATTGTTTCAGACTATATTTGCATTGTTGCAGACACCTGAGAAGGCTCTAACGTTCCTATCCATCCAAATGTGATAAACAATGTTGGCAAAAAAACACTTGAAGGTATTGGAGTTGAATTCGTTGCCTTTGGTCTTTATGATGGTGAGGTCCTTGATGTCGGTCCATTCGTTTGGGAAGATGAGGAGGCTTATTGATGAGGAGAATCTGCGCCAAAGAAAGAAGGCAAAAAGGTACTTACCAAGGAGGTGTTCAATGGACTCCTCATTTCCCAAGCAAAGAAGGCAATTAGGATCCAGAATGCTCATGTACTTCTTTATCCGATCACGGATATTGAGTCTCTCATGAAAGGCGAGCCATAAAATGAATTGGTGTATGGGGATCACTTTGGTAGACTACATTAAGTGGGACCATGGGACAACGTCCCCATGATCACAAACACAATCCCAAGCAGACCCAAATTTGATTCAACGCCAAATTTGATGAACGCGAGACGTTTTAACAATATAAGTTCAATTTTTTAACTAATTAATCTATATATATAATGATGCTTAATTTTCTAAGTGTCCGGATTTCAGGGTCGAGAACTTTGGTTAATTTGGATATATATATATATATATATATATATATATATATATATATATATGTGAGAGTAATATATATTTGGGTCGTATTGTGGGTTGATCCGCTCATAAACTTAAAACGGTTAAAAATAAAATTCAAAATGCTATAGGTATGTTTCGAATTTGCAACATAACAAAACAAATACAACCCTTTAACCAACTATGCTAATAAGACTTTATATTTAAAATTCAACACCAAATTTAATGAACGCGTGACGTTTTAACAATATAAGTTCAACTTTTTAACTAACTAATCTATATATATAATGATGTTTAAATTTAAAGTGTTCAGATTTCCAGGTTGAGAGTGTGGTTAATTTGAATATATATGTGAAAGTAAATTAAAAATGTTATTAAATTTTAACCGTAATTTTTTTTCTCGATTTTTATATTATTACTCGTACAAATGCACGGCCTAAATCCTAGTATTATTAATGTATTACAATATTTGCTAATAAGCTTATTTAATTCTTGATCAATTTGTTCACTTCTATTTTAAGTTTTGTATCTATTTAAATTGTAAGTAGATACGATTTTATAATCACTTATATTTAAAAAATTCATGGTTGACGTAAAAAAAAATTAAAATTTTAATAGAAAAAAATTGTTTTAGGTGAATGATATTTCTAATAAAAAATGCTTATAACAAACTTAAAATTAAAGAATTTTAAAAAATATTGGTATGTGACTATGTTCTCACTTTAAAATATTTTATTTATTTAATTTAATTTTCTTCAACCATGAGGACCTCGAGGCCGATAAGCCATTAAAAAAAATTCCGAACATTCATTTTGACCAATGAATTTGTCTTGGATAGTGAATTTAGGCCTACAACTTCAAATTATGCATCGTAACCTATAAATTGGGCAATGTTGAATTGTGAGAAATAAATTCGTATATTTACTGTCCAATCTAAGTTATCTATAGTTTGTTTTACATAAAAGACTTAATATTGAAAAATATTTCAGTTAAGACAACCGTTAAATGTGGTTTGAGAGTTATTGTTAATATTTTATATAACTATGTGAATTAATTCGATTTTCAATTGAAAAAAAGGTCTACCACTTAAATATATTAATATAAATTTAAAATAAATGCTAAATAGCTTACAAAGGTATATATTTCGTTTTCCAATATCCAAATTCATGGATTTGTTGGGCTTAACACAACTCAAACCCTAATTCTAACCCAACTTAACAAATAGGCTTTTCGGGTTTAACTCAACCCTAACCATAACCCTAACTCCAACTCTAATTTCGGAGTTTGGTTTGACTATTTTTTTTATAATTTATTTAAAAACTATATTTTTTATAATATCTTATTAGAGTATTAATTTATATAAAATATTGTTTTAAAATATATTTTAACTATGTATATATTAATAAATTTAATAATATTTATTTATTTAACTCTAGATCACTTTCAAATAAGTATGTTTTCATGTATAACCAATAATAATAATTATTTATTATTATGAAGATGTTTGAAAAATTAATAAAAATGGTTCTTAAAAAAAATATAATTGACACAAATCAAAATAATTTTTTATTTTATTATTGTATATTAATGCACTAAATTAATTGAATAATTGTTTAAAAAGATGATCACATAATAAAATTAAAATTGAATATTGACTATTAAAAAAAACTTAATATAAAGGACTTATTTGGACAAAATTTGTAGTATATGTTTTATATTTTATACCACTAAAAGACAATTTTAATGAATTACATTTCTCAATGATATAAATCTTAATGAAAAAAATAAAATAAAATAATTTGATATCAATTATTGATATCTTAATAAACTATAGATACAGATTCTTTAAGTGACAAAAAAATTTAATTAAAAATTAAATATTTTATATTTGATCCTTACTAAAATGACATGAATTAAAGAAGGGTTAATAAATTTCAGGCCAAAATTTTTGAAAAATAAAATAATAGTAATAGTAAAATAAAAATTGTAAGCTGTTGGTATTGGTTGGCCCAACATTGTGGCCCAATCTCTAGTAACCCGCTTATTGGGCTTGACCTAATAATATAAATAGATACTACTCTCTTGGTGGGATGTAGAGGTCAAATTTCTTTGTGGTGTTTGGATGCTAGTGAGAGGGTTGCCTCATTTGTGTGAGATAGTGGTGCAACGGAATCGATAAACAAGAGAACTGAGCCAAACTTCAATCGCATTCACACCCAACAGTGGTATCAGAGCTAGGGTTTAGAGTTTGTAATTGGAGTTTGAGATTGGGTTGGAGGATATAAGTTATCTTCACCAATAAACGTAGATTTGTCCTTGTTTCTTCCTTAATCCTCGTCTTTTATTCTCTGCTTCTGCTGCTACTGGAGGAAAAAGAAAGCCGCTGTGGCCTTTGGAGAAGAAGTCGTTGTTGACTTGTTCAACCGTTGTCAGTGTCGCGTTTGTCGCGACCGTTGAGAATCAAAGCCGCTACCGTGCCGCTACTGTGCCTCTACCGTGCCGCTGTCGTGCCGCTGCCGTGTCGTTGCCGTGCCGCTACTGTGCCTCTACCGTACCGCTGTCGTGCCGCTACCGTGCCGCTGCCGTGCCGTTGTTGTGCCTCTACTGTGTCGTTGCCGTGCCGCTGTTGTGCCGTTGTCGTGCCGCTACCGTGTCGCTATCGTGCTGCTGTCGTGCCGCTACCGTGCCACTTTCGTGCCGCTGTCGTGCCGCTGCTGAGAAGACGAAGCAGCAAATCCCCGAGCGGGGTGGGTAAGTCGAAACTTTCTTTAAGTTTTGCAAGGTATCATAGCTTGAACCCTCTTATTAAATTCTGCCAATTGATTGTTAATTGCTTTTAATTTGTTTGATAGCATGTCTGGTGTTAATCAATATGGTATGGTTCCGTTTGACGGAAAAACTGATTTTAGGGAAGTCATGCATGTGAGGGGTAGATCTCAGGGTAGGTCTAGTACCCAAAAGTGTTATAATTGTCATGAGTCTGGTCATTTTATCAAGGACCGTCCTAAGCCTAAGAGAAATCAGCATGTGGAAAATGCTAATGTGGCTGTTTGTGAGGGCAATATGAGTGATATTTTTATGATTAATAATCTATGTGATTATGCTAGCTTAAACTCTGTGTTATCTGATTCTTTGTGCAAATCTGATTGGCTAGTTGACTCTGGTTGTACTTTTCATGTAACTCCATTTAGAGATTTGTTTTCCAACTATAAAGAGATTGAACATGGTTTTGTGTCTATGGCAAATTCGAAAAATTGCAAAGTGTTAGGAATAGGTGATGTATGCCTAAGGTTCTCTTGTGGCTCTGTGTTTACTTTGAAGAATGTAAGGCATGTTCCTGATTTGCGTTATAATTTGCTGTCTTGTGCATCTCTTGAGAATGATAGTTTGGAGGGAAAGTGGGGGAAAGGTGTTATGAAAATTTTACGTGGGTCTCTTGTTATCTTTACTGCTAAAAAGATGAACAATCTGTATGTGTGTCATGCTGAGACTGCTTGTGACTCTGTGAACTCTGTGATTGGTGATAAATCTGTTCTTTGGCATAATAGATTAGGTCACATGAGTAACAAAGGTCTAGAAATTTTGCATAAAGGTGGTCACTTTGGTAGTGATAAATTGTCCCCCATTCCCTTCTGTGAATCATGTGTGCTAGGAAAACAACATAAGGTGAGTTTTCCCATCTCCTCTTACCCAAATGTGTCTAAGTGTACTGATATCCTTGAATATTTACATGCTGATGTGTGGGGTCCTTCTAGTGTTGTTACACATGGAGGGAACCAATATTTTCTGTCCATCATTGATGATTATTCTAGGAAAGTTTGGGTGTTACTTTTAAAACATAAGTCTGATGTTTTTGAAAAGTTTAAAGAGTGGAAGATTTTGATTGAGAATCAAACAGGTAAGAGAATCAAAACTCTTAGAACAGATAATGGTCTTGAATTCTGTAGTAAATAGATGAATGATTTATGTGTTACCTGGGGTATTAAAAGACATAGGTCTGTACCGTACACACCACAGCAGAATGGTGTTGCTGAGAGGATGAACATGACACTTCTAGAGAGGGTGAGAGCTATGTTAGCGTCATCTGGTTTGTCTAAGAATTTTTGGGGGATGCTTTGCATACTGCTGATTATTTAATAAATAGGTCCCCTAGTGTTCCCTTAGGAGGGAAATGTCCCGAATCTGTGTTTTCAGGTAAACCTCTTGATTTGAGCAACTTGAAAGTTTTTGGTTGTGTTGGCTATGTGCATCAGAAGGTTGACAAGTTGGAGCCTAGGTCCAAGAAATGTGTGTTCTTAGGCTATCCTGAAGGGGTAAAAGGTTATAGGCTTTGGGATAGGAGTGAATCTGGGCTTAGGACTGTGATAAGTAGAGATGTTGTCTTTAATGAGAATGATTTTCCTTGCTTGTCTATGTCCCCCACTCCTGTTAATGATGCTCCTAATAAGGTGGAGCATGTGCATGTAGTTTTTGATCAACCTGTTGAACATGATGTGAATGCTCTAAATGAGGTGGAGCATGATAATGTGCATGATATTGATGATTTGAATGATTCAAATGTGTTGTCTGATTCACATGATTTATCTGATGATTTACATGACTATCAACTTTCTAGGGATAGAAGTAGAAAAACTGTTAGAATGCCTACTAAATTTAGGGATG
The DNA here is from genome assembly GCF_907164915.1 of Impatiens glandulifera. Lineage (NCBI taxonomy): Eukaryota > Viridiplantae > Streptophyta > Magnoliopsida > Ericales > Balsaminaceae > Impatiens > Impatiens glandulifera. Next base: position 15,385,854 of record NC_061863.1, on the reverse strand, counting down.
ATAATTTGAATAATTGTAATATGTATGAATTTGCTTTTAACATGTTTGAATCCCTAGACTGTAATGGGCCTAGCTCTTACAAAGAAGCTTTGAGGTCTAAGTTTTCTACTGAATGGATTGTTGTTATGAATAATGAGATGAATTCCTTGAGAATCAATGATACTTGGAAACTTGTTCCTAAACCTCATAATTGCTCCTTAGTTGATTGTAAGTGGTTGTATAAGGTGAAGCAAGAGTCTGAAAAAGTTAGATTCAATGCTAGGTTAGTAGCCAAGGGATTTACTCAAAAGGAGGGAATAAATTATGCTGAAATTTTCGCTCCTATTGTCAAATTCACTACTATTAGAATTATGCTTGCTTTAGTTGCTCACTTTCATTGGGAATTGAAGCAAATGGATGTTACTACTGCTTTCTTACATGGTGAACTTGATAAGAATATTTATATACATCAACCTGAGGGGTTTGTTGACCCCAAATTACCTTATCATGTTTGTTTGTTAATAGCCTTGTATGGTTTAAAACAATCTCCTAGGCAATGGAATATCAAGTTTGATAAGTGCATGCAATCTTTGATGTTTAAAAGAAGTTCTTCTGATCATTGTCTTTACTTCAAGAATATAGACTCTGTGCCTGTATTTCTTTTATTGTATGTGGATGACATGTTGATTGTTAGCCCATGTCTGAAGTCTGTTATGCATGTGCAAAAATCGCTTTGTGAAAATTTTGACATGAAAGACTTAGGTGATGCTAAGAAGATTTTGGGCATGAATATCATTAGAGATAGAACAAAATTTTCTCTTGTGTTGAATCAAAGTGCATATGTTGCTAAAATTTTGAGTAAATTTTCTATGTCTGATGCTAAATCTGTGAATGTGCCTCTTGCTTCCCACTTTGTGTTAAGTAAGGATCAGTCTCCTAAGACTGAAACTGAAATAACTGAAATGAAGAATGTGCCTTATTCCAATGCAATAGGGTCTGTTATGTATCTCATGGTTAGTACTAGGCCTGATATTGCATATACAGTTAGTTGCTTGAGTAGATTTATGTCTAACCCTGGTATTCCTCATTGGAATGATTTGAAATGGCTTTTGAGATATCTAAAAACCACTGTTGATGTTGGTTTGACTTTCTCTAAGTGTTCTGTAGGTACAAAGTTAGTTGGTTATGTAGATTCCAATTATGCTAATGATAGGGATAATAGAAAGTCTACTACTTCCTATGTGTTTACTTTGTGTGGCTCTTGCATAAGTTGGAAGTCTCAACTTCAACCCATTGTTGCTTTATCTACTACAGAATCTGAGTATGTAGCTGCCACTGAAGCCTTTAAGAAAGCAATTTGGCTTAGGGCTGTTTTGTATGAAATTGGTTTTCTTGACAAAAATGTGGTTGTGTTTTCTGATAGTCAATCTGCTATTCAACTATGTAAAAATCCTGTTTTTCATGATAGAACTAAACATATTGATGTTAGGTTTCATTACATTCGGGATATTGTTGAAAAGGGCATTGTTAAGTTAGAGAAAATTCCTTCAGAATTTAATCCTGCTGATATGGGTACTAAGTGTCTACCTGTTGAAAAATTTATTTCGTGTCAACGGATTTTAAATTTTGACTTAGGGAAAACTCTTTGAGGTTCGTCTTTTATGGGAATGGCATGCTTTGTGATCTTGCCTTCAATCTTTGTGATTTTCCCATGCTTTGTGCTCTTGCGTTTGATCTTTGTGATTTTCGCATGCTTTGTGCTCTTGCATTTGATCTTTGTGATTTTCTCATGCTTTGTGCTCTTGCGTTAGATCTTTGTGCTCTTGCATTTGATCTTTGTGATTTTTGCATGCTTTGTGCTCTTGCGTTAGATCTTTGTGCTCTTGCGTTTGATCTTTGTGATTTTCGCATGCTTTGTTCTCTTGCATTTGATCTTTGTGATTTTCGCATGCTTTGTTCTCTTGCATTAGATCTTTGTGATTTTCCCATGCTTTGTGCTCTTGCATTTGATCTTTGTGATTTTCGCATTCTTTGTGCTCTTGCGTTAGATCTTTGTGATTTTCCCATGCTTTGTGCTCTTGCGTTTGATCCTTGTGATTTTCGCATACTTTGTGCTCTTGCATTTGATCTTTGTGATTTTCGCATGCTTTGTGCTCTTGCGTTAGATCTTTGTGCTCTTGCGTTTGATCTTTGTGATTTTCGCATGCTTTGTGCTCTTGCGTTTGATCTTTGTGATTTTCGCATGCTTTGTGCTCTTGCATTAGATCTTTATGATTATCCGCATGCTTTGTGCCTTTGCCCCTGGTCTTTGTGATACGAGTCTACCTTGGGTATTCTCTTTGTTGCCTCGGTGGTAATAAATTGGCGATGATGTGTCTTGCGATTCCGTGATTGTGTTTTGCATTGTTTTGGGCCAAAGGTGGAGATTGTTGGGTATTGGTTGGCCCAACATTGTGGCTCAATCTCTAGTAACCCGCTTATTGGGCTTGACCTAATAATATAAATAGATACTACTCTCTTGGTGGGATGTAGAGGTCAAATTTCTTTGTGGTGTTTGGATGCTAGTGAGAGGGTTGCCTCCTTTGTGTGAGATGGTGGTGCAACGGAATCGATAAACAAGAGGACTGAGCCAAACTTCAATCGCATTCACATCCAACATATGCTAAATCAATTTATATATAGTTTATTAATATTATTATTTCTTAATTAAGATAATTTTTAAGTAAAAAAATTAATATTAATTCAATTAATGAATTAAAATAGTCACTAATTTAGTTGTGAATTTTAATGTATAAATCAAATGAATGGAAACTATTGAAATATACTAAATTTAATTTGTTATGACAATAAGAGATAAAATAAAATTCAATAATACAAAAGAGAAATAACTTAAAGTTATTTTAAAATTATAACTACAAATATTTATTATATTAATTAAAATAATCAAAATTTCAGAATAGTGTGGACCCTGCTTAATTACACAAATGTCACATTGTATCTCCTTTGGTGGTGTGCATGCGTGAGGCCACGAGGAACTCGCTCCCTCTATTATTAATTAAATAATTATTACCGAATAAAAACACATGTTCATCTTCTCAATAACTTCACTACAAAACCCAACTCACCATTTCTTTCACCTACAAACTTCAAACAATGTACAAATACGGTCTGTGCGCGGCGGCGGTGGCGGTGGCAGTTGCGACGGTGGTGATAACTCACTTTATTTACAAATGGAGGAACCCAAAATGTAACGGCGTACGGCCTCCGGGTTCAATGGGTTTTCCTTTTATCGGCGAGACTCTTCAGCTCCTAACCAAGAGCCCTTCTCTAGATCTCCACCCTTTCATCAAGAACAGGATCCAACGGTAACTTCAAACTACTTTTCAAATAACTAATATTAGATAGAATCTAGCTAACTGAAAACATGGTATTAATATCGATCGATTTGCATGCAGATACGGGCCGGTGTTTTCTACGAATATGGTTGGTCGGCCGATGATAATATCGGCCGACCCACAACTGAATAACTTCATCTTTCAACAGGAAGGGAAGTCGGTGGAACTTTGGTACCTTGATTCCTTCCAGAAGCTTTTCAATTTAGAAGGTGAGGCTCGGCCTAATGCAGTCGGTCATATTCATAAGTACGTTAGGGGAGTTTATTTAGGTCTTTTTGGGGCCGAAAGCCTGAAGACGAAGCTTTTAACCGACATAGAGATAACGGTTAGGAACAATCTCCTTAACTGGACTACTAAAGGAACCTTCGATGTCAAAACGGCTACATCTCAAGTAAGATTAATTAATTAATTATCACCTAAGCTGTTTTAATTATTCAATATTAGATTATAGGAACTTATTTTCTTGGGTCATTTTACTTTCACTATTTATTTAAGTATGTTAAATTGTTGATTTATAGGATGTGGGTGAAGAAATTTGTTTTTTCTAATAAAAAAATAATAATCAACTATTTATTTTTTTATAGGGAAAGATAGAAGTGTCCCACTTAACAATTAATATCTGTAATGGGCTTAAATTATGAGTTATAAAATTAAACTAAATTGCATCCCTAGAGTAATTAAGTGTCGAGGTTTTATCTAATAGAAAAGATTTCATTTTAGATTCTCACTAAAAAAAAAACACTTAAGTACTTAAGTTGACTCTTAGATGTAACTTTCTAAAAAAAAATTAACTAAATTATTTGAACAAAACATAATTGACATTTGTGTCTCAAATCTCAACCTACTCATAAATTATTAATTATGATGCACAAAAGAAATATAAAAGAAAAAATAGTGATCTTTCATTTTTCACTTTTGTGTATATGCTGATATGGGTAGAATCGAAATAATCAGAAAATTCTTAGCTAAAATTTTTTTTTGTTGTGGTATAAAATAAATCGGAATTCCCTAATTATATTACGTTTGGCATGTGTTGTATTGTAGATGGTAGCGGTTTTTGCAGCAAAATACTTGTTTGGGCACGATGTAGGAGCCAATTCAGAGGAAATAGCACATACAATAGACGGTTTTGTACAAGGTCTTCTGTCGTTTCCATTGAATGTCCCTGGTACAAGGTTCAATAAATGCATGAAAGTAAGAATATATATGTTTCTTTTTTCTTCTTTTGACTTTTGAAATGGAAAATATAACCAAAATTTGAAATAATTTGATTGTCAGGATAAGGCGAAACTAGAGAAGATGATTACATACGAGATGAAGAACAGAATGAAGAATCCGGGAAAAGGCGATTTTCTTGATCGAGCTGTTAAGGATTTGAATACTGATTTTTTCATTACTGAGAGTTTCATCATTTCGGTCACAATGGGAGCATTATTTGCAACTGTCGAGTCTATCTCGTCAGCAATCGGTTTGGCTTTCAAGTTCTTTGCGGAGTACCCTTGGGTTGTCGATGACCTCAAGGTATTTATTCATGCTTCCATTTTGTAAATCTTTTCATTTCTTGATTAGAACTTGTTTTAAAAAAGGTATAAATTGTTGAGTAAATTTTAATGTGTACCATTTCCAAATATGACATGATTATATGTTTTCAAATAAGCTCATTTTAAAGTATGATATTTATATCGGGTTTTAATTTATTGAAAAGTAAACTAATTTGTATTTTGTTTGTGATCAGGCCGAGCATGAAGCGATAATAAAACAGAAGGAAGACAAGGACGCCCCACTAACATGGGACGAGTACAAATCAATGACGGTCACAATGCATGTAAGCGTTGAGACATCTTGTTAAGAAATAAAATATGCAAATCTTATAGTAATTTCAACTACGTTTTTATAGGTTATTAATGAGACATTGCGATTAGGAAATATTTTCCCGGGAATCATGAGAAAGACACTCAAGGACATTCCATACAAGGGTAACTAAACTTAATTCAAACTTGTTATTACTTCTATCTATAATTTGTCTTTTCATTTTTCATTTTAAATTGTTATTAAGGCTTGAACTAGGAACTAATAAAGGCTTAATGTATAATTTTTTCTTCTATATTATTATTTCAAAATTTTGTAAGGTTACACTATTCCAAAAGATTGGGCCATAATGGTTGTGACTTCGTCGCTTGCCATCAACCCTAAAGTTTATCCGGACCCCCTCTCATTCAATCCAAGGCGTTGGAAGGTTAACCGAAAACATATATTCAAATCATCAAATTCCTATGTAATATTTGTGTTTAAACATAAAAGTAAATCATTTATTTTGCAGGATATTGACGCCGAAACTCAAGCGAAGAATTTCATGCCCTTTGGGGGAGGTACACGGCAGTGTGCCGGTGCTGAATTGGCAAAAGCATTCATAGCCACCTTCCTACATGTCTTGGTTAGCGAATATGAGTAAGAAACTTAAAACCTAAACTTATTTATAACGAAAAAAACAAGATAAAAATTATATCTAATATTTTCGAGTAAGAAATGGGGAGTAAAGAAGGGGAATATCATTCGAGTTTTTTGAATTTGTAGGTGGACGAAAGTAAAGGGAGGCAAGGTGTCGAGGATGCCCATGTTGCAATTTGATAATGGCATTTTCATTACTTTAAAGAAGAAGAATAAGGATTGAAAGAGAAATCAGAAAGAGAAATAAAAAAGAACTATATTATGTTATTATCTGCATTTAGAATATGTTATATGTAGTATGTTACTTTTGTTTTTGGGGAGGATGTAGGGGCTTTGCATCCTTTGACTCGGACATGGAGTGACTTTCAATCATATTATGTTCTATCAAGGTCTGTCTCCTCAAGTGTCTTTATAAGTAGTGTCTTGTCCTACATGTCTATTTATGTCGCGTTCAATATCTTTTATGGTGTAGTTTGTCTCTATTATTATTAATAAGCCAATTATCATTTGGACTCAAATTTTGGGTCATATGGGAATTTAATTATTAAAATTTTCATCATTTGAATAAAACGGTGCATCGATGTGATGCTGGAATCAGATTTGTGTGCGCAGTTTTTACTCAGGCCTAATAAACCTTGACATTTTCGGGGCCGGTATATAAAGTCTAAAATACTCTTTTGTATCATACAATGGGATAATGACTTTTTCAAACTTTTATATAATCTAAATTAAAAAAAATTTCAAACTTTTATATAATCTAAATTAAAAACTTATTCAAACTTTTATATAATCTAAATTAAAACTTATTCAAATATATAAAAACTTTTATATAATCCAATTTTCAATATATATTAAAAACTTATTCAAACTTTTATATAATCTAAATTAAAAACTTATTCAACCTATTATATAAAGTTTGAATAAGTTTTTCATTTTTATTATATTTTAATCTTTATATATAATATATTATATATGTATATATAATTTCTATTTTTTTAATATATAATATATAAAGTTGGAAAAAGTCATTATCCATTGATATCTGGATATATATTTTTACCTATTTTGAGTTTTAAAATTTAAAAATAAAATAATATATTTATAAAAATTACAAATCCTATTAGTCTAAATAATAGTTAGTCTAATTTTATTTTTATTATTTGTATGAAATGATATTTTAGTAATTTTCAATAAAAATATTTATCAATTAAAATAATTCTCTGTTTACCTAAAAAAAGATATTATACCGGTTGACCAATGTCTTTTTGTTTTAAAATAAATATTAATTTCATTTTGGATCTACCGAGTCAGATTATAATTTCTTTTTAAAATAGAGGCGGATATCCAATCTGAAATATGGGATGGATAAGTTTGTCTACCGGATGGATAAGTTTGTCTACCAGATACCTTGCCTCACAGATCAAATATATAAAAACTTTTATATAATCTAATTTTCAACATACTAAAAACTTATTCAAACTTTAATATAATCTAAATTAAAAACTTATTAACATATTATATAAAGTTTGAATAAGTTTTTAATTTTTATTATATTTTAATCTAATTTTTCTTTATATATTATATATTATATATATATATAATTATTTTTTATATATATATAATATATAAAGTTTGAAAAAGTATCCCCTTTCGTCACACATTCCCTCGCTTCACATATCTCCTTTAGTCACATATCCCTTCTTACCTTCTTACCACAGATCTTCTTGCGTCACAGAACCCCTCTCGTCACAGTCACAGTCACAAATCCCCTCACGTCCGTGCGAAGAAATTTAGGGAGAGTCTCGTCGTATTCTTCTGCTTGGGTCGTTTAAGGTTTAGGGAGAAGAGACGATGAACATTGATTTAATAAATTAACAAAAATATGTTAAGAACATCGAATATCATACCAACATATAATATGTCATTAATAAACAAAATTCAAGCTCAACAAAGCAAATAATACCATCAGATCTATGACTTTAAAACAAAGCAAACAAAGACTTCATCGCTCACCGGATTTGGAAAGTTTGATGAAATGAGCATCAAAGACTTCATCGCTCATGGTTGTCTTTGCCTTTGTATGTCGTTTTGTCCGTCGTTGTGTTCGTCGCTTAGGGTTTAGAGAGAAGGGGGAGAAGACCGAGAAGAGAAAGAACGGAAAAGTAGAGGGGAAGAAAAAATTGGAAGATAATAAATATTAAGGGCAATCTGGACATTTCACAGGTCACACGTAAGAGTATTTTTATCCGAAATGGTCATTTTTGCAAACTTTATCAGGTCATTTCTTCAAATTTCCCTTTTACAATGCTCAATTTTTTTTTCAATATGTTGAGAAAGTTGAGGTCTTTATGTAACAAATTTGGATAGAACAACTGTCACACCCAAAAATTCATTTCAGATCGAGTATCTTCGGTCCTGGCTAAAACTAGGGACCCAAGATAAATTTGTGTTAGGGCCGAGGAAATCAGTGTCACGACCGAGGGAAAATCTATGTCACGATCGAGGGAAAATCTATGTCATGACCGAGAGAAATTTATGTCATGACCGAGAGAAATCTGAGTTAGGACCGAGGGGGTCCGACCGATTATACTTTTCTAACTCATGCTTCAACCATCCCATACTTCTGTCACCTCATGCTTATGCCACCTCATGCTTCAGCCAACTCATGTTTATGCCACCTCATGTTTCACCTAAACCATACTTCAGCCAACCCATACTTCTGTCACCTCATTCTTATGTCACCCCCATGCTATGACGAGCAGGTAAAAAGCCCTCTTTATTAGCAAAGTATCAACTCATGCCTATGACAAGCAAGTGACCAACCCTTTCTATTAAACAATCATTTAATCCATGACATATACAGTATGTGACCAGACCCCTTCATCATCTATTTATCCACTCATGCCTATGACAAGCAGGTGACCATCCCTTTCTATTAAACAATCATTTAATCCATGCTATGACCAGTCGGTGACCAGCCCTCTTCAGCATCTATTTATCCACCCATGCCTATGACAAGCAGGTGACTAGTCCTTTCTATTAAACGATCATTTAATCCATTCTATGACCAGCAGGTGACCAGCCCTCTTCATCATCTATTTATCCACCCATGCCCATGACAAACAGGTGACCAACCCTTTCTATTAAACAGTCATTTAACTCATGCTATGACTAGATGGTGACCAGCCTTATTAGGTACTATATATACTACACCCATTCATTCATTATATGCTATTCATCTTTCTTAACTCATCTTTAGCAAGAAAACAGAAGGCATAATTTAGAAGCAATATCATAGAATCTTTAGCAAGATTAATCTAAGACAAGCTCTTTTCTTAACCCATCTTTAAAAACCCACACTGTTAAGTCTAGCCTCAACCTTAATGCAGCAACATGGGCAGAGTTCAAGGTCGTATTCTATGGCAAATATTTTACCTTAAGCACTAGGAACAAGCTGGCTAGGGAGTTCCTAGTAATCCGCCAGGGGGATGCTAGTGTTGCTGAGTATGTATAGAGGTTCGAGAGGGGTAAATATTTTGCACCAATGATTACTAGAAATTCTGCCTTGGAGCTGAACCATTTCTATGAGGGAAACCATTGATAGGGCACAACGCAACAATTCGCCGTGATGTCAGGATGAGAAATGCTTCAACTATGAGGGAAACCATTGATGGGGCACTAATGTCGGAGAAAGACAGCCATGACATTGTTAGAGAGACTCAGGTCAAGCGGTCTAGCTATCAAGGGAGGGATTCTCTAGGGTCAGCGACGAAACGGCCCTATCAGCAAAATTTTAATCACAATACTAACCACCAGAAGTCAAGGAATATTTAACGCCCTCAACAACAACAACAACAACAACAACAACAACAACAAAGGAGGACACCGTATGCAAGACCAGCAAACCATGTCAACCTATCGGCTTCTCCTTGTAATCTTTGTGGAAGTGTTCACACGGGATTGTGCCTGCAAAGCTCCAACGTTTGTTTCTTATGCAAGAAAGTTGGGCATTATAAACGAGATTGCCCTTAGTTGAAGAAAATCATTCCAGGGAGGGTGTATTCAATGAATCAAAAGTTGGTGAATCCGAATTCAACTATTATCACAAGTAATTTATTAATCGTTGATACAATAGCCAATACCTTGATAGATACTAGAGCAACAAATTCATTTATTTCTGCATGCTTTGTGCAACAAATTGGCTTGAAACTAGTTGAATCCATGGCTGTTTATAAGATTTCTCTACCATCAGGCCCTAATCTTAAAACTAATAAGTTTGTTAGAGCTTGTGAAACCCAGATCCAAAATCATAAGATGTTGGTGGATCTTGTGGTGGTGGAGATGTCTGGATTTGATGTTATTTTAGGAATGGACTAGTTATCCCGTCATGAGGCTCAAATCAATTGTAAAGAGAAGTTTGTGACACTAATTGATCATGATGGGAAATCCTTTCTGTTTCAAGCTCAGCAGATGCCTCAAATAAAAGTTTTATGTGTGTTGGTTACTGCTCATGCTATGTAACATGAGCAGTAACCAATGTTGGAAGATATCTTGGTGGTGAGGGAGTATCCAAGCGTGTTCTCTGCTGATATTTCTGGGTTGCCACCAGTTAGAGAAGTGGAGTTCAGCATAATGTTGAAGGTTGGTACCCTACCAATATCAAAAGCACCTTATCGTCTAGCACCCACTGAAATGAAAGAATTAAAGGACCAGTTGGAGGATTATTTGAGCAAAGTCTTCATTCGACCAAGTGTGTCACCTTGGGAGCACCAGTACTTCTTGTGAAGAAGAAGGATGGGTCCAGACGTCTATGCATCGACTACCGTGAGCTGAACAAGGTAACTATCAAAAACAAATATCCTTTGCCAAGGATCGACGACTTGTTCGACCAACTCAAAGGGGCTTCAGTCTTTTCCAAAATTGATCTAAGATCCGGCTATCATCAAATTCGGGTCAAGGATGAAGATATAAAGAAGACAACATTTAGAACTCGCTATGGACACTACAAATTTCTAGTGATGCCTTTCGGGTTGACAAATGCACCTACTGTATTTATGGAACTGATGAATGGTGTCTTCCACCCCTATTTAGATCAGTTTGTGGTAGTTTTCATTGATGATATCTTGATATACTCAAAAACAGAGGAAGAGCACTTACAACACTTGGCTTTAGTTTTGCAAGCTTTGTCAAAGCATCATCTTTTTGCAAAACTAAGCAAGTGTGAGTTCTGTCTGAGCAAAATTGCATTCTTAGGCCACATTATTTCAGCCAAGGGTATTGAGGTTGATCCAGCTAAAGTAGAAACAGTGAAGGACTGGGCAATACCAACAAATGTGACTGAAATCAGAAGTTTTCTAGGTCTGGCTGGCTATTACAGAAGGTTCATCAAGGGCTTCTCTAAAATTTCTCTATCCCTTACAACCTTGACACACAAAGATAAAAAGTTTGTGTGGTCTAATCATTGTGCCAAAAGTTTTGAAGAGTTGAAGAGCAACTTGATATCTGCCCCATGTTCTTACAATTCCAGCGAAGATAGACAACTTTATTGTGTGCACAGATGCTTCCAAGAATGGCTTAGGTGTTGTGCTCATGCATAATGGGAAGGTAATGACTTATGCATCCAGACAACTGAAGATCCATGAGAGGAATTACCCCACTCACGACCTGGAATTAGCAATTGTGGTGTTTGCCTTAAAGATATGGCGCCACTATCTCTATGGGAAAAGGTGTCAAATCTTCACCGATCATAAAAGTCTAAAATACTTGTTCACCCAGAAAGAGCTCAACATGAGGAAGAGGCGATGGCTGGAGCTAGTAAAAGACTATGATTGCGAAATCATTTATCAACCAGGGAAGGCTAACGTTGTAGCAGATGCACTTAGCTGAAAATCAAGCACCCTAAATCAACTTACTACTCAGCCAAACCTGATTCTGGAATTCGAGAGGCTGAACCTGGTGGTGTTAGAGTAGCAACAAGAATGCATTCTGGCGACTTTGACAATTGTTCCAGATCTGCTTGAAAGAATTCGGTTGGGGCAGGCGCAAGATGCCCAACTGACCACATGGAGGCAAAGAGACGAGAAGAAAGGTATCTCATTGTATTCAACTAAAAACAATTTGGTGTATCATAGAGGCATACTGTGGGTACCATCTATAGATTCTTTGAGGAAAGAGGTAATAACAGAAGCACATTCAACACCCTACTCTGTTCATCTAGGAAGCACCAAAATGTTCAAAGATCTGCAAACTTTATATTGGTGGCCAGAAATGAAGAAGGACATCATGAAGTTCGTGAGTGAAAGCTTAACCTGTCAGCAAGTCAAAATTGATCACCAAAGGCCTTCTGGGTTGTTATACCCTTTGCTAATCCCGGTTTGGAAATGGGAAGACATTGCCATGGACTTTGTAGTTGGTTTTCCCCAGACCCTATGAAAGATGAATGCCATATGGTTCATTGTGGACCGCCTCATTATGTCTGCTCATTTTCTACCAGTTCGAACAACCTTTTCAATGACACAATATGCAAAGTTGTACCTGCAAGAGATAGTTCGACTACATGGCATACCAATAAGGATAGTTTTAGACCGAGACTCACGTTTCACTTCACATTTCTGGGAGAGTCTTCACAAGGGTCTTGGCACGAAACTGTCCTTTAGTACTGCATTTCATACTCAAATCGATGGCCAATTAGAGCGTGTGATTCTAACTCTTGAAGACATGTTGCGGGCTTGTCTTATCGACTTCGGAGGCAATTGGGAAACCATGTTGTCTTTGATTGAGTTCGCCTACAACAATAGTTTCCAGTCTTCCATTTGAATGGCGCCATTTGAAGCATTGTACGGGAAGAAGTGCAGGACACCACTACACTAGGATAAAGTTGGCGAGAGAATTGTGATTGGACCAGAAATAGTATCCAACACTGTGGTGCTGGTGGAAAAATCAAGGAGAGGCTGCAAGTAGCTCAAAGCAGACAGAAAAGCTATGCTGACAAGAAACATTTAGATCTAACTTTCAGTAGGGGCGACCACGTTTTCTTGAAAGTTTCCCCTTGCAAATGTATCATTAGGTTCAGGAAGAAGGGAAAGTTGAACCCAAGGTACATTGGACCCTTTGAAATTCTGGAAAAATAGAGAGGTCACTTATAGACTTGCCCTACCCCCAAATCTTGATACAGTTCACAACGTTTTTCATGTTTCCAACCTGAGGAAATATATTCCAAATCCGACCCATATCATCCAACATGATGTAATGTAGTGGACACCAGACTTGTCTTATGAAGAGGTTCCAACCGAAATAATTTCCAGGCAGATCAGAAGACTGGGAAATAAAGAAATTAACATGGTGAAGGTTCTCTAGAGCAACCATTCCGCAGAAGAAGCAACTTGGAAAGTAGAATAATACATGCAAAAGAAGTATCCCGATATATTCAGTACGTTTTAATTTCGAAGTCGAAATTCCTTTAAGTAGGGTCGAGTTGTCACACCCAAAAATTCATTTCAGACCGAGTATCTTCGGTCCTAGCCAAAACCAAGGACCCAAGATAAAACTGTGTCAGGGCCGAGGAAATCAGTGTCACGACCGAGGAAAAATCTTTGTCATGACTAAGAGAAATCTTAGTTAGGACTGAGGGGTCCAACCGAGGGGGTCCGACCGATTATATTTTTCTAACTCATGCTTCAACCATCTCATACTTCTACCACATCATGCTTATGCCACCTCATGCTTCAGCCAACCCATGCTTATGCCAACCCATGCTTATGCCACCTCATGCTTATGCCACCTCATTCTTCACCTAAACCATACTTCAGTCAACCCATACTTCTGACACCTCATGCTTATGTCACCCCATGCTATTACCAGCATGTGACAAATCCTCTTTATTAGCAAAGTATCAACCCATGCCTATGACAAGCAGGTGACTAGCCATTTCTATTAAACAATCATTTAATCCATGTTATGACAAGCAGGTGACCAGTCATTTCTATTAAACAATCATTTAATCAATGTTATGACCAACATGTGACCAGCCCTCTTCAGCATCTATTTATCCACCCATGCCTATGACAAGCATGTAACCAGCCCTTTCTATTAAACAATCATTTAACCCATGCTATGACCAGCTGGTGGCCAACCTTATTAAGTAGTATATATGCTACACCCATTCATTATATGATATTCATCTTTCTCAACTCATCTTTAACAATAAAACAGAAGGCATAATGTAGAAGCAAGATCGTATCATCTTTAGCAAGATCAATCTAAGGCAAGCTCTCTTCTCAACCCATCTTTAGAAACTCACACTTGGTTTTATTTAATCTGTTTTTACAAGGTATAATCTGTTTCAAAGGTATAATCTGTTTTCAAAGGTATGATACGTTTTTGTGAACACTGATATATGGACATGAAGGATATGTGAAGAAGGCTAGCCAGGTTGAGGTCTAGTAGTCTGATTCCAAACTTATGTGCTGGGATCTATTGGGACTAGACTTCGGGGATGAGCTCTGGAAGATCCTACCCACACAGAAAAGTGTCTAACCAGGTTGTGGACTTTAGGGATAGACTTCGAAGAGTGCACTTCCAAATATGTGCTCAAACCGGACTCTTAACTTTCAGGATCAGCTCTGAAATGTAAAGGGACAATATGTGCTCAAGATGTTTTTGTTCCATCACTATGATAAATTGTTTTATAAGTCAGCACATCAATACAAAGAAGTTTTTACATGTCTTTTCTATACTCTTTTAAAATGTTTGTTGGGTCTTTAGACTCACTATGCTTGTGTGGTGTAGGTACACAGCAATAGATTTTTGTTGACATAATGAAGGGAGGCTTGGAGAGTGGGCATGGTGCAGAGGAGGTGTGTGTGTGGGAGGAGGGATAAATGAAGATCAAGTACTTTTTAGGGTCTAGCACTTAAAGACCGCAATTTTTGTAACAATGGACTATATTTTAAATGTTTTTGATGTAAAGGACTGTGTCTGGTTTTAAAAGACCGAATTTTTGTAGTACCACTTATATATATAACTTTTCCGCATATGTTTCTGTTTTTTCATTTATGTATGTAATGTTTTAAAAACCTCCCTCACCCAGTTTAAGTTTAAAAGGAGACAGGGTGTTATAATTAGGATTTTAATAATGCACAATTAAATTCTAAGTTGTTACTTTCACAATAATGCACGGATTTTAATAAATTATTTTTAAATGATTTTAATTGTATTAAGAATAAAATACAATTAAATATTTTGTCTTCCATTTACTGATTGGTGAGTTTCAAAACAATTAAAAAAAATTCAAACATTGTTTGAAGGTGTACACCATACAATGATACAACTTAGAAGGTCTTTGCAACAATAATAGGATGACAACTAATTCAAAAATCAACACGGACTCTAAGGTAAGACGACTTTTTAGTTGACAACGAATTAACATTATTCTTTTAATTGTAAAATTTAGATCCCATTAGAACTGGGATATTTTTTAAATAATAAGTCTAATTTAACCAATAAACCTTTGCAGACTATTATAAAATTTTGTGTTAGACTTCTAATTTTGTATTTGTGTCGAGATTATTTTTAAAACGAATATAATACATAAAAGTTTTTAGTTGAAAAATAATAATTAACTGTCTGAAGAAGCAGTTTGGTGTGGTGGGCTTATCTACACCTAGCCTTCCCATCCATTTATATAAAAATAAATAAAAAATAAAAATAAAAAAAAATAGGTCCAATAAAATTTTATTATTAGTTTCTTTCAAAATAAAACAATATAAGTCTTATATTTAATACAAATCTTTGGAAATCACAAGGTGCTGTGGTGTAGTGGTTATCACGTCTGCTTTACACGCAGTAGTTCGATCCTGGGCAGCATCAATTTTTTATTTTTGTTTTTACAATTTTAAACCACATTGTAAATAAGTTTGTTTAATAACTAATATATATCCATGTTTGTTGAACTAAAAGTAATCCACAATTGATTTGGAAGTTCTCTCTTGCCTATTATATTTAAAACATCTATTGATATAAATGTATGTACAACATAAGATTTCTTGTGTTTGATTATATGATGGTGTTCATAATTTTTTGTTTTAATTGTAGTATATAATTACTTGAGTTGTAACTTTTGTTAAACTAATATTTTAGACTGCCAAAATATGGATTGGCTAATGAAATAATGTTGTGTTTTCAAGAAATAAAAAAAAGTATGAATTTATAAAATTAGATATTAATTACTTGGTTTCAAGAGAAAATAAAATTAATAGATAGAATCATTTTATAATAGATGAAATCATCTTACTACAACTTTTTCTAAAAGTAAATTAATAAGTTGTCATTACATATATTTAGGGAAATTTGACGAAATGATCCTGAGAATGTGTAAAATTCGAAAAATGACCCACGCTTCATAAACCATGTAAAAAATACATTTTTGTCTTGTGAAATGTCCGTCTTGTCCCCAAGACACTCATTTACTACTCATTAACGTGTTTTATAATATCCGCGTTTCATGTAATATGCGTGAGTTGATTATACGCGTATTACATAAAACGTAGATATTGTAATATGCGTATAATATTTTATGCGTTTTATAACATCCGTGTTTTATGTAATATGCGTATAATCAACTCACACATATTACATGAAATGCAGATATTGTAACTTATTCACATATTACATGAAACGTGGAGTTGAGAAAGTAACTAGCGATGAAGGCGGCTATAAAATCTTTTCCAGCTATCAGAGGTGTGAAGAAGCCTCACAAGTTTCGTCAGGAATAATTGCTTTGAGAGAGATCCGTAAATACCCAAAGAGTATGAAGAAAAATCGACTATATTTTACTTATTCACATACAAAGATTTTATAGTCGATTTCCTAGCGACGCCTGTTTTGTGCACGCCATTTTGAATAAATGAGAGATAATATGGAGAAATAAAAAACTTTGTGAATGAATGAGAGAAATTGAGTAAATGAGAGATAATATGAAGAAAAATAAAGAACTCCTGTGAATAAGTAAGAAAAATGGTGAATATGAAAAGTCACGTAAGATATGATGATGTATTAGAGAATTAGGTTTTTTTTTTACTTTTAGGCTATAAGTTATGATAATGTGAATTGTGGGCCTATCATAAAGACTTTGAAAAAAGAGTTAATAAAAAAATTTATTTTAAATTTTATGTTTTAATATTAAAATAAATAAAAAAATATATTATATATTATTAGGCTCGAAAAAGATCGACAAGTCATCAAGCTAGTATTATATGAGTTCGAGCTCGACTCGAATATTAAACGAGTTGGCTCGAACTCGACTCGAATTCGGTCAAAGTCAAGCTTTGACCAAGCGGCTTGCGAGCAGCTCACGAGCGGTTTGACTCATTTGTAGCTCTAGTCTGTCTTCCTTGAGTAGCCTGTTTTTCCTAAGCAACCAATCACTGACAAAAAAATATCTTGGACTCATTTGTAGCTCTAGTCTGTCTTCCTTGAGTAGCCTGTTTTTCCTAAGCAACCAATCACTGACAAAAAAATATCTTGACAAGAATGTATATAGAATAATGAGTCACATTTTAATTTGATTGAAAATCTAAAAATTCTTTCACTTGTTTAATTTTTTATTTACTTAAAATGTGACATATCAATTTATACACGTTCCATGAAAAAAATAAAATACAATTATTCTTTATAAAAACTAAATGTTCATAAATTTTGGTATACTATTTGATTTTCTTTTTCTATAAACTTATTCCTTAATCATTTATAAACATATTTGAACAAAAACAATTTGATCAATTCATCACTAATTCTAATTCATTATGAATTAAATCAAAATCCACAGAAATCAAAATTTTCAAATTCCGTCCAAATTTCAATAACAGCCCACCACTATATATCCTTAAAAATTAGAGTTGAAAAAATAATTCAAACCTTGAGTATAAATTGGAACTTCCCCATGCGCAAAAGAGAGATCGCCCATGAATCGTTTTCGATTTTCAATTGAACTTTCCTAAACATCTTTTGAGATATTTGAATTCTAAAAGATTTTAGAAAAATTCTAAACTAGATTTAGATTCTAAGCTCACTCTTGTCACTTTTTATCACCACTCAATTATTCTAAATTTGTCAAGGTTGAAGACTTCCATTCATCAAGAACAGTTTCTACAATTTTCATTTTTTTTCTTCCAGAAACTAATTTTGCCAATACATAAATTCATTGGCGAAGTTGTAATTATCGACAAGAGTATTATTTTTCATTCAAAAACATTTTAGACAATACCATGAGAAGTCATGAAAAAGGTATGAATTTTCTTGAAAATCGATTGAATGTTCTTCATTTTTAAATGATATTCCGGAAATAATATGCTACCGCTTTTAAAAGTTTCTCCTATAATTATAAATGTTTAAATTTTTCCGAAAAAAGGACATGTATGTCTGTCCCTGAAATATTTTTCGCTTTGAAATATAACCCAAAGTCTTCTAAGCTGAGAATTGACCTTTTTGTTTGGTTATTTTTAATATAAAACTATGTTTTGGACAAATTAAAAAAAATGGTTAGAATGTACTAAAAATCGAATCTAACAAAATTCAAAAAAATCACAATAATGACTTACATAACAATTTAATAAAGGCCAAATTATTATTTGAGTCTCGAATTTAAGTCGTTTTACTAGATGGGCTCAACTATAATAATTTTAGTTATTTAAGGTTTTTTTTTTCACAAATAAACATTTATTCTTACTTTTAACGTCCGTATTTTAGTCATTTTTCTTAAATAATTTATCACATTTATACAAACAAAATAGTAATTCTCTATTTTTTTCGATTTTTAATATATTTTCACATTTTTAGGGCATTAAAACCGTATTCAAAAGTTTTAAACATTTATATCTAAAAAAATACTCAATTTAAATTAGAAATATGTCCAAATTAATAGATTATATATTGTCGTTATAAAGTTATTTAAAAAATAAATTAAAATTATTCAAATTTTCTAAAATATTTCTTTAAATTACACATTTTGTAATCACTCTTACCAACTTTATAAATTAGAATGCGTAAATTTTAAAAACAGTACTCAATTTTAAAAATTACGTTCAAAATTTCTCTAAATATTATTTTATTTAAAAACGTAACAAATTAATTAGAAAAATAAAAATATACACTTAAATAAAATAACACGTTTTATTTCTAAAGAAAAGTTTCAAATAACTAAAATTTTAATATTTAAAGCTTTATTGATGATTAAATTATATTTGACTAAATTTTAACATTTGAATTATTTGAAAATTGTGTAAATGAGATTGAGCACTATTATTTTTCAGGCAATTTTAGCCTAAAACCAGCTGACTATTAGCGGGAAATTTGATTAAATAATTTCAAAGATGAGGTTGTTTGATCTGGTAGTGATTTACTAATTAAATTGCGTTCGTGGTATTTTTATTTATTTTTGACGAAATTACCCTTGTAGCGAAACGCTAAGAGACTTAGCGCTTCGCTAAGTGAATTAGGTTTAGTATAAATACTCTAATTTTTTCATTTTTTTCATTTTCTTTCTCTCTCTTCTCTTGTTCTCTCTTTCACGGCGGCGGCGGCGGCGACGGAGACGACGGAGGCAGAGGCGGCGGGGCGGCGGTCTAACCTAAATCGATTTGCACGATCTTCATTTCTTTCAAACCCTAAACCTAAATCGATTTACACTATCTTCATTTCTTTCAAACCCTAACCCTAAACCTATTTTGCATGCAGGTCAGGTGAAGGATGATTCTAATGTGTCGATTATAGGGATGTTTCCATGATATTCTTAAACCCTTCTGTTCTTATTTGGTTTATATTGTTTCATATTTATTATTTGGTTCGTTCATATCATATTGGTTCATATTTCTGGTTCATATTTCTGTTTTAGGGAAGTTTCGCTAAGTGCTTAGCGTTTCGCTAAGTGCTTAGCGTTTCGTACGGATGGTGGTTCACATCGCTAAACAGTATCAGAATCATGGTCTCAAACTTCATGATTTGTTACAAGTACAAGCAAAAACTTGAATAAATTATTTAGCCTATTTGAAAACTATTATTTTATCAATTTAAACTGAGTCTTTTGTTGCAGGAAGGGAGCATGGGTCTTCTGAAAAGTGTTGTGAAATTCAAGCCTCAAGCTGGTTGCAGGTTTGCTACTTATGCATACTGGTGGATAAGGCAATCCATTAGGAAGGCGATTTTCCAGCACTCTAGAACGATCCGCGTTCCAGTAAAATATTAATCCTTTCAAGAAGCTAAAACAAAATGGGAGCAGCCAAGGACCTGATGCCTACGCTAACTTGGTCATATAGGAAAGGATTTTAGACTAATTGAGAGGCTATTTTTTACTTATTCTCATTTCAATTACTGGGAAAAAATATAGTAATCTCTTCAAAAGTTTGTTTTTTAATTGGTAATAGATTTTGTATATATGAAAACATATAATATGTAGTTCACAGTTGTAATTGTAATTTTTAGTTAATGTGGTAAAAAAGAATAATATGTTTGATAAGACTATTTGTTCTTGGTACAATTTCATTTATGCAGAGCTCTTTTATTCATTGATAGAAGTGAAGTTCTAGTTCTTTATACTATTAAGATAAAAACAAGATCTAGAGAGGCATTTCAAGATTCAAATTTATGTAAGTGAACCCCATATTTGAAGTAATGTTCTTATAAAAACTATTCAAAAAAGGTGTAATTTTTTTCAGATTTCGATTATACTCCATCATGAATGTCTTAAATATGGAATCGAATCCAAGCCATCACGGACTTGAACCAAATGATCAAAAGTTCAATTCAGATTGGATAGTTAGAAAGCTCGGATCGGTTTGTATTCTTACCAATATTCATCATTAGCATGAAGATTCAACCAAGGTCCATTCATCATAATTCATAAGATGTGTTACCAATATTTTGTTATAAAAATTGATTGAAAGGTTAAAATTTGGTTATCTACAATAGTTGAAAGATTAAACAACACAAATAAGAAGAACCTCTCTATTATATTCATCTAACAAACTAATAATGAACAACATCATTAACATGAAGATTCAACCATTCAAATAAAAATCTAATCACCCCATGAAGACTTCCCACAAATGAAGAATACACAGTATCATCAGGAACAAAACCAGCTTCTTTCATCTCATCAAACAATTCAAATGCCTCATCCGATCTTCCCACCTTCGACAAATCCGAAATCATCGCAGTATAACTCACGAAACGCTAAGCACTTAGCGAAACGCTAGGCACTTAGCGAAACGCTAGGCACTTAACGAAACGCTAGGCACTTAGCGAAACGCTAAACACTTAGCGAAACTTCCCTGAAACAGAAATATGAACCAGAAATATGAACCAATATGATATGAACGAACCAAATAATAAATATGAAACAATATAAACCAAATAAGAACAGAAGAGTTTGAGAATATCATGGAAACATCCCTATAATCGACACATTAGAATCATCCTTCACCTGACCTGCATGCAAAATAGGTTTAAGGTTAGGGTTTGAAAGAAATGAAGATAGTGTAAATCGATTTAGGTTTAGGGTTTGAAAGAAATGAAGATCGTGCAAATCGATTTAGGTTAGACCGCCGCCCCGCCGCCTCTGCCTCCGTCGTCTCCGTCGCCGCCGCCGTGAAAGAGAGAACAAGAGAAGAGAGAGAAAGAAAATGAAAAAAAATGAAAAAATTTGAGTATTTATATACTAAACCTAATTCACTTAGCGAAACGCTAAGTCCCTTAACGTTTCGCTACAAGGGTAATTTCGTAAAAAAAAAATAAAAATACCACTGAACGCAATTTAATTAGTAAATCCCCACAAATTTCCCTAAAGCCGACCTAAAACCCTTCGCTAGAACACACACTCAAGAGAGTGAGCAAGGACTGGGAAGAGTGAAGCTATGGCGTCGTCTTTGAGGAACATTAGACATGTAATAGTTAAATCACTAACCTACACTTACTCATCTCCTCCAAAATCGTTTCTTGGGTTGCGAAACTCTTTCTGCAATTTCTACGCGTCGAAGGCATCTAAACTGGAGAGAGTTCAACAGCCTATTGAAATAACTGACGATATTCCAACCTCCGGAATCAGCCGCCCGCTCTCAGAAATTCTTAAGGAACTGAACAAGAAAGTTCCTGATACCCTTCTCAAGGTTCGCGTTGAGCCCGACGGATTCTCAGCAAAATACCTGCCCTGGTAATTTAAATCTCTTCTCTATCACTAAAGTAAAAATTAAAAGTGATTCTTTTTGGCTTGATATAAATTGTTTTTAGGGTCATTTTCTACATCATGATCTGGGTTATAGTGTGCTTTTTGGTTTTAATTTGGTATAAAGATTATCTTTTAAAATTTTCTATATCATTTTGATTTTTGACAAAACATAAGAAATGTAAATAGGATCATTATTTCAAATTCTATTGCTCAAAGTAAGATGAAACTGTTGTGCTAATGACATTCCATTTTTAGGCACAAACAATGTTTTTTAGATGAAATGTGGTTCATGATCCAGCAGCTTAAATCCAGTTTGTGATTCAATGTAAAATCTAACAACATTTTTATACTTGGGATCTTGATACAGCCACACCTGACTATAGTGTTTACCAAATGAAAAGAAATCTAATACAACTACAAATTTGATAACTTCTCATTTGGATTGAGGCACAACTTCAAAATTTCTAGAAAATGTAGTTTCCAAATGGGTTGTAGGTTTATTTTGATTGAAGGTAGAAAACTAAATGAAAGTCTACAGTGATCTTCTTGTGGGTTGTTCATTGTTGTGCTAGCCTCCCCAGGGAATTAAACTTGGTTGAAAAATGATATAACTTGTATGTACATTCTTCTGTTTGGTTAGAGAGAAAGTTAAAATTTTGGTTTACAATATAGAGAAAGGCAATCAGGAGATGAACTACTTGTCTGTGTTGATTGTAACCTTCGTTTGTTGCAGAATGACAACTTTTATCTTATTTTGCTAAAGAAGATTTAATATTTTTTTGTCTCATTTCTTCCCAGGCATATTGCAAACAGGATTCTGAACTTACATGCTCCAGGTATCTTAAAGAAACCCTTTGTCTATGTTAGGTATTTTTAATAAAAAATGAATTCTGCTGTTTTAAATCTTTGGATACTTTTGTCGTATTGTAGAATGGTCTGGTGAAGTCCGCAGCATCACTTATTCAGCTGATGGGAAAACTGTATCTGTTGTTTATCGTGTAACCCTTTATGGAACTGATGCAGAGGTAATGTTTTTTGCTTTACGTATATATAAAGCTAATAGTTGTTACTGGAAACCTATTAGCTTTGTCATCCAGCTATTCTTGCCAACACTTTGCAACTGCAGTTTTCTATTGTAAATGTGGAACTTTTGGAAATAAACCTAAACTCATTTTGGAACATAAGAAGCTAGTTGAATATTCCACCAGCATTGTTTGATAATGTGTTATTTGAAAATAGTTAGATTGTTTTTGAACAATCTAGTTTGGCCCTTGTTCCTGGTTTAATCTTGAATTGAGTAGTAATTGATTTTGTTTTATTCACTAAGGTCTGTCTTAGCTAGTTTTTGTTTATTTCAATTTTAGTTCCTCTTAGATTATGTATTTTTTTTTATTTGAAAACGCTTGCTTTTGGTGTCCTAGCTTTTAAGAGAACAAAACAAATGACGTGGTTTTATTGTTTTGATTTCTTTTTCATATGTAACCAATGAAGGACATTTTTATTAAAGGATGAAACCATTCCATTAGTTCTTATTTTTTTCAAGGCTGCACATAATTTATGACTTGAGTAATGACAAGTTTCTAACAAAATCAGAATAAAATAACTCAAAAGGTAGCATTTTTATATATGATTAACAAATATTGTTTTGGTTGATTGGATTTGTTTATTTGAATTATAGCTTTAGCTGAAAATGTTTGCTTTTGGTGTTCTTGACTTTTGAGGTTTTTCTGTTTTAGTATTTTCCATATATTATTAGTAAAAAAGGGCAACAAAAGGGTTATCTTGTTTGGTGAAGTATTGGGCCTTGTTTGACCTGGAGTTTTTCTCATAAAATCAGCATATAGTTTAAAAACCCTGTTTGATGAAAAAGTGAATTACCTGAACTAAATTACTAAAATGGTATTTTGATGGATGAAGTGATAAATGATGTGAATGAGGTTATTTGGATTAAATCTGTATAGATGATGTTATTTGTTAAAAGTTGTCCAAAATAACCTTGTTTGTTATTTATTCATTTCAATTTTGGTATTTGAGTTGATGTACAGAACAATTTGGTTAATGAGATGTTGAATTATTTGGATAAATGTTGTTTATATCTAAAAATTCAACATGGATCAAAGTAGGTAGGAAAGTAAACATCACCTGACTGATGTAATGTGTTTTGTTTGTGAAGATGCATAGGGAATCAACTGGCACTGCTCAAGTTAATGTACAGGGATATGGAAATGCTGTCCAGTTTGCAGAATCAATGGCATTTCGAAGAGCTTGTGCTCGTTTCGGATTAGGGCTTCATCTTTATCACGAAGACATGTCATAATATTAGCATGAATGAAAACCTGCATTGGTTAGTTACATATTATGTATTGTATCTCCCTTTCTTTGTAATGGTAAAGGGCCTTCCTCTTTTGGCTGCTGGATTTGGTGGAATTTGAATCCTTTGACCTTATTATAGAATACTAAACATTTTGACAGCTATGTTTTGATGGTGTTGAATTAGAATTAAAACTTGGATGTTCAATTTTAATAGAACTAAATTGTATATTAAAAGTTTTGAATAACATAATCAGCAATGTGATAAATAAAAATAACATAAACAAAATAATAGCATGGCTTCGCCCGGGCTCGAACCGGAGACCTTCAGTGTGTTAGACTGACGTGATAACCAACTACACCACGAAACCATTTGTGTTTAAATAATTCTATTGTAAATACATGTATAATAAAATATGATTATAGTTGTTCAAACAAAACTACACAAATTTGATAAAAAATAAAAATAAAAAATCATGAAATATTAAAAACTGATTTTCCGAATGAATTCCATAAACTTCGTAATAATATCATAGCATTGAAAATAAAATTCTAATTTCAATTTACATTCTACCCATTCAAATATAACCTCTAAACTTAACAATTGAATTAGAAAGACAAATGAAATGAAAGGAAGCCTTTAAACAAATATGTTAGTAAGCTCTCAAGATGGAAGTTTTACCCAATAATGATCAATTACAAACAATAACTGGTTGAGTTTGAGATTTCTCTTTTATATGCACAAGAACTGAACTTCATCAAGTGAATTTGGAATGAAGTTTCTATAGATCAAATGAGAAACCGTCGATAACTTCTTTTGTCTCCCACGATCCAACTGTCCGATCACCCTAAATTTTCAAACAAGACTGCCAAACAGTTTCTCACGAAGATCAAATGAACTGGGTAATACCAAAACTGTTTTCAAATCACTAACATTCGTCCTTCAAATACGACACACATTATACAAGTATAAAGAAATAACTCGGAAAATGTAACCTACTTCCACTCAATCATCTTTTAGTTCACATTCATAACAAGAAAGAACAAAAAAAATCAACGAATACATGTGATACCACGACAAATAACCAACCAAACTATAAGCATTACAAAACAAATACCAACATCAACAGCAAGAACAATTCGTACTTGTTTGCACCATTTATTTCTAGCAACTTGACGACTCATCAAAACCGAGTCCTTCTGTAACTGCATAGATGAAACCGCAACACTCTGACTGCTTCCATCTGAATTTCTATCAGTTGACTTCCTGTGAATCTCCTCTAGCTCTGCATCTCTAACAGCAATGACATGCTCCTTCATCTTTCTCTTATCGGACTTTCCCAATAATGGGACTTTCGTCGAAACAGCTCCATCATTTGTCTGTGCTTTTACATCCTTACAACCCGATAATGAAAATCCTGTACGCCCAACCGAGTGTGTTTCTACAGGCCATTCATCTCCTAAAGACATGATCAATTTATGGATAATAGGCAGTAACTGTTCTTGTAAACCATGTGAATTCAATCTTCTCAAACTCTTTTTCGATTTCTTTCTGAATTCATCCTTAAGACGACCCAGAAAGTTATGAACAACTGAATTACCAAGACTGTCGTCTGATATTGAGAAATAAACTAAACTTTCTTCCATTAAAAACCCGAATGTCTTTCCATTCATGGTTTGGAAATAGAACTTATGAAAGGGTGGAATCCTTTCTAAACACAATGCAGCTATACTTTCAATATTGGGATCTCCATTACTGTAAGCAAACATAATCTGACTACACTTTACTACACAACAGTACACGATTGTGTTTTGGGTTGAACCCATTATACCGATCAATGAATAAACTTTATAAAAACCCTAGAATCTGTCGCGGATGAATTAACCTAGAACAAGCCCCAGATCTGCCTTCATTAGGTTATTTTGAAATCAAAATCAGATCAGCGGCGGCGACAACTTGCGCATTTTGGATTTCAGTTACCGGAATTTAAATCAGGATCTCGGCAATCGAAGAAAGGATTGACAAAATCACAATATAGAATCTTCGATTGTCCAAGGCAATCTAGAAATATGACGGTCAACGCCACAGGACAGCAATCTATCAACTAATCCAATGAAAGTTCATAATCACTTACCGAATTTCCAATCGAACGAAGCAGCAATGGACAAATGAGGAAGAATTTTGCTTTTCCGGGAGAGAGAGAGAGAAGGAGAGAAATGAACAAAATTGAAGAAGTCTAGGCTTATATTTTACTAAGTAATCAAGATCATGAACAAAATTGACCACTTCCGCTTCCACCGTTCTACGGACTTACAGTTACAGTTACATTATCATAGGTTAATGGAGTTTATAATGAAAATTCCGAAAAGAACTGTTTTAAGAAAAATGTTTTCGAACAATTTAGGATGACAATAGTTACCCGTAAATATGATATTTGCGGGTATTTCTCAGACGGGTTCGGAGATAAGTAATTCAAATTAGGTTTGGTGTCCAAGATTGGGAGTAAAAATGAATATCGTCGGGTCGGGAATAGGTAACGGTAGTTGTTGATAACCGACCCGAAACTCATAATAGATTCATACATAAAAATATCTCATATATATTAAAATTATTCTATACAATATTTAGATTTTTCAATTCCTCTACTCTATAATCTTAAGTTAATATTTATTTGTCTTTTTTTTGTTATTATTCAAGTTATAAAAGAAAGTTCCCTTAGAAAGAGCATTAATAGGACAAAAATAAGAATAAGAAGAGACATGTCTTAATATTGGGTATTTTAATCAAACCTGTAAGGGATTGGAAGTTATCAGAAATGAAGATTGAATATAAGATTAACCTCAAGGAAATGATCCGGGATATGTAACTATATTGAAATCAGGTGCAGGGTCGGATATAATACTACCCGACGGGTCGTTCTCATCCCTAGAGAGGATAACATTTATGTATTTTCTAAATATTACTTTCTAGGTATCTCGATTTTGTATTTCTCAACTTTTTATCGAATTTTTAAGAGAATTTTAACTTAATCATGCCTCATTGATAAACTTTAGATCATCGTTCATCTCTCAAATTGACATTTTCTGCCCATTACGAATTATACATGGGTAACTAAATAACAATTATAATAGTCACGCAGTTTTTGATTCGAATTATCCCGATTATGACTTTTTTTCTCTCTAATTTGACTAGTAGTTGACCAAGAATTTGGCGTGATAGTATTTGTGTCTTCGACCCCGACTCTTCCCCGATTTCACTTCAAACACTAATAAACACAATTAATTATATAAATCACCAATATTGGTTTATTATTTATATTTTTTATATTTTTATTTATTTTTATAATAACATGAGTTTTCAATATAAATTATATAAAACACCATCTAATATATTTTTATTATAAAAAAAATGTTTTTAAAAGAATATGATATAAACGATGCTCCGCGAATGAAGTGGAGATAGTAGTAAAACAAATTCATAAGATGTAAAATATAACTGATGGTAAATGCACTCCATACCCAATTGTCATATATATGTGTAACCCATTCTTAGACTTTCTCCATATAATTATGGGATCTCAGTATAGGAATATAATTTGATATGCCTCCTTTGGAAATACCTCATCATTAGTATTTTGAATCTATTAACTTAGATATTCAAAAACTAAACATAGTGAGATACATTAAAAACAATTTCGTTATTTCTCATCTGAAAAAAAATGAAAAATATAAATTAAACTTGTTTTCAAATGATATTGTATAGTATCCAACTAGCCTACTAGGTATGAAATTGTTTTTATATAAACTTAGTATGAAACTAGGGATGACAATTTCAAGTGGATTTAAATCTGCAGCTAATGAGATGAATTGATATAAATGTTCTATTGATTTGTGGATGCTAAAATGGAGGATATATCTGTTTTTGATTTTTCAATTTGGTTATTTATGAGTGCTTTGATTCTTTATCAATTCTTATTAGGCCAAAGGTTCAACATTTCCTTTGGAAATCATAATGATAAGAATTTGGTGGCTTCTTTACCATATCCGTGGATTGTTACAAGTTGACAGTCATATAATAATCAATTAAAATAAATTATGTGATTAAAATAAATTATGTGATTTTTTTCTTTATTTTATTAAGATATATCTTATATAAATTAAATAAGAATAAAGACTTATTTAATCATATAACAATCCATTACTAAATTATTTCATAACTCTTATTCTTTATGTTTGTCTTTCTTCTTAATCAAAAGCTGGCTGGGACTATGGAGCCCAACTCGTGCTAGATAGTCTATTTAATAAAAACATTTAAGTTATTTAGATAAATTTATTAATTATTTTAACATAGAGGTGTATATCATATTAATTTAGAATAGAGCAATCAAATTTTTTTTTCACGTTTTTCTACCCTAGAGCTGAGCAGCCCAATCCTCAGGACCGACACTATATCATCCTCAGCCGAACACTATAAAAATCTGTAATAAGATTCATGCAAAATAAAAATGACAGTGAACTAAAACTAGATTAAATAAGTGAAAATCTTTCTTTCTATTGCGAAGAAATGTAATGTCAATAAACATCTATTCAAAGAATATTCAATGTTAAGTTAAAACAAAACTTAATAGAGGCAGATAATATTTTAAGTTTTTTCTTAAAATTTTAAGATTTTAAAATTTTACAATTTTAGATAAAATTAACGAGTTTGATTTTAAATAAACTCTTAAATAGATAAACTCTTTATAAAATTGTATAATTTTACAAGTTTATAAATAATTTCAATTTTATAATTTTATATTAAAAAATATATTTATATTTATAAATTAAAAAAGTTATTATTTATTTAAATAAATATAATTTTTATAGAATCATTTACTTGGTTCATCAATAGTGTTAAATTTATTATTAATTTTATATTTAAATATATATAAAATTTTGATAATCCAACCACAATCTTACATACAAAAACAAAAACGGTATCTCCACATGAGTTAAACTCTATATAATATCATGCCAATAAGTCTATATATACTGAATTTGTATATACTATAGGTTGTCAATATAGGCTGTGTTTGGTTGACAGTACAAATAGAACTATTGGTATAGTATAAACTATACTGTAAAAATAATAACTAACGGTTTATTAAACCGTTAATTAGTTAGTAACTAATAATTAGTTAGTTTGGTTAATTAGTTAATATTGAACTCATATATAAAGAAGATATATAATTGTTTGAAAACGATTTTCAATAATACAATTTCAGTTTACACT
The DNA here is from genome assembly GCF_907164915.1 of Impatiens glandulifera. NCBI lineage: Eukaryota > Viridiplantae > Streptophyta > Magnoliopsida > Ericales > Balsaminaceae > Impatiens > Impatiens glandulifera. The sequence continues at coordinate 15,356,234 of NC_061863.1, read as the reverse complement.
TCTTTTTCAAGATTTAACATGGTATCAGATCTCCAAGTTTAAAAGTTCTTGAAGGGTTTCCACTGCCTCAGCGGAGCAGCCACTGGTTGGAGGATTTTATTCTATATTCAATTATTATTATTATAAAAAAGATTTGAGAGTAATTATGTTACTAATGATACAAAGACGGCGTTGAAGGAGGCTAAGGGGGAGATCGATTTGGATTCTTCTTGTGTGAGCGTGGTGGATCTATCTTTTGAGTAGCTAGATGCTGAAAGACACTCGAAGAACAACAATGATCTTACTTTTTTCACCTATGATGGGAAGAAGAAACTAAGTTATAGAACCCAGAAGGAGAGACTTGAAGTTATGTAAAGAAAGCAAATAATGCAACTTATATCTCTGGAAGAAGAAGATGGTTGAGAAATCTGCTATTAAGTTTGCTTTTGAAGGTCAAAAGGATTAAGAAAAGAAGCTCAAGGAACGTGAAAAGAAAGCAAGAAAGAAGGTTGCTGCTTCTGCACCAGCAGATGAATCCGAAAACAGCATTGCTGAACCAGAAAAGACCGAAGAAATTTCTGAAGCTCCAGTTTCATTGAAGAACAAGGATGTGAAGGATAAAATTGTAAGACTAAGAACTGGACGGTTAACAAAAGGAATGGGTTCACTCCGCCATTCTCAAGAGGAAACAATCGACAAATTACCATAGTTTTAAAATACGCGATCGAACCGACGGTTCAACCGGTCTGACCGCTAACCGGTTAGATGAACGATCCGACTTCTAACTATAATACGGTTATTTTACGAACCGGTTAAAATCTGGTCAGACCGAACGGTTCGACTGAAAGTTCAAACCGGAATTTTCCGGTTTGAAAGGTTCTACCTGATGTGTTTCTCTTTCTCTCCCTCTAAGATTGTGGTCGCTCCAGTCCGTTCCAAACAGACAGGACAACCATTCTTCCCTAAAGACTACGATCGTATCAGTTCTGGTCCGATTGGTTCTAAACTTGGCGGCATGTGATAACTCCGAGCAAATATCAAAGATGGATTCGGCGGCCTGTGAGAGTTCCGAGTAAATATCAAAGATAACTAGTGAGAGATAGAAAAATGAAAGTTGTAAAGAAAAATATACAAAATTAAAAATATTAATAATAAATAAATTTACAGTAAAATATATTAAATGATGTTGTCAGGTGTCATTTCTCAGTTGTCAATCAAATCTATAATTAATGTGAATAACATTTTTTTTTCTATTTCATCCTTACCATATTTCATTTTCCCCATAATTGAACCGTTAATGTCATAATATAATAAAAAAATAGAAAACGTTCCGATCGGTGGTCGGACCGGTAGAACCGTTCAGACCGGTATTCGTCTCAGAATTCGAATCGTAAACCGAAATGGTTTTCAAAATCTTGCAAATTAATGGGTTTGGGCTGTCTTGCTGCTGTTTGTAGTTATCGCATACAAGTATCTCCTTTAAAGGTGAAAACTATGTTAAGGAGAAATAAAGAAGTGAAGTTCAAAAATATTTATGAAAAGGTGCTGGTAGACTGATCCATTTGAGAGGCAGCTTTACTGGATCGCTAAAAATGAAAGAAGGCTAAATTGACTTCTATGAAAAAATATTTGTGGAGGCAATGACGGTTTTATCGAATCAAAATGAGATTTTGAAGATCTTGAAGCTGTAGAGAAAGATTCCCTTGCAATTACCAAAAGAAATGGATTTGTCGACATGATTCGTCAATACCAAAAAGATTGCTAAATTGGTTTTCTTTGAAAGAACAAAATTAAAGCTGGAAAGATTGAAAGTTAACAGTTAATGAAGAAAAGACCATTCATGATGACTGTTGTGGATTGGACTAACGAAAATTGAGCTATCTATATCGGGTAGTTTGAAAGAAAAAATGGAGCTTGCTGAATTAGGCTTACTCGACTGTCTATGTTGGGTAGCTAGAAAAAAATGGAGCTTCCTGAATTAGGTTTGCTCGGCTGTCTAAATTGGATAGTTAAAAAAATGAAGCCTGCTGAATTGAGCTTGCTGAAGACGATGGTTGCATGATCGTAGCTTGATGTTTCATCGACTTGTTTTGTCAAGGGAAACTTTGTTTCTACTACGTTTTTCTTTGAGGTCTTTGAGGGGAGGATGTAAAAATAATAACTAACGATTTATTAAACCGTTAATTAGTTAGTAACTAATTAGTTAGTATTGAACTCCTATATAAGGGAGATATGTAATTGTTTGAAAATGATTTTCAATAATACACTTTCAGTTTACACTTCTTCTTCAAGATTTAACATATACCAATAGTGTTTTAATACGGTATTTGTTACATTTTTACTATTAGTATAAATTTATACCCTTATATAATTTATATTTGGTATAAAATAGTAACTAGTTCTCTTAGGTACAACACTATTTTTATATTACTTAATTTCTCATTATAACCTTTATTAATATTATATATAATTTATTATTATTTAATATATTTTATTTTGTTTTAATATTATTATTATATATAATCATTTTTAATATATAATTTTTTATCTAGTTCAATATTTTAATTAAAAATATATTTATTTATTTTTATAATGATAATTTTATTAATTATAATTTTTATATTTACTTATATTTTAAATAATATTGTTTATTTTATATATTATTTTTATTTTTAGTTTATTTTATTAAAATTATTAATAATAATTAAATTAAATAAATATAATTTATATTTTAATTAAAATTTTATTTTAATTAATTTTTTATATTTTAATTAAATTACATTAATTATTAAATAATAACACTAAAATAGTTTATACTAATAAAAAATATAAATATAGAAAATAATAATAATAATAATTTTAAATTCACATTTATAAAACTTATACTACATTCTTATACTATATACCAAACAAAAAATTATAAATTATATACAACTTATATCATTTCTTATAATTCATACCAAACATAATACCTTATATAACTTATACTACCATATACTATTTATATCTTGTTACAATTTATATTTCTATACAACTTATACCCTATATAATTTGTACCAGATACCAAATATTACCCAACTATAACAAAGGAGGGATTTATTTTATGGTTCCCATTCATTTTTTTAATACATTAATGTAGCGTTTGATACGTTATACAAATTATATAGGATATAAGTTATAAAAATGTATAAATTGTAACGAGGTATAAATAATATAGGATAATATAAATTGTATAGGTTATTGATGTTTGGTATGAATTATAAGAAAGAATATAAGTTATATATAGTTTATAATTTTGTGTTTGGTATATAGTATAAGAATGTAGTATAAGTTGTATAAATATTAATTTAAAATTCTAATTATTATTATTATTCTATATTTATTTATATTATAAATAATATTATTTATTATTATAAATTATTCTACTATTATTTAATAATTAATATAAATTTAATTAACATATAAAAAATTAATTATAATATAAACAATAAATTATGTTTATTTAATTTAAATATTATTAATAATTGTAATAAAATAAAATTATTAATTATAATATAAGTAAATATATAAATTAATAATTAATAAAATTATCTTTATAAAAATAAATAAATATTTTTTAATTAAAATATTGAACTATTTAAAAATATATATATTAAAAATAATTAAATATACTAATTAAATTAAAACTAAATAAAATATATTTAATATAATATATAATAATAAATTATATATAATATTAATAAAGATTATAATAAAAAATTAAAAATTAAGTGACATAAAAAAAAGTGTTGTACTTAGGAACTAGTTACAATTTTACAATTTTATACTAAATATGAAGTATAAATTATATATAGGTATAATTTATATACTAATAATAAAATCCTAACAAAACACTATATGAAAAACTATTAATATAAACTATACCAATATTGTTATAATCTCGTACTCCATACTAAACTCATCATAACAAAGCAATTTAAATATTCAATTTAATTCATTAGCAAAGAAATATTCAATTAGTTTTCTCTTTCATTTACTTTAAGCATATTTTAATATATATATTTTTTAAATTCATCTTAATTCAAATTTCTAGATACAAGAAAAAGACAGTGGAGAGAGATGGTTTTATTTTTAATTTGTAAATCTTAGGAATTTAAATTATTTTTATTATATTTTAATTCAATTTATATGATATTTTTTTTAAAAATAAAATAAATGATCTTGGGCAGTCAAGATCTTCATACACCAGACCCGCACTGCTCCCTTTCAGAAGCAATAGCTGGTTTGAACCAGGATCATGATATAGATTAATTTGAAATTTAACCCAAGTTAATTAATTTTATTTTATTAATTCTAATTTAAACTATTATAATGATTTAATATAACTTAAAATATACACTGAAAAAATAAAATTAAAAATAAGACGGATATTGAAACTAGACCTTCTTGTCTCTATTAATGTATATATAAAAGAAGAAATAAAATAATTAGTACTTAATACTTATCTGATTTTTTCTCTATATATGCGCAATGACTGAAAAATAGAAAGTCTTGGGCCTTTCGCCCCATATTTTATTGTAACATATAATATGGGTTCATCTTTTCTTTGTGGTCAACTAGCTATATTGATATATCTCAAAACAAAATCTAAGTTCATGTTGAGATTGAGTGATCTATGAAAAAAAATTAAGAAGGGTTATTTAAGCTAGTGACAAATTGAGCATAATAGTTTTATAAATTGTGTACATAATTGGACATTCAATTAGTTACTTTATAGAAAAAGGTAAGACTGGATCATGTTGTATGTTGTAACCTACAAATCTCTTAAACTCCGTATACTTATCTTCCTTTTGAAACTTACAAAAATGAAGGACGGTTTAGACACTTTTTGGAGGTTGTCTCGTAAATAAGACGAGGAATCTAGGTAGAATTTGATTATGCTAGTTTTGACATTTTAAAAGACATTATTCGCTTTCTCTCTAACAAAATCTATAAAAATAAATGTGACAATATCTAAAAAGACATAATCAATAGATTTTGATTTTGGTTGGATGCTTAATTATACTTGAAAAATTGTACCGGAACTTTTTATCTCTCGTGTGTAGTCGTCCAATTCGTTTTAGGTCGGATGCTTAATTATACTTAAAAAATTGTATCGGAGCTTTTCCTCTCGTAACCGTGTAATCGTCTATCTCTCCCCTTAACCTTAGCCATGTAAAATATATAAGATTTTTATTTATGTTTGAGTTTATCAATAGATTTGAACAAATGCAAAACCTATTATTTAATTAATTAATTAATTTATAGATAGTATTTTATTTATTTTAATAAATTTAATTAATTATTATTATTTATTAAAATAAATTTATTTATTTATTTTATAAAATAAATTTAAATAAATAATTATTTATTTAGAAAAATAATTTTATTTATTTATTTTAAAGAATTTTATTTATAATATGATTTTATATTTTTATTCTAACTGGACCCTGTTTAAAAAATAGAATGAAAGATATATTGGGCTTAGTTATTAAGATAAAGCCCAAATCTTATTTTTGTTGTTTATATTTTGTTTATAAAAAGAATAAATCCAGGCCACTCTCCTTCAAAAAAGATATTATTTAAAGTAAAACCCATATCAAACGGCCCGGAGAAAGCCCAAGATTCTATTCATTATTTATTTATTTTTATTTAAACAGATTAATACATACCACTTTTATTAATTAATTTGACATCATATCAATTCTACTCAATAAATAAAATTGAAAATTAAACTCATAACCTTTCATTTTATTTTAAGAACTATTCTCTTAACTTGACTATTTTAGTAGGTTTCAAATAAAAAATAAAATAATTTTAATTTTTTAGTTTATCAATTTTCAATAGCGATTATCAAGATTATATATATAAAAAAAACAATTGTTTCTAAAAATAACATATTTGGAATTTCAATGTTAATAGAATTTAGTTATAACTTATATTAGATCAAATTCATATAGGGGTGAGTCATAAACTATAATTAAGGTGAGTTTAATCTTATTGTAAGAAAAATAATTCCATAAATTTATACACTTGAGAATCTAAATACACTTAAAATTTCATGAACAAGCTGCACAACTATATCTTACATTTGCATGTTTAAAGACCAAGTTGTGGGGAATATAACTAAACAATTGTGGGCATTCATCATTCCCCTCATTGATCACCTTTTTGAAATGCCTTGGACGGTTTCTGTATTTGTAACACTTGTTTTCCTCTGCTTCTTATCCAATGAATATGATTTTCACATAAACATACATCATTATTTTCAGGAGTGATCTGTTCTTCATCTTTGTTAAATATACAATCAGCAAGGGTTTTATAATTTTCTTCCTCAATAAATTCTTATTTTCTTTTATAGATTTTCAAGAGTATCTGTAACACTGGTTTTGTTTTTTCCTCAAGGAATCATGGATACTCAAATTCCGTCTTTGGATTTGGTGCCATTATTTTAAGGACTTCTTTTTCTTCTGCAGAAAAATAATTTGGGTCATTATTGATGTATGTGAGGGTGCACTAAAAATCCTGACTTAAATAACTTCAAATGATGACATACAAAAACATAACAATAATAGGTGGAAAAATCTAATATTAACTGTGTTATTTGAATTCTTCAACAATGATAGATTCTGGACGGATTGCCACTCCTCTGAGCTTGTTTGATTTGGGTTGTTTTGTATTTTTTTTGGGATTTTATACAGTTTTTTACAAATTCATTTTTATCATGTTACTATCATCACTGGTAAAAAAATGGTCAAAACCGAGAGTGAAAACTCTCGGTTTTGAGCCTATAACTTTCGGTATAGACCAAAATCCGAGAGTTAAGGTAACTGTCGCCATCCCTCGGTATTGACTCCGTCGTTAAAAATAATTGTGCATTTACCGAAAGATGTCCTCTAGTTCTTGGGTTTTCTTCAAATGAGAAAAACCGAGAGTTATTAGCTTAACCTTCGGTTTTTCCCTTGAAAGAAAAACCGAGAGTTATTGAATGAACCTTCGGTTTTTCCTTTGAAGAAAAACCGAGAGTTATTAAGTTAACCTTTCGGTTTTTCCTTTGAAGAAAAACCAAGAGTTATTAGCTTAACTTTCGGTTTTTTCCTTTGAAGAAAAACCGAGAGTTATTAGCTTAACCTTCGGTTTTTCCCTTTAAAGAAAAACCGAGAGTTATTAGCATAACATTCGGTTTTCCCTTTAAAGAAAAACCGAGAGTTATTTGCTTAACCTTCGGGTTTTCCCTTTAAAGAAAAACCGAGAGTTATTAGCTTAACCTTTGGTTTTTCTCTTTAAAGAAAAACCGAGAGTTATTAGCTTAACCTTTGGTTTTTTCCTTTAAAGAAAAACCGAGAGTTATTAGCTTAACCTTCGGTTTTTCCCTTTAAAGAAAAACCGAAAGCTTCCATTTAACTTTCGGGTTTTCTATTAAAAATTTACAAAATAGCCCTATTGTTTTGTGCTCAACCGAAACCCTATACCGAAACCTAACCTGTTCAGCCAAACCAATCAATTCATAAAACAAAATCATCATTCCAAAATTCTCCAATCAATCATCCCAACAACATGTTTTACATTAAACCATTAAACATATTCAATCAATTCATATAGTCGAAACGTCTTAGAACTAGCTGGTGGGGGGAGGGGGTGGTTAATATATTGCCGCATAAACATTTCAAAACTCTCTAATCTTGCATTCAATTCTAACCTTTCCTTCTCCTGTTTTGCACTTTCCCTATCCATTCTTGAAATCAATTCTACCTTTTCCGCTTGGATTTGATTAATCTTTTGTGTTTTTTCTTCGTTCCTTTTCTTCAATTCCTCAAGTTCCATCGACATTCTTTGATTCTCCTCAAACAATCGATCAGTGACTCGTTGAGAATTGTTAGAACTTCGTAGATCCTGACGAAAGTGTGTGGGTCGGACGCCTGATCCCATACCGAATACTCCCCCATGTTTTTGGGGTCCGAATACTCTCTCCGTCAACTCAAAGTCTGATATTTCTGGTTCATTACTTAGAACTTCCTCCATCTCAACCTGCAAATTTGAAATAATTTGTCAATTATATAATAATTTATAAACTAGTTATAAGTAATTTAATTAAATTCAATTCACTTACAATTTTCTCTTGAACGCGGTCGTCCGGGACGGGAGTTGGGTTTTCTTTTGTCGGTTTTGGGGTACGGGTCCTCTTGAACACTTCAACGACAGATGGAGCCCGTCCCATTTCAATCGCCTGTTGAAAAAAAAAATTATATAACTCATAACAATCTTTATATTAAGTTATTATATAACTCATAACAATCTTACCAACTCTTCTTCAATTTGAGCAAACGGTCTACTTCCCGTATGATGCGGGAATTTCAGCTGCTTTCTGTTAGCTATATTTGTGTTACTATTTTTCTGAAATTCAAATAAAAAAAATTGAAGTTAGAATAACTAATATCATATTTTATTTTAAATTTCTCCGTAAAGAAATGGTTGCGACACACAAACTCCCAATCATCTCGATCGTAGTCTGGTGGAGGATTGTCAAGTACCGCGGCCTCGTCTCCTTTATGGATGTGAATATATTCCTTGTGTAAATCCGAGCGCCATCTATCCCATATCTGTCTGACGTGTCCCATTGCGGTCTTTCGAAAAGAATCAATAGGACCATTAGTAGTCTCGAACGGATCCTGAAAATAAAAACATTCAAATGTTTTAAAATAATTATTGAATGATCAATGTATAATTAATTAATCTTTACCTTCACAACATTCCAAATGTAATCCAATTGGTCAGCACTTAATGCCTTCCACTTCAAAAGACGGTGCGAGACGGCTGAGGGATCCCGCACAACCGACCCCACATGTCTAGACCACCTTGTTCTTCCAACGTCAACACCGCCCGGCCTCTCATCTACCTCTCTAAAAGTGAGAGGAATCCTTGTCCCCACTGGTCTCTTAGATAACGCAATATTCTTGTTTTTCCCTCGTCTCTTGCGGGCACAAGATTCTTCAAAATAGATCAAATTCATAATCAGATATGTGAATCAATTCAAACTATAACTAATTGTAAACAAGTTACCTGTCGATGATGGGTCGGGAGTCGATCCATGATCCTCCTCTTCATCCACGTCATGAGGGTCCTCGTGACCCTCGTCGTCAGCCTCATCGTCCTCATCCCCCACATTAGCAAACGTACTCTCTACAAACTCTTCTGCCTCAGCAGCCTCAACATCCTCGTCTGCTGGGGGAGCAGTAGCTATCGGGACTACAGCAATAGGTGGTGCATCTCTAGTAGACGATTCTCGGAGCCTTAAGTTTTCTGATTGTGCAATGAGGTTCTGGTACGGCTTTAAGAGTTTGCTGGGTGTTTTCCTCATACTCCACCAAGGTTCTTTACTACCTTTAGACATTCTTAATGCATACCATTAATAAATGAGCGACTAATTGAAATAAAGTAGTAATAAGAAATAATATAAAGTAAATAACATATAATCTACCTAATTAATCTGATCTATATATTTGTAAACCGCGGTTTTATTTTTGTCACAATCTTCCAACCGGGTCGGGCTGACATATCAAGGGCGTAGAAGACTTGTTTTGCTTGACTCGCCAATATATACGGGTCTTGACTTTGGGTTTTTAAAAATCAGTTTACATTTATATTTACGAAGCCATATTTATCCACTTTCACTCCTAGTTCCCCGGAGTGTGTATCAAACCACTTACACTTGAATAAAACAACTCGTTTGTGAGAAAAGTATTGCACTTCGATTATATCTGTTAAAACTCCGTAGTATGACATAGTTTCAGACCCATTGAACCCTTCAACAATCACCCCACTATTTTGAGTTGTCAAACCTTCGTCGTGTTTTTCTGTACAGAATTTGTATCCGTTTACTTTACACCAAACATACATAGACGAGTACATACTTGGACCTTCTCCTAAGATCTTGAGGTCTCTTGATATGTCGTTAAATTCGGTTAATTGAGCAACCTATACATACATTTACCCGACATGTAGTTGTTAAAATAAATATAAAGAGTTATAATATATGGTTTATAATGAACTCACTCTATGTTTGAAATATGCGGTAAACGTTTCTCCACGAGACTCGTTGTTATTGCAATACTGCATGTAATCTCTGCAAATAGATCGAATATTAAATAGCATACTTTTTAATGCTAATTAATAACAGCAACATAGAATCTTACATGTAAAAAGGTTCAGCTTCGGGGTAATTTTTCAAAATGTATGAATGAGCTGTCACTCGATCGATATAATCCAAGTTGTATATTTTTCCGTTAGAAAGGTCTTCCAACGATGAAAATATAGAAATGCCCGAGATTTCAGTTTGTGCATTTTCTTGCTCTTCTTCCTCCATATACCTTGCACATAAACTAATACTCTCATTTACAAGATAACTCTCGCTTATAGAGGCTTCTGGGTGGTTATTATTCCGCAAATATCTTTTCATTGTACCCATGTAATGTTCAAACGGATACATCCATCGATACTGAACAGGTCCCCCAAGCAAAGCCTCAAATGACAAGTGAACCGGGAGATGCATCATGATGTCGAAAATTGACGGCGAAAAAATCATTTCAAATTTGCAGAGTGTCAATGTAATATCCATGTACAATTGTTCGAGGTCCGCTTGAATCAACTCTTTGAAACACAACAACCGAAAGAACCGAGACAAATTTACTAACGCATCATACACATTATCTGGAAGTAATCCACGAGTTGCTAAAGGAATAAGATATTCCAACAAAATGTGATAATCATGACTCTTTAATCCCGAAATCTTTTTCTCTTCCAAATTTACACAACCACTGATATTTGAGCAAAAACCATCAGGCAACTTGAGATCTTTCAAGAATTTCCAAAAACGTTTTTTATTATCGGATGTCAAAGTGAAAGGCGCTTCTGGATAATGAACCACTCCTTCATCATTTATAGGATGTAACCATGACTTTATGCCTAATAGTTGTAAGTCTTTACGCGCTTTAGGACCATCCTTCGTCTTCTCTTTCACATTCATTATTGTTCCCAACACGCTATCACAAATATTTTTCTCAATATGCATCACATCCAAATTATGTCTCAATAATAATGATTTCCAATAAGGCAAGCGGAAGAAAATGCTCAATTTGTTCCAATTGTCTCCCCGCGTTTCATGATATATCTTGGTTTTCTTGCTTAGATCCGTACTAAGAATTATGTCTTCTAGGTCTCGTGCTTTCTCGTAACTTTCTTGACCCGTTAACAATCTAGGGGGCTCTCCATAATCAGTTCGACCATCAAACGACTCTTTATCCCTTCTGTATTTGTGCTTTGGTGGAAGGAAGCGTCTATGACCCATGTAACATTGTTTGGAACCATGAACCAATCGAATAGATACCGTGTCGTTGTTACAACAAGGACAAGCAAATTTACCTTTCGTACTCCAGCCCGATAAATTCGCGTATGCGGGAAAGTCGTTAATGGTCCACAACAACGCCGCTCGCATGTTAAAGTATTGCGAGGTGTGTGCATCAAACGTTCTCACACCAGTTTGCCACAGTTCAGTCAACTCGTCGATCAATGGCTGGAGAAATATGTCAATCGCATCTCCCGGACTCTTCGGACCCGGAATTAACATGGATAAAATAAAATTGCTAGAATCCATGCAAGTAGAGGGTGACACATTATAAGGAACGAGAATAACCGGCCAAACACTATATGACTTTTTTCCATTTGCAAATGGTTGAAACCCATCGCTTGATAAACCTAGTCTTACGTTTCGAGATTCAGACGCAAAATCTTTATAATTTTCATCGAACGTTTTCCAGGTTAAGGAATCAGCGGGATGTCTCAACGTATCACTATCAACTCTTCCTTCTTTATGCCATCTCATCATTGGAGCCGTTTTTGAGGACATGTATAGTCTTTGCAGTCTTGGTATTAGAGGGAAATATCTCAACACCTTCTTTGGAATGAATTTCCCATTTTGCTTCTCTCGAACTGTCCCACTTGTTTGGTCGACTTTCCATCTTGAAAGACCACAAACTCTACAAGAATCTTCATTTATGTCGTCTTTCCAAAATAGCATACAGTTGTTCCTACATGCGTCTATCTTGTCATACTTAAGCCCGATATCAGTAATGAATTTTTTACTTTCGTAGTAGGAGTTTGGCAATTGAGCGTCAATCGGTAATATGTAGTCTTTAAGTAGACGCAACAACATATCGAACGAAGAATTTTTCCATTGACAGACATTCTTTATGTGAAGTAGTTTCAATAGTGCCGATGATTTCGTTATTCGAGCACCTTCATACAATGGCCGTTTGGAATCATCAAGCAATTTATAAAATCTCTGCGCATCTTCGACTGGTTCATGGTTGTTCGGGACATCATTAACGTTGGAGAACATATCGTTTATGAAATTGTGCATATAACGTTCTTCATTGACCTCTTCGTTAACTGTATTATTCGTCTCCGTTCTCGGATCGTTGAATTCTGGTACGACATCCTCTGACTGATCATCATCATCATCATCGTAGTCATCGACATCTTGATCGACATCTTCATTAACCACTTGAGTAGTACGTCTTTTTTCTCCATGACAATACCAGTACTCATAATGCACATTTATTCCATAAATGATGAGGTGAGTCTTCACTTCGTCTATTTCCATAAACGGCGTGTTCAAGCATTTCACGCAAGGACATTTCACTTTTTGTCGGGATGTACTCCTAACAGCAAACTCGAGGAATTTGTCAACACCTTCCTCGTAATCTGGATGATCTCGACGTAAGGTCATCCAGCTTTTATCGGGTACTTCCATCTTTCTAATAAAATGGAAAAAAAACCCTTAATTATTTACTTAAATTTGTCTAAATTAATTAGGCTTACATAATGCTAACATATTTTCTACCTAATCTATCATTATCCAACCAAAATTCAACATACATATAATCTAACATTATTTCATTCATACACAATTCATCCCATATAACAATGCTAACCTAAAATCAAATCTAATTCAAACCCAATCTAATCCAACATAATCTAACATAATCTAACAAACATAAATCAAATCAAACATAAATCAAACTTAAATCTAACATGAAAAGCTAACATAATCTAACATAAATCAAATCAAACATAAATCAAACTTAAATCTAACATGAAAAGCTAACATAATCTAATATAAATCAAACATAATACGTAATCTAAAATAAATCAAATCAAACATAAATCAAACTTAAATCTAACATGAAAAGCTAACATAAATCTAACATTAAACTAAACCTAACCAATAATAAACCAACAACAACTAACCTTGCACAAAAAGAGCAACGAAGAAGAGAAGCGGATGTAGATCGACAAGCGGGCAACGGGCGGCTGAAATTCGTAATCCAAACCTAATAACAATAAATTACACCCAAATCAAACCAACCAAAATCAAACCAAAATCAAACCAAAATAAAACCAAAACCTAAATTAAACAAAATCTAACCTAAATCAAACCTCAATTAAACCCAAATCAAACCAACCAAAATCAAACCAAAATCAAACCAAAACCTAAATTAAACAAAATCTAACCTAAATCAAACCTCAATTAAACCCAAATCAAACCAACCAAAATCAAACCAAAATCAAACCAAAACCAAACCAAAACCTAAATTAAACAAAATCTAACCTAAATCAAACCTCAATTAAACCCAAATCAAACCAACCAAAATCAAACCAAAATCAAACCAAAATCAAACCAAAACCTAAATTAAACAAAATCTAACCTAAATCAAACCTCAATTAAACCCAAATCAAACCAACCAAAATCAAACCAAAACCAAACCAAAACCTAAATTAAACAAAATCTAACCTAAATCAAACCTCAATTAAACCCAAATCAAACCAACCAAAATCAAACCAAAATCAAAAACCCAAACCTAAATTAAACGAAATCTAACCTAAATCAAACCTCAATTAAACCCAAATCAAACCAACCAAAATCAAACCAAAATCAAATCAAAACCTAAATTAAACGAAATCTAACCTAAATCAAACCAAAATCAAATCCAATAACACAATCCAATACAATTTCTAAACAATCAAATTCAATTCATACCTAAATCAATTCTAGCATAAATCAATTCATACAAAATCCTAAAATCTAACTAATCTAACCTAAAACCAATCTGTCCTAAAATGAAACTAATATATATAACTTAAAATAAAAAACTAACTAACCTTCAAATGTCTTCGACGGCAGTCTTCAAACAGCGGAGGAGGAGGTTGATTCAATCGGCGTCGCAGCGGAGGAAGTTGCTCCAATCGGGCGGTCTTCAATCCGCGGGATGGTCGTCGTCTTCGGCTGGAAAGTGGGCGGTCTTCAATCGGAAGGCTCGTCTTCGGCTGGAGAGCGGACGGTCTTCAATCGGAAGGCTTCGTCGTCTTCGTCTTCGGAGGTCTTCAATCGGCGCGGGAGGGACGGGAGGGACGGCGTGGAGAAGAAGAGAATAGATGAGAGCGGGGAGAGAGAAAAGGAAACGGGGAAGAATGAAGGGTTTTATTAATTTAAAGGTAATTCCCGAGGGTTATAACAAAACCTCTCGGTTTTTTATTCAAATAAATTCCGAGAGTTAATTGAAAACTCTCGGTTTTTGATTGTTGAATTCCGAGAGTTTATACTAAAACTCTCGGTTTTATATATTTTTTTGTTTTTTCCAATTAAAATTAAATGCCCAAAACCGAGAGTTGTATATTAAACTCTCGGTTTTTATTTTTTATATTTAAATTTAATTGCCCAAATCCGAGAGTTGTATATTAAACTCTCGGTTTTATATTTTTTATAATTAAATTGAATTTTATTAAAACCGAGAGTTTTTGGTAAATCCCTCGTTTTATATGCATATTTCCGAAAGTTATATATTAAACTCTCGGTTTTACAACATCACAAATGATTAAATTATTTGGTTTCTCACTTTCTAATAACGTTGAAGAACATTAATTTAACACATTTGATATCCTTAAAATATTTCCCAATCCATATGATCAAACATTACACAAATACATATGATAATCAAACATAAACATTCATATATATACACTTCTATATATAATCAAACACATTCATAAACATTTTAACATTAAAGACAATCTAAATTTTTAAAATTAAAACACACACTTGATTATATTACTTAGGAGTCTAGATTGGAAGGTAGAAAACCAAAGAATTTAACAATTTTTCAAGTGCTAATTCCGAAAGTTAAATAATTCACTTTCGGAAATAAACCATCAAAACCGAAGTGTTTATATAAAACCCTCGTTCTTGAGAAATGTCAAAACCGAAAGTTTATATAAAACTTTCGGTTTTGATGGTTTATTTCCGAAAGTGAATTATTTAACTTTCGGAATTAGCACTTGAAAAATTGTTAAATTCTTTGGTTTTTCACCTTCTAATGACCTTTGACAACATTAATTTAACACATTTGATGTCTTTAAAATATTGCACAATCCATATGATCAAACATTACATACATTCATAAGATAATCAAACATGAACATTCATATAGACTTCTCTATAATAATCAAACACAATCATAAATATTTGAACATGAAACACAATATAAATTTTTAAAATACAACACAAAATTGATTATATTAGTTAGAAGTTAAGATTAGTGGGTTAAAAACAAAATAATATAACAAACTAGTTAGTGTTAAAACCGAAAGTTATAAAATTAACTTTCGGTTTTGATGTGTTTTTGCGAAGGTTTTAAATATACCTCTCGGTCTAGACCTTGATCAGAAATTTTTGGGAATTCTTAAAACCGAAGGTTTATTTGAAAACCTTCGGTTTTTACCCTTCCCCATACTTAGAAAAAAATAGATTTTTTCAACACATGGGTAAAACCGAAGGTTTATTTGAAAACCTTCGGTTTTTACCCTTCCCCATACTTAGAAAAAAAATTCATTTTTTCAACACAGGGATAAAACCGAAGGTTTATTTGAAAACCTTCGGTTTTTACCCTTCCCCATACTTAGAAAAAAAATTGATTTTTTTTCAACACAGGGGTAAAACCGAAGGTTTATTTGAAAACCTTCGGTTTTTACCCTTCCCCATACTTAGAAAAAAAATTGATTTTTTCAACACAGGGGTAAAACCGAAGGTTTATTTGAAAACCTTCGGTTTTTACCCTTCCCCATACTTAGAAAAAAAATTAGATTTTTTCAATATAGGGGTAAAACCGAAGGTTTATTTGAAAACCTTCGGTTTTTACCCTTCCCCATACTTAGAAAAAAAATTGATTTTTTCAACACAGGGGTAAAACCGAAGGTTTATTTGAAAACCTTCGGTTTTTACCCTTCCCCATACTTAGAAAAAAAATTGATTTTTTCAACACAGGGTAAAACCGAAGGTTTATTTGAAAACCTTCGTTTTTTACCCTCCCTTAGATTTTTTCAAACAGGGGTCAAAACCAAAGATTCATTTGAAAACCTTCGGTTTTTACCTAAAGATTTAAAAAAAATGGGTCAAAACCGAAGGTTTTCAAATAAACCTTCAGTTTTGGCGATACGGTTTTTTTTTTAAAAAAAGGTGAAAAGTCAACAAAAACATAATTATTTAACAACATATTAAACCAAACCAAACCAAACCAAACATAATAACAATAATTCATAAATATTAAAACATAATGCATAAAAATATTAATTGTCATAAACCCATACTAAATCCATAATAAATCTAGAAATTAATTATTAGATGGGGTGGAAGGAGGGGGTGGTTGATTCAGTCGACTCCTCAACAATACAAGTTCCTATTCGAGATTCTCTAATCTCTGAGAACCGAAGGTTTATTTGAAAACCTTCGGTTTTTACCCTTCCCCATACTTAGAAAAAAAATTGATTTTTTCAACACAGGGGTAAAACCGAAGGTTTATTTGAAAACCTTCGGTTTTTACCCTTCCCCATACTTAGAAAAAAAATTGATTTTTTCAACACAGGGTAAAACCGAAGGTTTATTTGAAAACCTTCGTTTTTTACCCTCCCTTAGATTTTTTCAAACAGGGGTCAAAACCAAAGATTCATTTGAAAACCTTCGGTTTTTACCTAAAGATTTAAAAAAAATGGGTCAAAACCGAAGGTTTTCAAATAAACCTTCAGTTTTGGCGATACGGTTTTTTTTAAAAAAAAGGTGAAAAGTCAACAAAAACATAATTATTTAACAACATATTAAACCAAACCAAACCAAACCAAACATAATAACAATAATTCATAAATATTAAAACATAATGCATAAAAATATTAATTGTCATAAACCCATACTAAATCCATAATAAATCTAGAAATTAATTATTAGATGGGGTGGAAGGAGGGGGTGGTTGATTCAGTCGACTCCTCAACAATACAAGTTCCTATTCGAGATTCTCTAATCTCTGAGACATTTCGGCCCGGTCCGCTTTGATTTCACTGAGCAAACGACCTCTTTCCGCATCCCTTAATCGGATTTGTTCCATTTCCAGCGTCATCTTTCTTACCTCTTCCTCACGTGCCGCAATTTCTGATTGTGCTATCAGATTCTGGTAACACAGAGGCAGTTTCTCCGGTGTAGCCGAAGTCTATTCCATGTCGAATCACCCATATCCTAAATGCATTTCAGATATATGTATATATATATTAATCAAACAAAATAACGTAAACTAACATAAATCTAGATCTATAATATATATATATATATAAACTTAAGAAATCTAAATCTTATAATAAACAAAACAAAAAAAACCAAATGAAACAAATTACCTGAAGAGAGGAGAAGAACCCGCGGCTTGGAGGAGGCAGGCGGCGGCGGCGGAAGAGAGAGAAAGGAGAAATGAGCGGAATGAAAAAGAGAAGGGTTAGGGTATGTATTTATAGAGGTTGATGCCGAAGGTTTTCAAAAAACTTTCGGTTTTGATATTAGTCAAAACCGAGGGTTTATTAAAAAACCTTCGGAAAAAACTATTTCAAAAATTAGAATTTTTTTTATTGAGCAAAACCGAAGGGTCTGTGTAAAACTTTCGGAAATGAAATTTTCAAAAAAGGCAAAACCGAAGGTTCTTTGAATAACCTTCGTAATTAAAAAACCAAGGGATTTCAAAACCGAAGGTTTTTACAAAAACCTTCGCAATTAACCCACATCCAACACTTAGAATTTTTTTGGGTTTTTTGGGTTTTTTGGGAAGGTAAAAACCGAAAGTTCTTTGTAGAACTTTCGGTAATAATGAATAAACCCGAAGGTTTTACACCCCTCTCGGAATCTATTTTTTATACCGAAAGATTTGTTCCTCTCGGGAGTATTTAGGAGAGTTTTACAAAACCTTCGGTAAAAACCGTCGGTAAAGGTCATTTTTTTACCAGTGCATTCTACTAATCAAATCACACATTTAATCAACTAAAATACTAAAATACCTTATTCTATTTTAAAATAAATCATTTTTAAATATAAAAGACATATAAATTTAACAAATAAAAAAATCCAAATTACATACTTTTCCATAAAACAAGGTTTTTTATTTTACAAAATCCCAAAAAACCTAATGTTACAAGCCCTAACTATATTCCTATCGTGAATATTTCTTTGTCTGAAAGATCTGATCAGATTATAAAATAAACTGATGAAAAATTATAAGATCATAATTTGATACTTTATATAAAATATCCTAACTAGTAATATATATATTGAATGATACGAATTTATATATCTCTAAATGTGGAACATTTCATGCATTTTTTCTTTTTCAAATTATGAAATTGGTAACAATCTAGTGGTGAATATTAGATTTTGAAAAGAGGTAAACATAATTTGAATAACACTAAAATTTCAAATTAAATGAGTGGATAGACGCCATAAAAGTAAACAGCAATTTAGATAACAAAATATTATTGAAAGAACTATTAAAAACAATTAACTAAATATATGAATTAGAAGGTGTGAATACCTGGAGCTGGATTCGATTCATACTGAAAGCATTTTTGTTGAAATTAATGTCACGGCAGTGTAACGTTGTGTTAACATCTTCCACGGAATAAACTATTATCTAAAATAAAATAAAATAAATTACAAATAGTGGAATATCAATTTGAAGACAAAATGAAAATACTTTTTGAAAGCGATGTTATGACCGACAATCCTGTTTGCGACATCAAGTTGGTGTTGAACTAATCAACCTTCAAAGTCAATTGTAGTAAGGTGATGTATCTTATATTAATATAATATAAGATGAAAGATAAAAGAACTCATAATCAGAACACAATAAAATAAAAACAGGAGAACAACAAGTATTTAAATAATGTACGAAACGTGTAATTAGGGTTTCTTATAAGTTAAATACAATACTATTATTGGGCCTCGACCCACCCAACAATTATTAGGGCATCGATTGATTCTACCCATGAAATAAAATGAAACAAGATAATAAGTGATTAGTCTTATTTTCAAATTATATATTGATTTATATATTCTCAAAATTTATTATATTTATTATAGTACTTAATTATTTATTAATTAAAGTCACTCAATCTTATTTATTTGAATTTTAATATAAATATAAAGTAATAATAGTATGTTATAATTTGTTTAAATCATTTTTTTGACAAACTTGAAAAAATTATAAAAATTTAGCTAAAATTATAATTATTATATTGATGAGAAATATTTTGTTATATCCTAATTGAACTATCATTTTTTAGTACAACCATTTCATATTATTATAAACGTTTTCTCTTATAATCCTCGTTCAACAATTAATATATCACTTAATTCTCTAACAATTTTATGATATTATAGACCATCATTTTACACACAATCATCTTATCCTATTACGTATATCAACAAACATATCATTTGTACTCCAAAATTAAACTATTATTTCGAGTAGATTCAAACTCTTGACTTTTATTATAAATTATGAACACTAACCATTATACCACTTAAAATTGTTGATTTATTTTTATAACTTATCGATGAATATACAATTGATATGACTAATTATTAAAAATAAATCACTCAACTTAAATTTAAAAATTATTTTTTTTATTTTAAATACCTAATCCTTTTCACTCTCGCCTCCTATATTTGAGTATAAAGAGAAACAAATAAACAAACAAATTAATTCATTTTTATATAAATATATTATGAATTAATTTTTAAATAAGTTGTTATATATATTTTTAATATATAATTATATAAATATAAAATAATTAATAAAAAAATATTTATCTATTATATAATTATTTATTAAAAAAGAAAATAAAATAAAATTAGAAAGAAAATATTTTTGACATTCTTAATTAATATACATTTATTAATTTTTTAAATTAGAGAAAATAATTATAAAAGAATTATTTTTGGTATAACCAATACCCATATACCCGTTAACTCATGTTTGAGTTTATATTAAATGAATCAACACAAATCATTTTGTTTACTTGCAAATTCTTGCTATACGATAAAAATATAAAATAATTTATAAAAGCTCATAATTATATATATTAATTATATATATGAATATTATATATATATAATTATGAGAAAAAATAAGATAGAAATATATATATAAATTTAAAATTATATAAATAAATTTAAAATATTATTAAATTAGTTGGTTAAAATCTTAAAGTTACATTATTAGAAATATATATCAGTAAGAGTGGAATCTCATAAATATTCTATAGGGCATTCATTATTAGCTCTCGATAATAACTATTATTATCGAGAGCCATTAGATATTCATTTATTATTTTCACTAATAGTCATTAGTTACTACTTTCGGAGATAATATTCTAATTTTGCCCTAATACGCGAATGCTTATTTCTTTCTTCTTTCACCGCCACTCTCCGATTGTTATTTCCGCGCTTTCTTTTGTTACTTGGTTTAGTATCGGCTCAAATTTCCGCATCTTTTGATCATATGAGATCTACCTCTCTTTTGTCTGTATTCCACACTTCTTGATTCACTTTATATGTTCTTATTTTAGCTTGCTACATAGGATTTGAATTGCTTTCAAGAGTCATTTGAGGGGCGGTGGATCGTGTCAGAGATGGATCACTACAAAGGTATTATCAATTATATTTTCTTTTATTCTTAGGTGTTGATGTTTAGCAAGCTTTCTTATGAGTGAGTGAGATATTTAATAAGGAAAATAAAAATCTCGAGATATGTTTTGAAATATGGAGCGGAATGTTTTGAGTGAGATATGTTTGTAACTTCTAAAAACTATATTGCTAACATATGTATTGTGTAAATTCTTTTATTTGAGCAACTTGAACTATTATGTGTTTGAAATTAAATGGCTGCAAAGTATGCTTATTTGAAGTGAAATATGTACAAACCTACCTGTAGGGAATTTTCTTCCTAATCATCAAAGAACTAAGAAATATAACAGCAAGAAACCAATAAAACAACACAAGATTTGATATCGGAGTTCGACCCAAAAAAGATGGTCTACGTCTCCGTCGAGCTCTGTTACGAACTCGATTCCACTATCACAATTAAACGTTTCAATTACACCTCGTTCTTTATATATATCACTCACACCTCTAAAATCTCTAGCCCTCTTGTGTGAATTACTCATATATATATAAACAACTTGTCCTAACTAACTTAACAAACTTAAAAACCTTAAGCCTTTGACACTTTATTTAATTGGGCCTATTTAATTGGGCCTGACCCATCAACTCAATTTCAACAATCTCCACCTTGGGTTGAAGGGTCCTTCTCTTGTTTTAGTGAAATCGAATATGTTTATCACTTCATTGCTCGAAGCCTTCATTGCACTAAATCTCTTGAACTCTAAGCAAATCCAAACAATGTCTGAATTTACTTAGAGGTAGTACCTTGGTTCCAACATCAGCCGGGTTATCTTCTGTTCCAACCTTGTTGATTGAAACTACCATTTGTGCTATCTTCTCTCGAATGAAATGGTGCTTGATATCCACGTGTTTTGTTCTGTCATGGAACACGGGATTCATGCACAAGTGTAGTGCACTTTGGCTATCTGTGAACACCGTCGCAGGTTCTTCGAACACCTTCAGTTCTTGCAGCAGACCCTAAATCCACATTGCTTCCTTTACAGCTTCAGTTGATGCGATATATTCGGCTTCTATTGTTGATAAGGCCACTACTGATTGCAACTGGCTCTTCCAACTGATACAGTTACCGTTCACCAAAAAATAGAAAGCCGAAGTTGATTTCCTTGAGTCTTTATCTCCTGCATAGTCTGAGTCCACGTAACCAATTACACTAACCTCTGCTCCACTTCTTTTCTTGTAACATATCCCCACATTAGTAGTCGAGGCTATGTATCTTAGTAACCACTTCATTGCGAGCCAATGTTCACGGCCTAAACTCGCCATAAACCTGCTCAAGACACTAATCGCATGTGCCAAGTCTGGCCTGGTACAGACCATTGAGTACATCACAGACCCAACTGCACTTGAATACGGAATCTTTTCCATGTAAGTCTGATCTGACCTAATTTTGCCGAGTTCACAGACGACATCAGATACTGATTTGTGATCGGCAACTTTGCTGGCTTAGCTCCTCAAATTTCGAACTTGTCAATCACCTTCTCGAGATAACCTTGCTGGCTGAGAGTCATTATACCATTCTTCCTGTCTCTCTTAATCCTTATCCCAAGAATCTTAGCAGCTTTGCCTAAGTCCTTCATATCGAACTCAGAACTTAGAACAATTTTTAACTTCTTCACACTTGAAGCTTCTTTGCTGATTAGTAGCATATCATCTACATATAGCAGAAGATAATCAGCTTCAAGTATATTCTTCCCTCTAAAGTATAAACAAGTATCATAGCTACTCCTCATAAAGCCTTGTTGTGTAATAAACGCATCAAACCGTAAGTACCACCGCCTTGGTGATTGTTTGAGTCCATACAATGACTTTCTAAGCAAACACACCATGTTCTTCTCTTGCTGAACTTTGAACCCTTTTGGCTTCTCCATGTAGATGGTTTCCTCTAGATTTCCATGAAGAAACGCAGTCTTAACATTCATCTGTTCTAAATCAAGATCGAACTGAGTTACCAGCGAGAGCATTATCCGAATGGTTTTGTACTTAACAACTGGTGAGAAGATCTCATTATAGTCCACTCCTTCCTTTTGAGAGAACCCTTTAGCAACTAATCTTGCTTTGTACTTGACCCCCTCCTGAATTGAAATACCTTCCTTGATCTTATAGATCCACCTGCACTTGATTACAGATTGTTTGACAGGCCTTGGAACAATCTCCCAAGTTGAATTTTTATAAAGTGAATTCATTTCTTCCTTCATAGCTTCCATCCACTTGGATCTATCACTATAACTCAAAGCTTCTTTGAAATCTTCCGGCTCAGTTTTGTCTAACTCAACTGCTGTCATAAACGCATATGCCAACATATCGGTATAAGCTGAGAACCCATACCTTGGATGGGTTTTGGTTGCCTCCTTTCCTTGTCCCTTGCGAGTTGATAACTAGCTTCCGACTGAGTTGTAATTTCCTCGTCTTGTGCCACAACAGGTTCAACATCTGTACCAGTAAATTTCTCCTAATTATCAGCAACCATTTTAGTGTCTTGATCTGAAATCAATGGCTCCACCTGACCATGATCCCCTGCATTACTCTCCACTTGACCAGTCCCCTGCTCGCTTTTACCCAAGTCACCTTGATTAGATTGATTCTGAGAGAGACACATAAACTCCTCTTCATTGAATACTACGTCTTTGCTGTTTATGGTTTTAAAACCACCGGACTGTTTTAACCACATCCTATAACCTTTCACTCCTTGAGGATACCCAAGAAACACACACTTCACACTTCTTGGCTCTAACTTGCCTTCCTTTTGATGAGAAAAGGCTGTACATCCAAATGGTCTAAGATGAGACAAATCTGGAGGCTTACCAGTCCACATTTCTTCAGGAGTTTTGAACTCAATTGCTGTCGACGGACATCGATTCACCAAATATGCTGCTGTCATTACAACTTCTCCCCAAAAGGACTTGGACAAACCTGCCCCGAAAAGCATGCATCGAGACTTATCTAACAAAGTCCGATTCATTCGTTCAGCAACTCCGTTTTGCTGGGGTGTGGATCGAACTGTTCTATGTCTTTGAACCCCTAGCTCACGACAATGACTATCAAATACTTCGTTGCAAAACTCTAACCCATTATCTGTTCTTAGGATCTTTAATTTTCTACCTGTCAGATTCTCAACCAAAGTCTGCCATGTTTTGAACTTCTCAAAAGCATCACTTTTGTGTTTCAATAGATAAACCCATACTTTACGAGAATAATCATCTACGATTGATAAGAAATACGAGTTACCTCCATGCGTCGATGTTTTCTCAGGACTCCATAAGTCTGAATGGACATACTCCAACACGCCATTGGACTTATGAACCCCGGTCTTAAATTTCTACTGATGCTGCTTGCCTAACACGCAATGCTCGCAAAAGTTTAGACCCTTGACTCTATCTGAGACTAATATATTCTTGTCGCTGAGAATCTGCAAACCCTTCTCACTGATGTGACCGAGCCTCCGATGCCATATCGTGGCCTTCTTGTCTTCATCTGAAACTACAAGTGAAGACTGTCTCGACACAGTCTCACCAATCAACTGATACAAACCTTCTTGTTTGATACCTTGCATCATTAACCTGTTTTCCTTCATTATGTTCATCTTCCCCGACACTATCTGATTTGTGTATCCTAAGTCATCAAGAATCCCGAGAGAAACGAGGTTTCGTGACAGCTGAGGCACGAACCTGACTTGTTTCAGAACCCTTACAACACCATCGAACATTTTTATGCTAACATCTCCAATACCTTCTACTTGACATGCATTGCTATTTCCCATCAGCACCTTGCAACCACTCAGTTTCTGGAAATTAGAGATCCAATCTTTTCTGTACGTCATGTGGAAAGTACAACCGGAATCAAGAACCCAGTCCCTCCTAGTATCTTCCATTGACGTCATTAAGACCTCTCCACTATCATAACCATCACCATAATTCGTTGATTCTTTAGTCTCCACTTGCTTTTTCTTGTTATCTTTTAGCCAGCTATAGCAGTGGTTTCGAAGATGACCAACCTTTCCACAATGATAGCATTTTCTTGTTTCCGTAGATTCCGATTGTGATGTTTTGCTTTTCTTGTCTTTTGATTTGTTATTGGTGCGAGGTTGCCCTTTGAAGAAGTTTTTCCCTTTGGCCATGTAATTCTCACCATTCGAACTCACTTTCTTTTCTGTTCTTAATTCCAACTCTCTCAACTTTAATGCCGAAATCACCTCTTCAAGAGTGATACTTGTTCGTACATATTTGATCGCATTACGGACTTCCTTGTAGGATTCGGGAAGAGAGTTGAGGATTATTATTGCCTGATTTTCATTTCTCATTGCTTCGTTCTCGCCTGAGTTTGCCAACTCGATATTGAGTTTCAAGAACTCATCAAGATTTTGAGTAAGAGTCTTTTCTGGCATCATCTTGTAACTGAACAACCTTTCTTTCAAATAAATCTTGTTGATCAAAGATTTGGATTGGAACAGCTCGTCTAGGCGCCTCCACATCGATGTTGGAGTCTTCTCATTGTTTATCAACCGGATTACAGAATCTGAGAGATGAAAAATGATTGTACCAATCGTTGTCTCTGTCATCTCGATCTTTTAATCTTTATTCATCTCCAGTGGCCATGAGACTGGTTCTTCTAGAGTTCGCAGAAGATGCTGCTGTGCCAAGAGAGCCCTGATTTTCCGCTGCCAAATGCGAAAATCTCCATTGCCATCGAACTTGTCAATGTCAGTCTTCATGCTTGAGATGGACTGCCACTGGAATTCCCAAGGTACTGTCTTCTGTGTTGATCTCTTTCTGGTATAATATTGAACCTTGTCCACTTTGTCTTTTTCTGCGCCTGAGCCGGAATCTTCCGTATCACTAGCCAACATTAAAGACCTTTCCAAGATTCCTCAAGATTCTCCAAGATTGATTCTAATCTTGCCCAAACCGAGCTCTAATACCACTGTAAGGAATTTCCCTCCTAATCAATCAAAGAACTAAGAAATATAACAGCAAGAAACCAATAAAACAACAAAAGATTTGATATCGGAGTTCGACCCAAAAAAGATGGTCTATGTCTCCGTCGAGCTCTGTTACGAACTCGATTCCACTATCACAATTTAACGTTTCAGTTACACCTCGTTCTTTATATATATCACTCACACCTCTAAAATCTCTAGCCCTCTTGTGTGAATTACTCATATATATATAAACAACTTGTCCTAACTAACTTAACAAACTTAACAACCTTAACCCTTTGACATTTTATTTAATTGAGCCATTTAATTGGGCCTGACCCATCAACTCAATTTCAACACTACCAAACCAAACTTTGGATTACACTCAATTGATGATTTTGATTGCTTCACTGCGTATCAGCACAACCAACCATTTGGGATATAGGAAAATGGATATAGATGAATTGGACGTGTTGAATCTGGCGAAAAAACTAACAACCGCTTCTAAGTCTTCCGACATCTTCGATTCCAGCGTTTCCTTCAATGTTCCAATTTCGACATCGAGCTAGTCTCCGATTCACATCCTAAGTCCATCGTAGAATAGCAGCAACGAGTCAAGAACAAGGTTGGTTGACGACTTCTTTGATCCATCCTTTTGTTTCACGGTTTTTGTTTTATATAATTAATGTGTTTGTTTTTTGTTCATTGTTTCAGTATAGTTTCAGGTTTCATGTTTTCGCTAAACCAAATTGTTTTGGTTCCATTTTAGGTTTCCGTTTTCGCTAATTAAGTTAACAATTAAACCTTTATAAGTAGATAACTTAGATATTTGTTATTTTTTTACCTCATTTTGTGATTTTTGAAAATTAGAAGAAACCGCATGCTATTATAACTCAACCACTTGACCTGTTAGATCCTCAACTATTGGTAAGTAATTGAGAATAATCCTAAGTTTATTTTAAAAGGTTTAATCTAAAGTTCATATATCATCGATAGGAAATGTGTTGAAATAGAGAGATCCAGATTCCAAAAGCAAAAGCGGTCCGTCTGTAAGCATGCATACCTGATTTCCTTCTCCTTTTTTCTCAATTGTGCTTTTGATATTATGAGTACCAATTGTGATCCATTTGATTCGATCTAATCTATGGATCGAGCTTAATTCACCTCTTTTCGTTTTATATATATTGAATGTTTTTTTAGGAAAAACGACTTAGCGTCATTTCATTAAAAATTCCCAAAAGTGGGAAAAAAACCACGAGTTTAAGAGATCATTCTAGACAGGCCTAGAATGATTTTGAAGTCGTAACATTCTGAGTAAAAGCTAAAAAGCTAAAAACGTAAAATTATCTGATTACAATGCTTTCAATTCTAGTGAGTTTAAAAACGGTAAATTCCAGTTCCTATAAATATTCCAGTTCTGCTCCGTGCTTGGAATTCTTGTCCACGTTCCCATGAGGGCGCTGTAGTCCGATACAATATCTTTCCATAACTCTTCAACGCTCCTGCGAGTTCTGTCATATACCCTTGCATTCCGTTCTTGCCAAATATTATACACCACTGCTCCAAAGCCGCACTTGAACACGCTTGTTGTAAATCTATTTCCCTTGGCTTTGAGTAGTGCTGAATCTTTGATTTCATTCCATTCGCTCGGGAAACTGATCAGTTCCAGGCTTTTATAGAATCTGTCCCAAAGCTTTGAAGTAATACAACAGCTCCCGAATAGGTGATCTATGATTTCTTCATTTCCTCTACATAGAAGATAGTTCATGTCCAGGATGCTTATATACTTGCTGATACGATCACGAGTGTTGAGTCTTTCCCAGAAGGCGAGCCATAGGATGAACTAGTGTCTAAGGATAATCTTCGTTGACCATACAAGAGGAGCCCATTCTACTTTCTGTGTTTTTTCCCGGGTTACCTCCCATATTTTCTTCGATACCAGCTTTCCATTATCCTCAGCTTTCCATTCATGAATATCCGGTCTGTCGTGTAGTTGTATGTTACTTATATGATCAAGTATTCTCTGTCCTTCTGGATTTCTTCTCAGGAGTGAGTCTCAATTTCCGTCTTTAATGTCTCTAATTTTCGCTTCTGTGCAGTCCCTTCTGATGCGGGTATTTTGAAACTCTTCCTTATGGATGATAGACTGGTTTTCGTACCAAGGGTCGTGCCAGAATAGAGTGCCTTTCCCGTCCCCTAGCCGGATGTCATAAAGATCTGCAATATCGCTTCTTAGTTTAAAAATCTTTTTTAGAGACCAGCTCATACCTTCATGAATTTTGCAGGTCCAAATGCTGGTTTCGTATTTCATAAACCTCGTAAGCACTCATTTAATCCATAGTGACTCCTTATTGCGCTCTAAAGTCCACAAATGCTTGAAGGTGAGAGCCTTGTTCCACTCGATATAGTTCTTCAAGCCGATGCCTCCCTCGTCCTTCGGTTTGCAGAGAGCGGTCCATTTGACTTTTTTTCCTCCTCTTCCGCTACTGCCCCAGATAAAGTTCCTCATTAGTATATCGAGCTCCTTCATTACCTTCTTCGGAATGACCATTTACTGCGTTTAGTAGCCAACTATGCCCATGACCACTGTTTTGATAAGTTCGATCCTCCCTACATAAGAAAGTTTTTTCACTGCCCAGCCAGATATCGTGTTTTTTACCTTTTCAATTAGCGGCTTGCAGTGTGAGATCTCGATCTGCTTCGCGGTTAACGAAATTCCTAAGTACCTTACGGAAAAACTTCCTTCCTTGATGCCCATGATGTTGAAGATGTCCTGCTTCGTTTCGTCATTTACGCCTCCATAAAATGCCACACTTTTGCTTTCATTAATAGTTAAACCTCCTCTACCTCACAGAATGGGTGAAAGATATATTGAATGTTTCAATTATAGAGATAAAACATGAACATAGGTAACTGAATCTGAATTATTTAATTTGATGTTGATCGTGGCAGAAAAAAGATAATAATATATTAATATGTCTGTCGACGGATTCGTACGAAGAGGCCATTACAGAACTGCAGGCTTCTTAGGTAATTCGATTACGCTTTACTTTCACTGAGAGCTAAAGAAAGGCTCTCGGTAATAATTTAAGAATTATCTCCGAAGGTGGTAAGGACTCTCAGTGATATTATTATTTTCGAGAGCTTTCGGTGATATGTATATTTTTTTCACCGATAGTGACATCAGCGACACCTTCCGATAACATTTATTGTCCTCGGCGAAAATAATCACCTCTTTCTCCGAAAGTTTATGCCCTAGTTAAAAATTATTTTTTTACTAATCATGTTTATCAAATTTTATGTTTATTTTAAAATATAAAAATTATTAACAATTAATTAAAATAAAGGCTTATTTATGAAATTATATCTGACTCAAAATCCTCCCATTTTTAAACTTATATAGTTAGGTTGTAAGACCTATTTAAATTAACCACGATTCAACCAATTCTTTCTAATTACATAAAGAATATTCCCAATTTGTATTGACCAAAATACATACACTTTGAGTTTATATATATATATATATATTTTTTTTGTTAATCTATAATTTATATATTAGTTATTTATTATTCATTAGAGAATAGGAAAATGTTAACTTTATTTGAAATTTTCTTTTGTGTTACAAGAAAAGTAAATTAAGATTCTGTGTCAAAAAGTAATAAATTAAGATTGATAAAAAGATTTAGATTTAAATTTTAGGAAATCATATATATTTTTCTCTCTTAAATCACATTTGGTAATTAATTAAATATTAAATATACCATGATGGTATTCTATATATATATATATATATATATATATATATATATATATATATATATATATATTATAAACATAAATGTCTTTTAATATTTTCAAAAATACATTTATTAAAAATAATATTTGTATTATTTATTTTAAATTATTAAAGTTAGTACTTATTTATTATATATTTATATTTTTAAAAGGGTCAGAGAAACTGATTTAAATTATAATTATTAAGTGTTTTATAAAAAAAAAAAAAAAATATTATTTCTATAATATAATTCTATTGCATGCAGAAAATTTAAAAAAACTGACAAGAAGGAAAACTTATAAAATTACGTTTTTTTCCAATAATTATAAATATATAAATATTATGAAAACTGTTTCAAATTTATTTTATCTCTCATTTTATAAACTTAAAATAAAAAAAAAATAAAAAAAAAACAAACAAATTAATAAATTTTATAGGCTTATTGGAAATACTACTCAACCATCTAACCAAACACATCATTTAGATGTGGATAGTTGATGAGTCAAGACTGTCAAAATTAATATTTTACTTAAAATCATTTAAGTAAACTCCTAAATTATAGAATTTACTTAAAATACTAAGAGTTTAATTTGAAAAAATAATAGTTATATATTATTATTTATATATAATTAAATATTTTATACTAAGCCAATTAATTTTATTTATATATTTAAATATAAAATTAAATAAATAATAATAATGAGTAAATAACACTATAAACAAAATACACTTACAAAATTAATTATTTGAATAAATAATAACTTTATTTTGTAAAATTAAAAAATATTTATAAACTCATAAACTTATAAAATCTTATTATCATAAATTTAAAATGGTAAAAGTTTACCTATTTATGAGTTTAAGTAAAATCAGACTCGTTAACTTTATTTGAAATCGTAAAATTGTAAAATTTTAAAAGTGTTCTAATAGTATTCTAATAGTATTGTGTTTGGGGCTTATATCTGGCTTATTTTGTTTATGCTTAATTCACTCTATTCATTATTAACATTTTATATAAATTAATGATATAAAAAATATATTATTTATATATTTAATATTTTAAATAAAAAATATTATTTAAATCTAAATAATTTTAAATTTATTTTAATAATTTGTAAAAATTAAGTTTCATTTACACCTATTTTTAAATTTATCAAGAATATAAAGTTGAAAAACCTTTAAATCAGGACACATTTATGTAGTATGAATTTTATTTTTATTTTGACAGTGAAAATATGACTTACCTATTTACTTCTTAATTGTTTTCAATTTAATTCCGTATTTGTTTATCTAAATATTAAAAATGATAAAATTTACTTTTACTTATTTTACTTAAATAAAATTTGTTATTATTTTCATTTCAACCTAAATTATTTTCAAAATCACCGCAAATTCCAATCAAATTACAAATCAAATTATATAAAGTTTTACTCGATCATATAATATTACTTATTATTATATACTTATTTAAAAAATTAAAAATATTAAAAAATTAACAAACCAATTCATTTAATTTTTTTTTATATTTTTTATATCTGGATTATTTAATAATTAAATTAAGTAAATATTGACATTTATAAAAAATAGACAAATAAATAAATTAAATATAATAAATTGTTTAAAAATAAATAAATTATTATAATAAATAATTAGAAAATTTAAAAATTTATTTTAAATTAAAATATACAAATAATTATAAAAATATGTGTAATTAAAAATTGTTCTTTTATAACGTGTTTTTTTTATAATAATAAATTATTATAATAGAAAATGAAATAAATATTAAAAAATATTTAAAATTAATATATTAATTAAATAAAAACATATGTGCTAATAAAAAATAATTTATAAAATATCATAATTTATTTTTAAAAATAATAAATTATTATAATATATAATTAGACAAATATTAATTTTTTTAAAAGTAAATAAATAAATAAATAAATATATATATAAATAATTAAATAAATTATATGATAATAAAAAAAGTATTCTTTAGTCATAATTTTTTTTTATAATAATAAATAAGTTAAAATTCATTTCTCAATAATTTAAAACTTAACCTATTTAGTTAAATATATTTTTATATTTTTAAATTTAAATATTTTTATTATTTTAATTTTAATTTTTTTTTCTTCTATAAATTTTTTAAAAAAATATTTTTTTATTTCAGTACTTTTAATTAATATATATACAATTATTTTTAATTAAAACATAACATTAATATTATTTTTTTCTCAATTATTTTTTATAATAATAAATAAGTTTTAAATACATTAATAAATAATTTTAAAACTTAACGTAATTCATTAAATATATTTTAAAATCTAATAAAAATAATTTCTCAATTTCGCCTTTCGGTATGATATTAGGCATTTACTCACTCTCCGTGGACGAACTTTGCGGTCTTAAAAAAAATGCATTCTTAAACATTCAATTACACGTTTTGGTACGATCTTAGGCTTTGACTCTCCCTTTGTGGACACGACTCATTGAGTTTTATCACCAATATTTTAACACCATTATGTTGTGGTGTGTACGACATAGACCTATGCCTTTTAATACCCCATGTAGCACATAAATCATTCATCTGTTTATTACAAAACTTAAGACCATTATCTGTAATAAGAGTTTTGATTCTCTTACCTGTTTGATACTCAATCAAAATATTCCACTCTTTAAACTTTTCAAAAACATCAGACTTATGTTCTAAAAGTAACACCCAAACTTTCCTAGAATAATCATCTATGATGGACATAATATATTGGTTCCTCCGTGTGTAGCAACACTAGAGGGACCCCACACATTAGCATGCAAATATTCAAAGATATCAGTACACTTAGACACGTTTGGGTAGGAGGAGATGGGAAAACTCACCTTCTGCTGTTTTCCTAGCACACATGATTCATAGAATAGGATGGGGACAATTTATCACTACTAAAGTGACCACCTTTATGTAAAATCTCTAGAACCTTTTTACTCATGTGACCTAATCTATTATGCCAAAGAATAGAGTTATCACCAATCACAGAGTTCACAGAGTCACAAACAGTCTCAGCAAGACACATATACAAATTGTTCATCTTTTTAGGAGTAAAGATAACAAGAGACCCACAGAAAATTTTCATGACACCTTTCTATCACTTTCCCTCTAAACCATCATTCTCAAGAGATGCACAAGACATCAAATTATAACGCAAAAAAGGAACATGCCTCACATTATTTAAAGTAAATACAACACCATAAGAGAACCTTAGGCATACATCACCTATTCCTAACACATTGCAAATTTTCAAACTGAAGCTATGCAGAGGCCCCTGCTTTATCCCCATTGGCAAAGAGATCCCCGACTCCCCATTTTTGGACGCAACTCCAGAGTCTGCCGCATGGAAATGTGCTCGACCTGACTTTCATGTGTGAGCTATGTAAATGTTTGCTGATCGGCTCGGCTCGGCTCGGCTCGGCTCGGCTCGGCTTGCTAATTGGCTGGGCTGGTCATAAATTTTATTTATTATATTCATTTAATTAATTATTTATACCACTATAGTTTTATATATTAAACTATTTCTACTCTATGTTGGGTGTGAATGCGATTGGACTTTGGCTCAGTCTTCTTGTTTATCGATTCCGTTGCACCGCCATCTCACACAAAGGAGATAAACCACTCACTAGAATCCAAATACTACAAAAGAATTTGACCTCTATCTCCCACTAAGAGAGTAGTATATATTTATATTATTAGTTCAATTTCATTAAGTGAGTTACTAAAGATTGAGTCACAATGTTGGGCCAACTAATACCCAACAATCTCCACCTTTGGCCCAAAATAGTGCAAAACACAATCACAAGACACATCATCGCCAATTTATTACCACCGAGGAAACAAAAAGAATACCCAAGGTAAACTCGTGTCACAAAGACCAAGGGCAAGAGCACAAAGCATGCAAAAATCACAAAGATCAAACGCAAGAACACAAAAATCAAACGCAAGAGCACAAAGCATGAAAAAATCACAAAGATTGAAGGCAAGATCACAAAGCATGCCATGCCCACAAAGGACAAACCTCAAAGAGCTTTCCCTAAGTCAAAGTTTAAAATCCGTTGACATGAAATTAATTTTTCATCAGGTAAACACTTAGTACCCATATCAGTAGGATTAAATTCCGAAGGAATTTTCTCTAACTTAACAATACCCTTTTCAACAATATCCCGAATGTAATGAAACTTAACATCAATGTGTTTAGTTATATCATGAAAAACATAATTTTTACACAGTTGAATAGCAGATTGACTATTAGAAAACACAACCACATTTTTGTCAAGAAAACCAATTTCAGACAAAACAACCCTAATCCAAATTGCTTCCTTAAAAGCTTTAGTGGCAACTACATACTCAAATTCTGTAGTAGATAAATCAACAATGTGTTGAAGTTGAGACTTCCAACTTATGCAAGAGCCACACAAAGTAAACACATATAAAGTAGTAGACTTTCTATTATCTCTATCATTAGCATAATTGAAATCCGCGTAACCAACCAACTTTGTACATATATAACACTTAGAGAAAGTCAAGCCAACATCAACAGTGGTTTTAGATATCTCAAAAGCCATTTCAAAGAATTCTAATGAGGCATACCAATGTTCAAGCAACTAATTGCATATGCTATATTAGGCCTAGTGCTAATCTTGAGATACATAACAGATCCTATAGCATTGGAATAAGGCACATTCTTCATTTCAGTTATTTCAGTTTCAGTCTTAGGAGACTAATCCTTACTTAACACAAAATGGGAAGCAAGAGGCACATTCACAGATTTAGCATCAGACATAGAAAATTTACTCAAAATTTTAGCAATATATGCACTTTGATTCAACACAAGAGAAAATTTTGTTCTATCTTTAATGAAATTCATTCCTAAAATCTTCTTAGCATCACCTAAGTCTTTCATATAAATTTTTTCATAAAGCGATTTTTGCACATACATAACAAACTTCAGACATGGGCTAACAATCAACATGTAATCCACATACAACAAAATAAATACATGCACAAAGTCTATATTCTTTAAGTAAAGACAATGATCATAAGAACTTCTTTTAAACATCAAAGATTGTATGCACTTATCGAACTTGATATTCCATTTCATAGGAGACTGTTTTAAACCATACAAGGCATTTTTTTAACAAACAAACATGACCAGACAACTTGGGGTCAACAAACCACTCAGGTTGATGCTTATAAATATTCTTATCAAGTTCACCATGTAAGAAAGTAGTAGTAACATCCATTTGCTTCAATTTCCAATCAAAGTGAGCAACTAAAGCAAGCATGATTCTAACAATAGTGAATTTGACAACATGAGCGAAAATTTAAGCATAATTTATTCCCTCCTTTTGAGTAAATCCCTTGGTTACTAACCTAGCATTGAATCTAACCTTTTAAGACTCTTGCTCCACCTTATACAACCACTTGAAATCCACTAAGGAGCAATTATGAGGTTTAGGACCAAGTTTCTAAGTATCATTATTCATAGCAACAATCCATTTAGTAGAAAACTTAGACCTTAAAGCATCTTTGCAAAAGCTAGGCTCATTATAGTCTAGGGATTCAAACATGTTAAAAGCAAATTCAGACATATTACAATTATTCAAATTATCATCCCTAAATCTAGCAGGCATTCTAATAGTTCTTTTACTTCTATCCTTAACAAGTTGATAGTCATTCAAATCACCAGACAAATCATGTGAATCAGACAACACATTTGAATCATTCAAATCATCAATAAAACCATGTGAATCAGACAAAATATTTGAATCATGCAAATCATCAATATCATGCACATTATCATGCTCCACTTCATTGAGAACATTCACATCATCTTCAGTAGGTTGATCAAAAACTACAAGCACATGCTCCACCTTATTAGGAGCATCATTAATAGGAGTGGAGGACATAGGCAAGCAAGAAAAATCATTCTCATTAAATACAACATCTCTACTTATCACAATCCTAAGCCCATGTTCACTCCTATCCCAAAGCCTGTAACCTTTTACCCATTTAGGATATCCTAAGAACACATATTTCTTGGACCTAGGCTCCAACTTGTCAATTTTCTAATGCACATAGCCAACATAGCCTAAAACTTTCAAGTTGTTCAAATCAAGAGGTTTACCTGAAAACACAAATTCAAGACATTTCCCTCCTAAGGGAACACTGACCTATTTATTAAACAAGCAGAAGTGTGAAAAGCATCCCCAAAAACTTCTTAGACAACCCAGATGATGCCAACATAGCTCTCACCCTCTCTAGAATTATCCTATTCATCCTCTCTGCAACACCATTATGTTGTGGTGTGTACGACACAGACCTATGACTTTTAATACCCCATGTAGCACATAAATCATTCATCTGTTTATTACAGAACTCAAGACCATTATATGTAATAAGAGTTTTGATTCTCTTACCTATTTGATTCTCAATCAAAATATTCCACTCCTTAAACTTTTCAAAAACATCAGACTTAAGTTCCAAAAATAACACCCAAACTTTCCTAGAATAATCATCAATGATGGACATAAAATATTGGTTCCCCCATGTGTAGAAACACTAGAGGGACCCCACACATCAACATGCAAATATTCAAGGATATTAGTATATTTAGACATGTTTGGGTAGGAGGAGATGAGAAAACTCACCTTATGCTGTTTTCCTAGCATACATGATTCATAGAAGGAGATGGGGGACAATTTATCATTACTAAAGTGATCACCTTTATGCAAAATCTCTAGACCTTTTTTACTCATGTGACCTAATATATTATGCCAAAGAACAGAGTTATCACCAATCACAAAGTTCACAGAGTCACAAGCAGTCTCAGCAAGACACACATACAGATTGTTCATCTTTTTAGCAGTAAAGATGACAAGAGACCAACACAAAATTTTCATAACAACTTTCTATCACATTCCCTCCAAACCATCATTCTCAAGAGATGCACAAGACATCAAATTATAACGCAAAAGAGGAACATGCCTCACATTCTTTAAAGTAAATACAACACCATAAGAGAACCTTAGGCATACATCACCTATTCCTAACACATTGTAATTTTTCGAATTTTCCATAAACACAAAACCATGTTCAATCTCTTTATAGTTAGAAAACAAATCACTAAATGGAGTCATATGGAAAGTAAAACCAAAGTCAACTAGTCAATCAAATTTGCACAAAGAATCATATAACATAGAGTTCAGACTAGCATATATAATTATTAATCATAAAAATATCACCTAGATTGCCCTCACAAACAGCCACATTAGCATTTTCAACATGTTGATTTCTCTTAGGCTTAGGACATTCCTTGATAAAATGATCAGTTTCATGACAATTATAACACTTTCTAGCACTAGACCTAGACTTAGATATTCTTTTACTAGCAAGATGAAATTTCTTAACAAAACTCTCATTACTGACATTTTTTTGGGCACTCGACCTACCCAAAGATTTATCCCTCTCACGCATGACTTCCCCACCAGAGTGTTTACCCCTCTCAATTTGTCTCAAATCTAACTCCTTACTCTTAAGACCATTGAAAATAATATCAAGAGTGACATTGTTTCTACCATACTTATTGACAGACTTCACATCATTAAAAAATAAGGAATAACATTCAACAAGACAATGGGGACATACTCATCAATGTTCTTATCACCACACAACTTAAGATCAGAAATAATTTTAGTAAAAACATCTAGAATATCTTCAATGTCCTTGGACATATCCAATCTAAATTTGAAAAACTTTTCAAGTAAGTATATTTTATTAGGCAGAGAAATTTCAGTATAAAGTTCAGACAATTTATCCCAAAAGGTTTTTGCACACTCTAAATTACCAATTTTTCTTATCACAGAATCAGATAAGTTCAAGTATATATAGGCACATGCATTTTCATTCATTTCACTATTTTTCTCAACGGTAT
Source organism: Impatiens glandulifera (assembly GCF_907164915.1). Lineage (NCBI taxonomy): Eukaryota > Viridiplantae > Streptophyta > Magnoliopsida > Ericales > Balsaminaceae > Impatiens > Impatiens glandulifera. Next base: position 15,318,450 of record NC_061863.1, on the reverse strand, counting down.
CAGCAACATCATAACCTTAACTAACAACTTTAAAGCATTTTTTCTAAATCAAAACACATTTCATTTTTTGTTTCCAAATGCTAAAATAAGTTTCTTCCGTCAAACGGAATCATACCATATTGATTAACACCAGACATGCTATAAAAAAAATTAAAAGCAATCAACAATCAATTGACATAAATTAATAGGAGGATTCAAGCTATGATACCTTGTGAAACTCAAATAAAGTTTTGACTTACCCACCCCGCTCGGGGATTTGCTGCTTCGTCTTCTCAGCAGCGGCACAACAACGACTTTGATTCTCAGCGGTCACGACAAACGCGACACCGACAACGCTTGAACAAGACAACAACGACTTCTTCTCCAGACGCGGCGACAACTTTCTTCTTCCTCTAACACCAACTGGATGAAAGAAGAAACATATCTGCACTTATTGGTGAAGATAACTCATATCCTCCAACCCAATATCAAACTATAATTATGAATCCTAAACCCTAGCTCTGATATCAATATTGGGTGTGAATGCGATTGGAGTTTGGCTCAGTCCTCTTGTTTATTGATTTTGTTGCACCACTATCTCACACAAAGGAGACAACCATCCAAACACCACAAAGGAGTTTGACCTCTACCTCTCACCAAGAGAGTAATATCTATTTATATTATTAGGTCAAGTCTAGTAAGTGGGTTACTAGAGATTGGGTCACAATGTTTGGCCAACACTCTAAGTAGATGTTTTTATTAATTAATTTGACATCATATCAATTATACTTAATAAATAAAATTGTTAAATGAAAATTAAACTCATAACCTTTCATTTTCTTTTAAGAACTATTCTCGTAACTTGACTATTTTAGTAGGTTTCAAATAAAAAATAAAATAATTTTAATTTTTTAGTTTATCAATTTTCAATAGCGATTATCAAGATTACATATACAAAAAAAAAAATTGTTTCTAAAAATAACAGATTTGGAATTTCAATGTTAATAGAATTTAGTTATAACTTATATTAGATCAAATTCATATAGGAGTGAGTCATAAACTATAATTAAGGTGGGTTTAATCTTAATGTAAGAAAAATAATTCCATAAATGTATACACTTGAGAATCTAAATACACTTCAAATTTCATGAACAAGCTGCACAACTATATATTACATTTGCATGTTTACAGACCAAGTTGTGGGGAATATTACTAAACAATTGTGGGCATTAATCATTCACCTCATTGATCACCTTTTTGAAATGCCTTGGACGGTTTCTGTAATTGTAACACTTGTTTTCCTCTGCTTAATATGATTTTCACATAAACATACATCATTATTTTCAAGAGTGATCTGTTCTTCATCTTTGTTAAATATACAATCAGCCAGGGTTTTATAATTTTCTTCCTCAATAAATTCTTAATTTCTTTTATAGATTTTCAAGAGTATCTGTAACACTGGTTTTGTTTTTTCCTCAAGGAATCATGGATATTCAAATTCCGTCTTTGGATTTGGTGCCATTATTTTAAGGACTTCTTTTTCTTCTGCAGAAAAATAATTTGGGTCATTATTGATGTATGTGAGGGTGCACTAAAAATCCTGACTTAAATAACTTCAAATGATGACATACAAAAACATAACAATAATAGGTGGAAAAATCTAATATTAACTGTGTTATTTGAATTCTTCAACAATAATAGATTCTGGACGGATTGCCACTCCTCTGAGCTCGTTTGATTTGGGTTGTTTTGTATTTTTTTTTGGGATTTTATGCAGTTTTTTACAAATTCATTTTTATCATGTTACTATCATTTTACTAATCAAATCACACATTTAATCTAACTAAAATACTAAAATGCCTTACTCTATCTTAAAATAAATCATCTTTAAATATAAAAAGACATATAAATTTAACAAATAAAAAATCCAAATTACATACTTTTCCATCAAACAAGGTTTTTTATTTTACAAAATCCCCAAAAAACCTAATGTTACAAGCCCTAACTGTATTTTCCTATCGTGAAGAAATTCTTTGTCTGAAAGATCTGATCAGATTATAAAATAAACTGATGAAAAATTATTAGATCATAATTTGATACTTTATATAAAAAATCCTAACTAGTAATATATATATCTCTAAATGTGGAACATTTCATGCATTTTTTCTTTTTCAAATTATGAAATTGGTAGCAATCTAGCGGTGAATATTAGATTTTGAAAAGAGGTAAACATAATTTGAATAACACTAAAATTTCAGATTAAACGAGTGGATAGACGCCATAAAAGTAAACAACAATTTAGATAACAAAATATTATTGAAAGAACTATTAAAAACAATTAACTAAATATATGAATTAGAAGGTGGGAATACCTGGAGCTAGATTCGATTCATACTGAAAGCATTTTTGTTGAAACTAATGTCATGACAGTGTAACGTTGTGTTAACATCTTCCAAGGAAACCATTGTCTAAAATAAAATAAAGTAAATTACAAATAGTGGAATATCAATTTGAAGACAAAATGAAAATACCTTTTTAAAAGCGATGTTATGATCAACAATCCTGTTTGCGACATCAAGTTGGTGTTGAACTAATCAACCTTCAAAGTCAATTGTAGTAAGGTGATGTATCTAATATAATATAAGATGAAAGATAGAAGAACTCATAATCAGAACACAATTAAAGAACGTGTAATTAGGGCTTCTTATAGGTTAAATACAATACTATTATTGGGCCTCGACCCACCCAACAATTATTAGGGCATCGATTGTTTCTACCCTTGAAATAAAATGAAACAAGATAATAAATGATTAGTCTTATTTTCAAATTATATATTGATTTATATATTCTCAAAATTTATTATATTTATTATAGTACTTAATTATTTATTAATTATAGTCACTCAATCTTATTTATTTGAATTTTAATATAAATATAAAGTAATAATAGTATGTTATAATTTGTTTAAATCATTTTTTTTTGACAAACTTGAAAAAATTATAAAAATTTAGCTAAAATTATAATTATTATATTGATGAGAAATATTTTTTTATATCCTAATTGAACTATCATTTTTTAGTAAAACAATTTCATATTATTATAAACGTTTTCTCCTATAACCCTCATTCAACAATTAGTATATCACTTAATTCTCTAACAATTTTATGATATTATAGACCATCATTTTACACACAATCATCTCATCCTATTACATCCTATTACGTATATTCTCACTTAGGTCAACCAACATAACCAACATATCATTTGTACTTCAAAATTAAACTATTATTTCAAGCATTTTGTACACAGACACTTAACCATTATACCACTTAAAATTGTTGATTTATTTTTATAACTTATTAATGAATATACAATTGATATGACTAACTATTAAAAATAAATCACTCAACTTAAATTTAAAAATCAATTTTTTTTTATTATAAATATCTAATCTTTTCACTATCACCTCTTTGAATATAAGGAGAAACAAATAAACAAACAAATTAATTCATTTTTATATAAATATATTATGAATTAATTTTTAAATAAGTTGTTATATATATATTTAATATATAATTATATAGATATAAAATAATTAATTAAAAAATATTTATCTATTCTATATAATTATTTATTAAAAAAGAAAATAAAATAAAATTAGAAAGAAAATATTTTTGACATTCTTAATTAATATACATTTATTAATTTTTAAATTAGAGAAAATAATTATAAAAGAAATATTTTTGGTATAACCAATACCCATATACTCGTTAACTCACGTTTAAGTTTATATTAAATGAATCAACACAAATCATTTTGTTTACTCGCAAATTCTTGCTATATGGTAAAAAT